>NC_140959.1:3884085-4401585 GCF_014529385.1 Adiantum capillus-veneris
TCTATGCTTGTCTTAAGTAAGTGTTACTATCTTGCTAGCTTTGAAAACTCAGATAATAGGTTTGCTAACTCAGGTAGAGTTTCTGCAGCCTGATCAAAAGTCAACTCCCACTGCACACTCACACAGAGGTGTTTCTCCTTGATCCACAAATGTCTGTAATTATTAGACAAAAGAATAGTCCATCTGGGACATTTGAGAGCTGGTTCCGCCACTGTGCTATGCTGGAAGTTACTGTGATCATCTTCCCATATGAGAACAACCATCACTGGAGTCTCATATGCCTTGATGTTGACCAACCAGCAGTGTGGGTGTTCAATTCAATAAAAGGAACCCACCCTGAAATTAGGCTGTAAGTGTTTTGTGTCAGAAAGTGTTTATTATAGATATCCATGTAAATTTGAAGCCTCATGCTAACATCTTGACATTGCCTAATGCAGTTGTATAAAGAGGTTGTTGCTTGCCTATGGCAAGCTATGTGGAAGGTATGAACTATACAAGGCCACAATCAAAGAAGTACCTGTCCCAAATCAAACCGATGGGAATTCTTGCGGCTGGAGATGTCTTCTCCATGCAGAATATGTCCTGCAAAGCTACTTTGCATTAAAACCTTTCATGACTAAGGTACCCATTTTGCAATGCATTCAGTTAGTTTTGGTTTAGTCTATAAAAGAATTCTCATCATGTGGTCTTTCAATTTTGCAGAGTGCTTTAAAAAACTACACATATGATTATTTGCAAAGATACCGGGTAAGTTTAATACAACACCTGCTTACTATGTCTAGCCCTAGAGAGCTTGAAGATAGCGGCTTGGATGAGCGCACTATTGATCTTACAAAACATGACGTGCCACCACGACAAACCCCTACATCCGATACAGTGGAATCGCATCGGGCCGAGGGTGTCATATCAGCAGAAGATCAAAGAGTCGAGGATGAGGAAAGGACAAATGAGCATATGGAAGCAGCTAAGGTTCAACCGGAGGAGACAATAAAAGAGGCAAGTCAGCCTGTGGAACAGCCAAAAGAGCCTATGGCTGAAACCGAAGATGAGGAAAGCAGGCCTATAGATGAGCAAAAGGATATGTGTGAGGAAAGCAGGCCTCGGGACGAGCAAAATGATATGGATCAGGAAAGGATGTATGAGGCAAGCCGATCAACCTTGAATCAGGCAGAAAGGGCCATGGGGGAGACCCCTGATGAAGCTTTGAATGATGACTATGAAGATAAAGCGGAGGAGAGCAACAATGACATGAACACTACAGAGACCCAGTATGGACCCTTGCTACCTGTAGATACGGTTGTTCCGGTAATGTCTATTCAAGTATGGCAAAATATGTTCAGCTTCTAACTACTTATATGTACTTGTCAACTTTTACAGAGGTTGATTATCTTGGACGTCAATGGATTGCTGCTGATGCGGGTGCCTCTCGGTGACAGAGGACCCTTTGATGATTTGCAAACGTTTCGGATGGGAACTTGTCGAGTCGTGGTTCGTCCAGGAACCAAGGAGTTTATTGAGTTTCTTCTTCCGCGCTTCAGAGTTGGCATATGGTCTTCAATGCAAAGGCAAAACTTATCGCCACTAGTTGCAATAGTTTGCAGTGTATGCCAAGCTCACACGTCAGATTTTGCCTTTTTGTATGATCAAAGAAAATGCGTTACTGTTGAGGGCCACTACCACCCTAAAAAACCAGGATTACCTCTTTTGTACAAACCGTTTAGCCAAATCGGTGTACCCTTTGATGCAACTAATACACTACTAATTGACGATACTCCCGAAAAGGGAGAACTAAATCCGCCGGGAACAACCATCTCACCACCTTCTTTCGAGGGGCATTCCTTCGATTTTTACCTTGAAGATATTCTGATTCCATACTTACAGAAATTGTATCTCAGTCCATTGTTCACGGACGAGTTTGTACTTTCTAATGAATTAAGATGATTCTTCTATCTGTGTTTTTCTAATATATAGACAGAGAGAGAGAGAGAGAGAGAGAGAGAGAGAGAGAGAGAGAGAGAGAGAGAGAGAGAGAGAGAGAGAGAGAGAGAGAGATTTGACGTGGTAAACAAATGTATTTCAAGCACACTTTTTCACAGGGCACAATTGAAAAATGAGATCAATAAACTTCATGTCTTGAAAGTCATTTGTATACACTTGGGTTTACAAGAATATCTGTTACATTGACACTACTTCAACCCGACCATCCAACTCTTTGCACAAAATATCTTTTTCTCTTCGCCGCATCACCTTACGGCCAGCTAAGAAAAAGGAAAAATCTGATAGTTCCTTGTCCATTGACTCTTCAATGATGTCATTTCGCAAATGCTGAAGACTGCATAGCTCCCTTATTGTAACCACCAATAGTAGGCCATTCTCTTTATCAATCACTTCCACATCCACAGTAGGATTATCTTCCAAACCTGCAGAAACTTGGTCCATAGGAATGTACTTACCGTTTAGCATTTGTGATCGCATATACCAAAATGAGAGTAATAGTGATTGGCTTGCAATCATGTACTTGACAACTAGAGTATCAAGCGCGACCTCGCACCGTAAACCAATCTCTTCCTTTGCATACCATCCTTTGTCAAGAAGTTTGTCACAGGATGACTGCTGAAATGACTTGCACATGAACATAGTTTTTGTAACTCTGATGTTGTAGCTATGAAACAGCTCTATGAAGAGTGCAACAGGACAAAAGTTTGCAATCCGAACCAGTTTGGTAGGAATAGAGCTACGCAGAGACCTTTGTATATCCTTGTAGAGCTTACTTCGCATTGCCTCCACCATTGTTTCCTCGGGAACTGGCCAGTCCACAGTGTTCCAATCAGTCGGTAGAGGTAGTTTCACCAACATGCCATTCTTATTGCCTGAGCTGAGTTGGTAAAAGTGGTCATAAAAAAAGATTCCCTCATCAGCCAATCTTTTGGTGCTCCTCTCTGAATACTGTAGAGAACCAATATGGGCATGTACAACATGGAAGAGGCCTATTATGCACTCCACAGGCTCCCATTGCTCATAAGAAGAGGGATAAACATCTGCAATATATAAAAGAAGAGTTAAACTAAGAGTATCAATAAGTACAAATGACAAATCTAATGTAATTGAGTTGTGAAGAGTAGAGACATTACTCATAACAAGCGGGAGAAACATTGCAAAATATATAAGAAAAGTTATAATGAGAGTATCAGTAAGTTCACATGTCAAGAGTACTTACAATTGCAACGTGGTTGATGTATATTTGATACATTTCCACCGTTTGCTATCACCTCTGGATGGGTAAACACATGCTGAACAAGAACTTCCTTTACAGATCTTTTGCCGATCTCAACTTTGAAATCCAACACCCTGGCTTTCCATGCTGAGCGGTAAACGTTGATACCACTAAACCTCTTGGGTCTTCTTGGTTGCATGAGGACCCATGAACCTTTGTTTATCCTTTGTCCAACCCATTGGTTGTCTGCACTTATTGAAGCTGGTATTGTAATTGAGGATATGCTACTACTTGGCCTTCTAGGCAAAGTGCCGTTGTTGTTTGTTGGTGTGAGAGACAGTAAACACCTTGAGGCTCTTGGGCGAGAAGACGTGGATGCCATAACTCTCAGAGAAAAGCTTTAGTGGAGGGAGATTCACTTTGAAAGCATTCTAATGGAGGGAAAGTGTTTCAAAATTCCAATATCTTGTGCGGGCTTAATGGTCACCCTCCAGTACGTTAATGACCATGAGAGAATATCAGAAGTGGGACCACACGCAAGCACCTAAAAGCTCGGTAAAAGTGAGGAAATTACTATGCTACAATCCTAGTTTCGTGAAAGTTTTATGCTATTTTCCTATTTTTTGAGTTTTTCCAGGTACTTTTCTACGTAACGTAGCCTTCATGCTCATTGGACGCGCTCTATTTTTCTCTCTCTTCATATGGCCCTCCAAATGACCTCCAAAATTTCCTAATGTAGCTCCAAAAACAGTCTTATTTAGTGATATTTACACATATAGAGACCCAAATTCATCATTTGATCTCTTCTTGTTGCAAAACAAGGTATATAAGGGCATAAATATTATCAATATCCGTAATCAAACATAAAAAATTGCAAAATCATGTAAGACACTGCCCTTGTAATATAATTTTTGTTTTTCTTTGTTTTTTCCGCTTGTAGCTGCTTTGTAGCTCCTGTATACCTCCCCCCTTCCTAGTCTGAGTCCTCCCGGACGACTATGAAGTGTCTGTGGGTGAAGCATTGTAGTTGTTTTGGTCATGAGTTCCCAATGCAGTTGTAGAGCGACGATACAACATTCTTTCCAATAAAGCTGCTCTTTGTTTGATTGAAGGATTGGTGGTCGGGTTTTGGGTTGGTTTTGGCACTTCGGTAGTAGAATCAGTAGATGGATTCTTTGTTACCTTGTTGTCATTTTTTACAATCCAAATCTGCCTCCGCTTTGCTTGTGCTTGCCACAAACTCTTTGCGACCTAAACCTGTTTTGTTCTGTGTGTTGATTTCCTCGTCTTGAAATACCTAGGAGTTTCCGTTGATTGTATTGAAGTGAGTTCCTTTTTACAAATCTTTGGGATCCAAATTTGCTGGCTGTAGCTTTGTGCCGTCATGAACTTCTTTGGAATCCAGATCTGTTTCACTTTCCTTGATTGTCGGAGATCACTCTGTTGTCTGGTATTGAAGACTCTGTTTGTGTTTTCTGGCACCACCTTTTTTGGTCTCCATACCATCTTTGACTCCGTTTTTTTCCAAGGTTGAGATGTTATAATATTGCTTGTCTTCCTTATCCACTGTTGAGAATTCCTCGTCGAAGAGTAATCCGGTTGTATAGAAACTTTTGGTTGCCATTGCTTCTTCTTTTCCTCTGTTTGTTGTTTGCCCTTGTCCGTGGATTCTTCCTTTGGAGTTGGCTCTGCTCCTTTGGTGAACTTAACTGATTGACTTTCACCTTCGTATTTGATAAGCACTGATTTAGAACTCCAGTCAATCATTGCATTGTATTGCTTCTGCCATGGTTGTCCTAGCAATAATGGATGTTGTGTAGCTTGGTCTTCAACCACGTAAAACATATGAGGATACACATATTGGTTAATCTGTATATGTAAAACTGTGCATCCGACAGTTTTGATTGCATTCTCAGAGTAACTCTTTAACTCTTGCTTGGCAGTTTGTAGTTTAGTGTCATTTGTCAATTGTCTATACAAACTAAGTGAAAGTAGGTTAGCTTGAGCCCCTGAATCCAATAGTGCTCTGGCTTTGATTTGGTTGGTTCCTACTTTGCATTCAATGATGGGTTCTTCTTTGTCATTATCCATTTCTGTTATACTGACTGCGTTTATTCGTATTGCTCCTTCATTGCGCTGTTTCTGACGCAGTAGTCTTCTTTTCTCCATTCTTTCCTTCGCCTCGGCTTGCGCTTCCTCCTCAATCCTTTTCTTTTTCTGGACACGCAGCTTTTCTTGATGTATTTTGAGAAGCATGTCTTGTGTTAGCGGCAACAGATACTTTTTCACTCTGCATCCACTAATCCAATTGGGCATTTCTTCTCCGTCTAATGTAGCAAGCTTGACGGCTCCACTTGGTGATAGATCTTTAATCACCAGAGGTCCCATCCCTCGCTTTTTAAGCTTCTTAGCATGCTGTTTCAGAGTGTAAACTAGGACATAGTCCCCAACTTTAAACTCTTTAGTCCGCACATGCTTATCAAAAAATTCCTTTTGTCGTCTTTTTTGAGCGTAGATGGAAGCTACTGCTTTTAGGCGAAGCTCATCTAGCTTTTCCAGGTCATCTATTCTATCAGAGAGCTCGTGCCCTGTCCACTCTAGATCCTTAGCCACCCTTAAGGTTGAAATCAAAAATTCTATTGGTAAGATAGCATTTAGCCCAAAAACCATGTTATATGGGGTCGTTCCTATTGATGTTTTATATGCTACCCTATATGCCCATAATGTTGAATGCAACTTCTGGTCCCAGTCAGTTCTCGACTCAGATACAATCTTCGTAAGGACCGTGCATATGGTTTTGTTTGTTGCTTCAGCTTGTCCGTTTGCTTGTGGATGATACGGGGCTGATTTCCTATGGATTACCATGAATTCATCTAGAAGGATCTCTATCACTTCATTTATGAAATGTGTGCCTCGATCACTCACAATTTCTATTGGCAATCCATATCGTACAAAGACGTATTCATACAGAAATTGTGCCGTGGTCCTGGCATCTGCTTTTTGAGTTGCCTTTGCTTCGACCCACTTTGTTAGATAGTCTGTAGCCACAATGATGTATTGTGCATGAGTCTTATATGCAGGAGGTGAAATGGGTCCAACATAATCAATCCCCCATTTTGCAAAAGCTCTTGCCCCCATCATTGGTCTAAGCGGCATATCATCTCTTTTAAGTGGTACTTTGGTCCGCTGACAGTCATCACACCGTTTAACGTATTCCTCAGCGTCCATATGTAATGTTGGCCACCATATTCCTGCGGCTAAGACAAGTTTTGCTGTCTTATCACTTGAGAAATGGCCTCCACCCACTCCTCCATGAGCTTGCTCCAGGATTATCACATACTCAGACTCTGATGCGCAAATCCTAAGCTGGTTGTCTTTACCTCTCTTATAGAGTTGATCTCCTATCAAAGCGTAATCTCTAGCTTCTGTCTCTACAGATTTCTGACGAGCTTTTGACGTTCCTTCTGGGAAAGTTCTATTTGTGAGATATTCAACAATATACTGACTCCATTCTGGAGCGATCATCATCTGATATAATGTTGAATACTCGGCTGGTGGTTTTGATGAACATACAATACATACTGTGACATATTCATGTACGCTTTCTTTCATTCCTGGCCAATAGACTCCCAATTGTAACAAATTCCTATATGTGTTCCTTCTTGAACAATGAAATGCACATTCCTGAACATGTGCTTCGCGCAGATATATACTATATTCCTCAGGATTGATGCATAGTCGTAAAACATGATCATTTCCCAATTGATACAACCTTCATGCAATCAATTGAAGACTCTTGGATTGCTGAATAGCAATATGTTTCAGGTTGTAATTTCTTCTATCGAACTCTCCTCCATAGGTTAATAGGTCAACGACATTTTGAGACCACCTCGGTATCATTTCTATGTTGAACAAGTACGCGTCTGGCATGTCGTCATCTACTCCTCTAGGGTCTTCTCCATTCGTCAATCGCGAAAGATGATCAGCTCTAAGATGTGTTTTTCCTTTCTTTACTACTACTGTGAAGTCGAATTCCAGTAAGATAATGAACCATCTCACTATTCTCCCGGTATTGCATGGTTTATTCACTAGGTAGAGCAAGGCTTGGTGATCCGTAAAAAACACAAACTTGTTGGCTAGAAGATAATGCCGAAATTTCTTCACAGCATAGATCATTCCTAATCCTTCTCGCTCTGTTGTGGTGTAATTCTTCTCTGCATTGTTGAGCTGTCGACTGGCGTAACAGATAGGAAAATCCATGTTTCCTTCTTCTGGCTGAGCCAGAATACATCCTATTGCATATGCCGAAGCATCTATATGCACATGGAATATCTTCTTCCAATCTGGTGATTTCAAGACTGGAGCAGTAATGAGTGCCTCTTTCAATTTCTTGAACGATTCCTCACACTCCTCTGTCCATTCAAAGTTCACTATTAGCCTGTAAAGTGGTTGGCCTATTATAGCGTACATGTAAATGAATCGTCTATAATATCCACAATGTCCCATAAAGCTCTGTACTTGTTTCGCATTGGTTGGTCTAGGCATATCCACTATAACTTTTATCTTCTCTAAATCCGTGGATATTCCGTTTTGTGAGACAATATGTCCCAGAATTCTGCCTTGTCGGACCATAAACACACATTTCTCAGGATTGAGACAAATGCGATATGTCCTACATTTCTCAAATACTTTTCTTAGGTGTTCTAGATGCTCATCTCTCAGTAGAGAATGTACACATAAGTCATCCATGTAGATTTCTAGAAACAGCCTTAAGTATGCTTTGAAAGCATGCGTCATCAACCTCTGGAAGGTTGCGGGAGCATTGGTTAGACTAAAAGGCATAACTCGATAAGCATAAATTCCCCACTCCGTTGCAAAAGCTGTTTTATGTTGATCTTCCAGTGCTATGGATAGCTGGTTATATCCTGAAAAACCATCAAGAAAGGAGTATGCTGTTTTCCGTGATACACGCTCTAGAACATGATCAGTTATCGGCAAGGGATAATTGTCCCTGATTGTTGCAGCATTCACTTTCTTTAGGTTGACACATACTCGGAGTTTTCCGTTCTTCTTAGGTACTACCACAATCGGAGATACCCAATCAGTGTGTTCAATCTCGTATATGAATTCAGCTTCCATTAGCTTATCTATCTCCTCTTTGATTCGCTTAGCAAACGTATCATTATATGTGTATGGTCTCTGTCTGCTAGGCTTTGCGTCTTGTTTCAGTGGGATTGTGTGTTGGCATATCGATGGGTCAACTCCCTTTAAGTCCTTATAAGACCATGCAAACACATCCCTATACTCTCTGAGAAGACTCAAAAGTCTCTCTTCCTCGCTTGGGGACAAATCTGTGGCTATGTACACCGGTCTAGGCGTCTCACCTGGAGCTGCTAAATCAAATTTTTTTGCATCCTCCGGTCCGTCGTAAGATTCGTTCTCCTTCCTCTCTCGAATAGGTGGGGTTAATATCACCTTCCTATCCTCTATTGTGAATTTCCTATAGTGAGAGGGAACATCCATGTTTTCCTTGATTTTGACGTTTTCGTCCTCTCCACTCTCAATTTCTGTCGTCCAAACTTCCTTCAGAGTTTTCTTGAGCTCTCTGTACTTGTTTCTACGTTCTAGCTTGGACTCCGTGTGTTCTCTGTTGCGCTTGTTCTTTTCTGATTTTTCTGTTTCAGTTTTCGTTCCATTATTTTGAACTTGATTTCTTGAGCCTCTTTTGTCTTTTCGTAAGCTCTTTTGATCTCTGCCTCTCATTCTTCCAGAAATCTTATCCTTAACACAATCTTCAGCCTTTACTAGCATTAGGAATTGATTTTTTCCTCTTATTCTAGGCATCGGATTGGTTCTAACCCCTTTTGTTTTTTTCTTTGCTCTATAGTGTTTCTGGCGTTGTTTAGTTTGGTTCGGAAAATCATAAAATCGGACATCCATTATAGTTTCTTCGTTTCCGCTTGAATTGTCCGTTGACTCGTTGTCTGCTTCATTTCCCCACTCTGGATGATTGGGAATGTCGTGAAACACCTCTTCTTCATCTTCCTTTTCCAGTGTATCGTTCTTTTCAGTTTCTTTTTTGAGTACAGTTCTCAACATGAAATACGGAACCACGTCGTACCCGTCCTTGTCGCAAAATTTCGTTGTGGGACCATCCGGAATTGCACAAACATCTAAGGTTGCTAGAATGTGTGTCCACTCTAATGGTTCAAACGTATCCTCTGGAAAGGGTTCTCCTACATAAGTTTCGTCTTCGATAGCCCTTTCTAAAACACATTCTTCTCGTTTCAGACTTCCACATTTCGAAGCTCCACACATCCATAACTCCATGGGTCTACCTAACCAAGCTGGAAATTCGGATCCCGCCAAAGTAGCTGAATCAAACTCCTCTACCGGTGTTCGGTTCACATCTTTGTAGCTATGGTCTTTCAGGTTCACACGTGTAGTGGTTTCCATATTTCTCAGGTATATGTGATCGTAGCCCCAATCCTGGACCATTTTCAACTATCTCATGAATGGTCTTCCCATTATGATATCATAGTTATTCTCCTTGCCAAAATCGACAATAGCGAAAGTATGTTCGTATTCAATGCCGCAAGAAGTCACTACAACTTTCTCTAATAACCCCATAGGTTTCTCCATGTGTCCATCTGCTAATTGGAGTTTCAACCTAGTCTTCCTTATTGCTGGTTTCCCCCATTTTTTCCAGATTTCTTTTGTAGCTATGGCTACCCCAGCTCCGCTGTCTAGTATTGCTATTGTGTTCACTCCTTGGAATTCAACTGGTAAGGTTGTATTCCCCTCTTCACCTTCGCAACTGGTAAGGTTGTATTCCCCTCTTCACCTTGTTTAAGGGTACAGGCTTAGCGTTCTTTTGTGGCTTGCTCAGCTCCTCTATGCTCTCTTGCAATCTCGATGTTGGATCTTTTATCCCGAATTTCTCCAAGCATTTTCCTACAGTGGTCCACATATGTGGTCTTAGCCTCAAAAGCTCAGCTAGAGTGATAGTGCATGTCACTGGTGTTGACAAAATCTCTATCAATCCTTGCGAGTCCATGACTTTTTCTGATGAGATTTTTTGTGAGGGAAGTGCTCTAATCTCGGATTTTGCTTCATACTCTCCTAAGTATGAAGGTAAAGTTTTCAGTGAATGAGGTTTGCTCTCCATTGTTCTAACAGAGCCCCCATCTCCCCAGTAAGATTGCAGATCCAAGTCCACTTGAGATCCTGCCTCAAATTCCACTATGGGAGGATTCCTGATGTCCTTTTCCCAATTTGTCTGATTAGCTTGGCAACTTAGCTCGTTTGCAAAGTTTGCCTCTCTCACTTGTTTCCAAAATTCATTGTAATCCTCATCTCTTCCGTAAGACCTCTGTATGACTGGATGAAAACTCTCGACCTCCTGATCGGTTGTGTTCAACACTATGCGGTCATCCTTTTGTGTATTTTTAGGCTTTTGTGCACTGGGAGTCTTTTCAGCTACCCGTGAAACGATAGTCTCTTGCTGAATTGGGTTTTCCTTTCCACAATTCATTGTTTCTTTTGGTGGTTCTAATAAGGCTTGTGCAGTCTCGATCATTCTCTGGCACATTTCAAGTCTCTGCTTTTCCAATTCCGCGTTTGGGTATGTCATCCACCTCTGTTCTTGTGTTTGGTTGTTCCTTAACCTAGCTTCGGAAGCGCTCATCAGTGCGTCCAATGGTTCGTGTACTTTGTCAACTAGCACTGATCCCCCTGAGCTTAAGCTCGTTGTTTCTTTGATACTCTTTTGTTCCGTTCTTTCCGGGCTCATCTCTCGTTTCCCGTTTTGACTCTCAAGTTTTTCTAATCTAGCTTTAGTTTGCTTTAGTTCCTCAGCTAGAATAGCGTCTTCACGTTCTTTTCTCAACTTCATGCGTGCTTTTCTAGCTTTCCATGTGTTTTTCTGACTCCGCGGTCCTTGACTAACCACTTCAGTCGCTAACTTTCCATTCTCAGGTTCTCTAGTGGTTTTCTTAGCTTGAGCTCTAGTAACAACTTGCGTTGGTATCAGAGTTTCATTTTCAGACCCACTGCTGGTAGGAATAGTTTCTAGCATATTCAATGTCGTCTTTTGCACTTTGTTTGGATTCTTTGAACAATCCTCAATGAAGTGAGTAACCCCACACTCAGTGCAATAAGCGTTAATTCTAATGATTTCCATATGTGGGCAAACATTCATCAGATGGTCACCTCCACACTTGTAACAGGGTCCTAGTGTTGGTCTTGGTCCCATTTGATTCGTCCTTTGTGGATAGGATGGTCTCTATCCTGCTAACCCTCCATGAGCTATGAACATCAAGGTTCTTGCATCCATATTGTATCTCTCTTCATCAGAAGCACTTGTAACTGTTGGTGTTCCAACATTCCCCATCATGCCCCATGGTTCTGGTTGTTTTGGTTCTTCTGGTGGGTAATAAACTGTCGGAGACATGTGTGCACCCTATTCTTCGTAATAGGCTTGAACAGGCACTAAGGCTTGTTCTTCCTGATTCTCTAAGGTTGGTGCATATCTAATGCCCACTGGTCTTGCTCCTGGTAAAGGTGGTTGTTGTCCCAATACCGGTTGCGGTCTTTCTATCCCCCTAGGTCCTGGTACATTTCCCGTTGGGTATCGAGGTACTGGATGTATCTGAGGTGGTGCTAATTGAGCAGGAGGTGCATACTGGCGCTCCCTTACATACCCTTTGTTGTAATAGCACTCCTCTGTTGGATGATTTGTCCATTTTTGTTCAATAGCACACCATTTCAGTGTTTTTGGCAATGGTTTTTGGTATGGTGCCATCCTTTTTAGAGCATCTTCTATCATTTGCTCTACATTTGGCATGGTTGTTGTTTGAACATTCTTTTTAGTGGTAGTCTCGCTCGCTACGGAGGAGGA
Source organism: Adiantum capillus-veneris (assembly GCF_014529385.1). Classification (NCBI taxonomy): domain Eukaryota; kingdom Viridiplantae; phylum Streptophyta; class Polypodiopsida; order Polypodiales; family Pteridaceae; genus Adiantum; species Adiantum capillus-veneris. Next base: position 3,896,199 of record NC_140959.1, read on the forward strand.
GCTACTGGATGCAAAATCTGTATCCGCTGACACCTCTCCATAAACCGTACAGTTATCCACTAAGTACAATGCCTCTCTCGTTACTTGCTCGAAACTTGTACAAGCTTTCAAGTGCAAGTCCTTCTTGAGAGTGTCGTTCCTCAGTCCCTCAATAAAGAGAACAGATAGTCTGTCATCTTGTGGTCGTTCACGTACTGGACATCTCTCAATGTATTGTTTGAAGCGAAGTGAAGCTTCCTTCACTTTTTCGTGTTCTCTCTGTTTAAAAGCATATATTTGTGAGACCGTATTGTGCTTAATCCCTCGTTTTGAGAATTCCTCAGCAAACTCTCTTAGCAAATGGTCAATGTCATGGAATCCCCCTATGTTCATTGGTTGAAACCATGTCAATGCAGTACCTTCTAGAGTAAGACCAAATCCCTCGTATTGTGTATGGAAATCTGTTATCTGCTCAGCTCTTAAGACTTGCTTAAAGAGTGACACATGTGCATACGGATCTCCTGAACCACCATACTTCTTGGGCATACACTTGGCTACTTGAGATGGTCTCATACGTCTATGATCTGCTACCAATCTCATTGCTCCTGTGTCTTGGCTAAAGCTTTCTCTAGCACCATGGACTTCATGGGTTACCCTTGTCGGTTCCTCTGCCCTGAATCTACTACTAGGAGGTAAATGTGATGGTTCCGCTTCAAACCTTGGACCTGGCGTGGTATAGGTGGGGATTGGAACTGCACTACCTCGATTCGTCTCCATTGACTCTCTGGAATGTAATGATCCCATTGGTCCGAGCTTCGAGTCCCAAGGTTGACTGAAAGAGTCAGCAACCTGAGTTCTTTGTCCTCCTGTTGTCATTGAGTTTTGCACTCCATTTGTTGGTGCTGGTCTATGTGAGCTAGAAGTAACATAATAATGATGTAGTGGTCCCCCAAAGTATGTATATCCTTCTAATTCTTTCTTGCCCATTGTTGAGTATTGCCTGCCATACTTATCGTAAGCAGCAATTTTCACTTCCGATCCCTCTGTGTAGGTAAAGACATAGAGTCTTTTTTTGTCTGTCAACTCTCCGGTGTAGGGTTCTTCACATCTATAATAGAGATCTTGCTCCCCATTATTATATTTGTACAGCCCCACATAGATGTTATCAGTGTTGATCCTTGTAGTTTCATTCTCTCTTCTTAACCTCGCATTAGGGAAGTTCATTATTGGTGCTTTCTCCTCGAGTTCTTCATCTATTTTGGCTTTGGTGCCCATCAATCCCCACTTGTCCACAATGTTAGGATTTAGGACTACCAAGTACATGGTACCCTCGTCATCTAGATATCTATCTCCGCTATAGCTCACAGGCACTAAGTCCTTGAACTCACTAGGTCTATCTTCTATCTTTACACAATAGCGGTCCATTCCATCTTTGTAGATCTTGGCACCTTGCTCATTGTCGTACTGGTATTTTATGAACAATAGCTTCATGGTGGTGGAAGGGTTTGATGATCCTGCTGCCATATTTTCTCTGTTGTTCAGGTTCAAGTGTTCCAAGTTTTCGGTGAAAATCTCGTAAGACCTCTCCGAAGAAGTATCAGAAACACTTCCTTCAAAGATCGGCTCGAATGGTTGCACCCAACTTTGGTTTACACTTCCCTCGGTTGATATGACACTTGCTGGTTCCCCTTGTTTTGGTTGATTATTCTGGAGATTCCTGCCCGATCTCAAATTCATCAATTCCCCTAAAGGACTGTAACTTTTCTGTCTCGGCAATTGGTTTTCCCCAAGTTTTTGTGGTCAGAATTGATCCAAACTGATTGATACTTGGTCAATTGTTTAATCTTGTCAGTTGGACATCTTCTGTTTCATCAAGTGAGAATTTTGTTACTGTTATGCTGAAAAAGACATTATACGCGTATGATGTCTTTTTTCACAGATTTTGACTATTTTGGTTATGCTCACTCTCAGTGGCCCCTTTATGCTCTGTTTACTCACAAAATTCAGTTTGAACTCTGTTTGAGCAAGTTATGGCTAATTTAGGCTTTTCTTGGCAATTTTCCGCTTTTGACTTGTTTTTTGGGTCAATTGTGATCCAAATGGGATGAAACTTGAAATATAACCTCTAGACAGCTATTACAATGGATCTGTGTTAGCAAAGTATCAAAATATGTCCAAAATTAGGTCAAAGACATCATACGCGTATGATGTCTTTTTCATCAATTTGGGTCCAAACTTGATATTTATGCTTCCTACAGTGCCTGTAACAATCTTGTCAGGTCAGATATCAAAAATAAGCAGTGGATGTGCCAAAAGACATTATACGCGTATGATGTCTTTTGTCCCAGATTTTGACTATTTTTGGTTTTAAGCCTTCTCCAATGTTTATAATTGAGTTTCAAGTGTTTTTGTCAGGTTTGAATGTAAAAACAAGATTTGAATCCAAAATTTCCTATTCTTTGCGTTTCTTGGACTCCGACTTGTCTTTTCGGGTTTCTTTGAGTGTTAATGTTCTTGTTTTAAGTTGATCTCAGGGTAAAACCCCCCTTCTAAACACTCTGGCAATGTCAAATTTTCAATTTTAGTCTCTGCTTAGGTCCTAAGACATCATACGCGTATGATGTCTAAAGTTGCAGATTTCCAGTTTTTCAGCACAGAACTCTTCCAATAGCTCTTTTAAGTGCTCAGCAACAATCAGTTACACAAAAAAAATTTCTGAACTTGTGTATTGCATATTTCACTACCAAAGCAACTTTTTCAGTGATCTAACATGCAATCAAACACATCAAGCAAATAGAACACCAATTGATAGCTCTAGATCAGGATCAAATCAGGCCCTACCTAAGCTACTTCTAATCATAAAATGGATTTTTTTGCAATTGAAAATATAAAGAGATTTACTACCACACAAGGAGTAGCAAATGCTTTTTATGTCAACAACCACTTAAACACCATCAAAAAACAATCTAATCTAAGCTAGACTAAAAATACTGTCAACACGGAAGACCCAGGAATACCCCACTTCCTAGTATCTCTCGAGACCTTCGGAGTCCACCACTCCTAGATCTTTTCTAACTAAAGTATACAAAGTAGTTTATACGACTCACCTCGTAGGATTAGTCTAAGGTCACCTACTTAGGGCTCTCGTCCCCGGCAGCGGCGCCAAATGTTAAGGCGGTTACGCCGCTAGCGGAAGCTAAATAGCGAGAACTCAACCAACAACAGAATTTGTCAGACGAGAACGAAGCTTGACCCGCAGGCGCATGGAAACAACTAGGTGGGTGTCAAATCACCTACTCGACCTTCTAATGACAATCACTACTAAGGAAATCAAATGTAAGTTCTAAAATACGCAAGTGACTGAAATCCGTACTACGAACGAATGCTATACGAAACAGGATCTAGAATCATTGAATCGATCTCAAACTCAAGGGAAAGTCTATACACTAGGTAAGAACAACACCCTAAAGACTTGAACTGCAAAATCAACCTATAACCACTCCGTGCGGTAAACGCGTATGAAGACAGGCCGAAAAATACAGGTGACCAAAACTTGACCCCGATGGTACTAATGTGTAGCTCTACTTGTTGTGGTTCTATAGATATGCTGCACGCTCTATTCCGACACACGAGTTGGAAGAAAACTCACACCGAAGCTCGTAGGAACTTACCACACATAGAAGCCGATAGCGCGCACTCTTGGTATCTGTGCGTAGCTCTCACCGTTGCTAACACAATGGTGGTGTCGCTTCTCCAATGGTGGCCCCGTAGCTCGCGTAGCAAGGAGATAAGACTCTCTCTCTCTCTCTCTCTCTCTCTCTCTCTCTCTCTCTCTCTCAGACACAGTCACGGCGCTCAAAACTCCTTTGATTAATAATTTGAATCTCCTTAGGTTACAAAACTTTGGCTTATATACCTCAGCCTTGGAGGTGAGAACATCTCTAATTATCTACATCAGCAGGTGAAATTACATCGGGATTACAGGCTGGAAACTCAATTGAGTCCCGTTACTTAATGAATGGCTCAAATCAAAATTAATGTCGGAAAGACATTTATTACAATCAATGGTTACAAAATGATGGGTGTGAGCAAAAATGTGGGTGTGATCCTCTGCTGGCTCAACAGGTAGCACATCAACCATCAGAGTTTTTAATTGCCGGCTTAGTCAAGTATCAGCATGCTGCTTCCCTAGAGAAGGCAATTTCTGAAAAAGCTAAATGGTATGAAATGCACGTTCTACCTTTGAGCTCCTTAATGGGATCAGAGACCATCCAAACATGTGCTCTCCGCGAAGTAATTTTTGGGGTTTGGGCATTTTTCAGTCAAGGAGAGCAGTACACCAACTACTCTAGTGTTAAAGAGTCATTGTTGGAGCCAATGCATACTCTCTGCATCAATGACGACGAGTATGATGCTGTGACCACGGCCAAATCCTTTTTTGTACGTCGTGCAATCAAATGCATCTGTCTCAAAGAAGATGATCAAGTGATAGACATCTTCTCATTAGGCTATGGGACTAAAGAGGCACTACAACAACAGAGAAAGGTGATATCAGTTGCATGTAGTAGTGATCAAATGACGCAATTGGAATCTCTTTGCCATTCCATAGTTGAAGAAGACCTTGATCTTAGAAGGTGGGCAGGTGTGGATAACACAGATAAAGTCAATGCCAAGGATTCAGAGGAAGAAGAAATTGAAGAACCATTGGATGCAAGTGCTGAGGCCATTCTAGAAATTCTACAGGAAACAGGTTAAGCTAGCTACCCATGATATTAGATTACTGATATTTAGATTATTATTGTTGTCATTTTATTTTATTTGTACCATCTCAAATCTACCCATGATGTTAAAAACATTGATGTTTGGCTCGTTATTTTTCTCAATTTATTTTCTTTGAAAAAATGTGAACTTGTGAGTTTGAGTTTTTTCACAATAAATGAATTAGACTTAAGTGTATGATATTATATGGACATGTTTTGGTAAATAGAATTCTACATTTATATATGGTCATAAGATATATATTATGTAATACTTTAAAGTTAATTGATCATATGAGGTTTGGGAAGAATACACTATGACTTGAGGATCATAGAGTTCTTTGTAGACAAGACACCCTATGGCCCTAGGGCCATAGAATCCCCCAAAAGAAAATGGGATACCCTAAAACCTTACAGATGTAGGGTGATTACACTGAGTCTCTAAAAGGGCACATAAGCATCTGGGTTACTCTATAGCCTTAGGCCCATAGGGTGTCAACATAGAATCCCCCAAAAGAATTTGGCTACCCTACAATCTTACGGATATAGGGTGATTATATAGAGTCTTTAAAAGGGTACATAAGCATTTGGGCTAGTCTACAGCCTTAAGGCCATAGGGTGTCAACACAGCTATCCTACAATCTTATGTATATAGAGAGATTACATAAAGTCTCCAAACGGGCACATGAGTATTTGGGATATTCTAGAAGGAAACATAAGTTATCCAAGAGAATTTGGGATACCCTAAGGCCTTAGGGCCATAGGGTGGTGACATAGAATCTCCACAGGGGCACTTAAATCACCCCATGGATACAAATCACCTAGCTCTTATGAACACATCTTATAAAACATCACATGACACCCTATAACCTTTAGACCATAGGTTGGTTATTCTAGGTCACCTAAAGACTCTTTAAGTGTTTCAAGAACATTTTTTGTTGGCCTTATATCTTGTGTCCATATCTAGGTGTCTATTGAGAATGAAATAAGCTAGAAAAAACTAAAAAGTATTTAGTCCTCAAAATTCCAAAATGAGAGTTTGAACAATTGATGTATGATCATTTTTTGTTGGGTGTAAGTCCTTCTATTGTGAATTGATGGTGTAAGCGTTTGAAATAATCATCTTTGTATTGCAACTAACTAGATTAAACATATTCGCTTTGAAATAATTATCTTTGTATTGAAACTAACTAGATTAAACATATATTCAATATTTTTTGTAAATGCCAATTGATTGCTTAGATAGTAAACATCGAGTATAAATGGTTATTGAAGAATTTGTCCTTTGGATTATGTGAAGATTTATTTCTTTGATTGTAACAAGATTTTACTCAAAGATATAAAGTGCAAGTATTTTGTTCCAAACTATGATTTTGTTTCTCTTCTAGATGATGCAGAGAATTGGAATTTATATTTGAATTTTTTTCAATAGAGGGAAGCTAGGACTAGTAGAATGTTTTAGCTTGTCATGTAGCAATCGGAACATTGTATCAAGGTTTATTACAAAGAAATGATTGTATAATGTATAACCATTGTTTAAGTTTGTGAATTAGAAGTAGAAGGCAATGCAAGTTCCAAAACATGTGCAATTCCATAAGGAGAATCCAACACAAATACTTTTGCCCCTCAGGATTTGTAAATCAAAGTGCATGGTGAGCCGGACCTTCCATCCACCAACAGATCAATGCATTTGTGAATTACAGTACTTGCAAATTTGATTTAAATGTTTGAATGTTATGATGATATTTGAAGGCAAAGACCCCTTCAACTGTGTGGCAAAGCAACAAATGTATGATGTATGATAATGATTCAATTTTGTATATCTTGTTGCCCTTGGGACACCATAGTGCCATAAAGTGGTTTTTGTATATATAGTAGAGAATTCTCGCACACATGATACCTTGGTCACTATCTAGCCCTTGGACCATATGATAGTAGCATAGAGAACACCCTATAGCCCTAGAATTTCCTTCTATCCCTAGCGCCATACACTGCCAACATATAGTATACATGGTTTCTTCATAGAGCAAACCTTTTAGCCCTACACTATAGAGTGTAAACCCAGACCTATAATGTATCATACTAGCATAGAAGGCACCCTATGACCCTGAGGCCAAAGAGTACCAATTTAGGGCATAAAGGGTCTTTTCCTAAGTTGAAGGGCACCTTGTGGGCCTAGGCAGCACCCTATGGCCCCAGGGCCATAGGGTGTCAACATAGTCAAATGGGGTGTAAAATTAGAGCATAGAGGGTTTCTTACTATCATGGAGGACACCCTATGTCCTTGGTGCCATAGGGTGCAAACATAAAGCATGGAGGGTTTCTTGCTAGCATAGAGAGCACCCTATGGCCTTGGGGCCATATGATTCCAACAACGAGCATAAACGGTTTTTTGATAGCATAGAGGATAGCTTATTTCCCTGGGGCCATATGATACAAAAATAAAAGAGTCTTAAGAAGGGCACCTAGGCCACTAAATCACCATGGGGCCATAAGGTGGTCTTTATGGGGAATGCTCCTAAAGGATTCGTTGGCTATCCTATGGCCTTTGGCTACCAACATAGAGTTTAGATGGTTTCTTACTAACATAGAGCTCACCTTGTGGCCTACGGTCTTTAGATTCTAATATAGAGTTCCAATGGTTTCATACTAGGCGTAAGGGGCACCCTATGGCCTTGAGGCCATAGAGTGTCAATGTAGAGCGTAGAGGTTTCCTTTCTAACATAGAGGGCACCATGTGGCCTACGAGCCATTTGATACACCCTATGGCCCGAGGATTGTAGGTTGCCAATGTAGACAAGGTTTCTTAGTAGCATTATAAAGGGTACCTTGTGGCCCTCAAGTCTCCATAGGGTGCCAACATAGAGCGTAGAAGGTTTTTCTTACTAGCATAGAGGACATCCTATGGCCTTGGGGCCATTGGGTTTCAATATTGAGCATAGAGGATTTCATACTAGCATAGAGGCTACCTTGTGGCCCTAGGTCCATAGGGTGCAAACATAGAGAATAGAGGATTTCTTACTATCATACATGGTACCTTGTGCCCCTAGGTCCATAGGGTGCAAACATAGAGCATAGAGGATTTGTTACTAGCACAGAGGGCACCCTATGGCCCAAAGGCCATAGAATGTCCTCTATGACAACATGTAGCATAAAGGGTTTCTTACTAGCATAAGAGGCAGACCTTGTGGCCCTCGGGTCATAGGGTGCCAACATAAAGCATATATGGTTTCTTACTAGTGCTCATAGAGGGCATCTTGTGGCCCTATGACAACCCATGGCCTTAGAGCCGTAGGGTGACACATAAATAAAGTACCATATGGCTTTGAATCCATATATCTATTTATATGTTGAGACCTCCCAACAATCCTAACCCTATGGCCTTGAGGCCATAACGAGACATATTTTGGATTATCTTAAAGTCATAGAGATATCTACAAAGAGAACAGTATGGCCTGAAGGCCATAAGAAACTTAGTCAAGGAAATCATCCAATGCAAGAAGATCATGGAAATAGAAAATGAGACTTCTGCTCTAGAGCTTAAAGGCATAAATGTTTCTCCAAGTATACTTCTAGGCGCCACCATCATGGACAAAGAACTAATGTAGCTAGATAAAGATTAGGAATCTCTAGACAATAAGGAGCATAAAAATAAATTCATTGTAGATGTGTTGTCAGTTAGTAAACTTGCTATTTGCGATTAGTTTTTCTAAGCGTGTGACAAAAAAGAGTTATCAAAATGTAGATACTTTGGAATCTAAAATTAGGTGTTCTTTAAACTTGCAGTCCTTCAACAAGATATTGCGGCTGACAAAGTTTTACTCGAGATTGTTGGTATAGAGGATGCTAATGCCATTGACCCTACTGAGAAAGATTCTATCAATCTCCATGTCGACGAAAGAGTTTCTGACGAAGATGACAAGAATCTACAAGTCCTTGAAGGTCAACTGCTACAACGATTGGAGATAAATTTAAAGAGTAATCCAATGGAAGAAGACAGTGAAAGTTCCAGAACATGTGCAAGGGAAGAAGAAGAATCTAATGAAAATATTCTAGTAGCCCAAGAGTTGGGAATTGGATTGCATGACACCACAATGGAAGTAGAAGGTTTGTTTTTTTCTTTTTTTTTTCTGAAAAGCTCTTTCAATTTCAGAGTATTAACTTACACATTTTGCTAGCATAGAGGACACCCTATGGCACTAAAACCATAGCATGGCATCATATCCCATGTACAATTTCGCTTTTACCATAGAGGACATCTTATGGATCTAAGGTCATAAGACGCCAACATAGTGCATAAATGGCTTCTTATAAGTATACACGTAAACATAGTGAACAGAGGGAATTTTACTAGCATAAAGATCGCCCTATGGCCTTGGGGCCATAGGGTGCCAACGTAGAGCATAGAGAGCTTTTTATTAGCACCTTGTTACCCTTAGGACACACATGATACCTTGGTCACTATCTGGCCCTTGGACCATATGATAGTAGCATAGAGGACACCCTATAGCCCTAGGGTTTCCTTCTATCCCTAGGGCCATGCACTGCCAACATATAGTATACATGGTTTCTTCATAGAGAAAACCTTTTATCCCTACGCAATAGAGTGGAAACCTGGACCATATAATGTATCCTACTAGCATAGAGGGCACCCTATGACCCTGAGGCCAAAGAGTACCAATTTAGGGCATAAAGGGTCTCTTCCTAGGTTGAAGGGCACCTTTTGGCGCTAGGGAGAACCCTATGGCCCCAGGGCCATAGGGTGTCAACATAGTCAAATGGGGTGTAAACTTAGAGCATAGAGGGTTTCTTACTATCATGGAGGACACCCTGTGTCCTTGGTGCCATAGGGTGCAAGCATATAGCATGGAGGGTTTCTTGATAGCATAGAGAGCACCCTATGGACTTGGGTCCATATGATTCCAACAAAGAGCATAAACGGTTTTTTGATAGCATAGAGGATAGCTTATTTCCCTGGGGCCATATGATACAAAAATAAAAGAGTCTTAAGAAGGGCACCTAGGCCACTAAATCACCATGGGGCCATAAGTTGGTCTTTGTGGGGAATGCTCCTAAAGGGTTCCTTGGCTATCCTATGGCCTTTGGCTACCAACATAGAGTTTAGATGGTTTCTTACTAACATAGAGCTCACCTTGTGGCCTACGGTCTTTAGATGCTAATATAGAGTTTCAATGGTTTCATACTAGGCGTAAAGGGCACCCTATGGCCTTGGGGCCATAGAGTGACAATGTAGAGCGCAGAGGTTTCCTTTCTAGCATAGAGGGCACCATGTGGCCTAGGAGCCATTTGATGCACCCTATGGCCCGAGGGCCGTAGGTTGCCAATGTAGACCGTAGAGGTTTTCTTTCTAGCATAGAGGGAACCTTGTGGCCTAGGGGCTATTTGGTGCTCCCCTAGAGCATACAAGGTTTCTTAGTAGCATTATAAAGGGTACCTTGTGGCCCTCAAGTCTCCATAGGGTGCCAACATAGAGAGTAGAGGGTTTTTCTTACTAGCATAGAGGACATCCTATGGCCTTGGGGCCATAGGGTTTCAATATTGAGCATAGAGGATTTCTTACTAGCATAGAGGCTACCTTGTGGCCCTAGGTCCATAGGGTGCAAACATAGAGAATAGAGGATTTCTTACTATCATAGAGGGTACCTTGCGGCCCTAGGTCCATAGGGTGAAAACATAGAGCATTGAGGATCATTTGTTACTAGGACATAGGGCACCCTATGGCCCAAACGCCATAGAGTGATAACATGTAGCATAAAGGGTTTCTTACTAGCATACGAGGCAGACCTTGTGGCCCTCGGGTCATAGGGTGCCAACATAAAGCATATATGGTTTCTTACTAGTGCTCATAGAGGGCATCTTGTGGCCCTATGACAACCCATGGCCTTAGGGCCATAGGGTGACACATAAATAAAGTACCATATGGCTTTGAATCCATATATCTATTTATATGTTGAGACCTCCCAACAATCCTAACCCTATGGCCTTGAGGCCATAAAGAGACATATTTTGGATTATCTTAAAGTCATAGAGATATCTACAAAGAGAACAGTATGGCCTGAAGGCCATAAGAAACTTAGTCAAGTAAATCATCCAATGCAAGAAGATCATGGCAATAGAAAATGAGACTTCTGCTCTAGAACTTAAAGGCATAAATGTTTCTCCAAGTATACTTCTAGGCGCCACCATCATGGACAAAGAACTAATGTAGCTAGATAAAGATTAGAAATCTCTAGACAATAAGGAACATAAAAATAAATTCATTGTAGATGTGTTGTCAGTTAGTAAATTTTCTATTTGCGATTAGTTTTTTCTAAGAGTGTGACAAAAAAGAGTTATCAAAATGTAGATACTTTGGAATCTAAAATTAGGTGTTCTTTAAACTTGCAGTCCTTCAACAAGATATTGCGGCTGACAAAGTTTTACTCAAGATTGTTGGTATAGAGGATGCTAATGCCATTGACCCTACTGAGAAAGATTCTATCAATCTCCATGTCAACCAAATAGTTTCTGACGAAGATGACAAGAATCTACAAGTCTTTGAAGGTCGACTGCTACAACGACTGGAGATAAACTTAAAGAGTAATCCAATGGAAGAAGAAAGTGAAAGTTCCAGAACATGTGCAAGGGAAGAAGAAGAATCCAATGAAAATATTCTAGTAGCCCAAGAGTTGGGAATTGGATTGCATGACATCACAATGGAAGTAGAAGGCAATGGAAGTTCTAGAACATGTGCAACGCCAGAAGGAGAATCCAACACAAATATTTTAGCACCCCAGGATTTGGAAATCGAAGTGCATGGTGAGTCAAACCTTTCATCCACCAACAAACCAATGCTGACTATAATAGTGAGCTTGTGTGGATTGTTCCTGAGGATATTCTGGCAAAAGTCCAAGAAAATGAAGAGCTTAAAGTTTGGACATGAGCATATTGTTCTTCGTCCAGGATGCATTGAGTTTTTAAAGGCTCTATTTAGCAATTTCAATGTAGGGATATGGTCAGCTGCTAATGACATGCATGTTATGGACATCATCAAGATTTTAGAAAAAGAAGCGAAAGAAAAATTTCCATTCTTTATGATCTGGGGGCAAAGCCAATGTCAACCATGCGTAGAATCAAGGATCACTCGCTTAGATAATCTAGGAGTAGAAGCACTTTTCAAACCGTTGGCTATTGCATCATCAAAATTTGGGCTTGATGCAAGAAGATTGCTTCTTGTAGATGATGAACCATTAAAGGGATGTGTGAATCCTGCAGTGAATTGTATTTTTCCACCATCATTTAATGTTGAAGATGAGGAGGATAATATCCTCCTTGGGGAGCTGCTACCATATATCAAAGCTCTCAATCATGTTAATGACATTCGCACAGTTACAGGGTCTCATTTATATGGACAAGCACCCATTGCTCAAGGTCATGAGCTTTATAACCGTATACACAAGGTTGTTGCAGAGTGGGAGGAGAGAAATCTAATTTTTCTAGGAAAAACCTACTCCACGGGAAGGCTACCAGAAGTTTCTCGTCCTCTTCACGATGAGAAAGTTACAACATCTAGCACTAGTGGAATGTCCACTCGAAGTCAAGACAAGAAACTTTCAACACGTGATCGAGAAAAAGTAAGGGTCTTAACACTAGGTTGGTAATGGGACACTTTTATGTCCTGTTAAGTGACCATTTTCCTTGAATTATGTCAAGAGTTTCAAAATGGATTTTGAGGTGCTATCTATCTACAAAGTTGTCTCGTGAGCTGAAAAAAACTCGACATTTTTTTGGAATATCAATTCCATCTTTAACCTTGTCCTTGCACAACATTTCACAACCTAAACTGTGTGAAAAACGGCTCCTGTTTTTTGCTTTTTTCAACTTTTTGCAACTATACCACTTTAGAATTCATTTTTGTGAGGTCTATAATGCTAGAGAACTATCTTTAGTAGTCCTCAACATGTCCTGATGCTTCTAGGGAGAAATAAATATTAAAGTTGTAAGTTATGACCAAATTACAAAAATTGTCAAATCCTGTTTTTTAGCCACTTTTACTCTTCTATGATCTTTTTTGGTGGATTTCATGATATCCAAATGCATTTTTGATTTTCTTTGTTGCATATTGTAACATAAAGCTAATATTCCTTGAGTTTTGGGGCACCTAATACCCTATTTTGCATAGTACACAACGATGGTTGATTTTTTCAATTATAGAAGAAAACGAAACATTCTAGTATATCAAGTATAGCTTTTTCAATATTGTTAGTTTCTTGTGACAACTACATGCATTTTGTAGGTAGTAACCATATCTAGTCATAAGGATCAAATTTGGCTAGATATTGAATAGTTTCTATGGGATTCTACAACTCATAATGTTGAACCCAGTTTTTTCATGTTTGCTGTATTTAGCACTTCATCTTTGTCCCCAAGATTCCCCTTGGTAAGAGATGTATTATTATTTTGACATGCTCCATGGATCCTTATGAACATAAAGGACAATAGGGAACTAAGAAAACATGCATATATTATTTGTATTGAGCGTGGCTATAGAAACTTTGATGATAGGTTTGCAGAATGGTAAAAATTCAACTTTTTTGTACATATTTATTTTGGCAAAACAAAAAATAGTGAGTGAGAAGCAATCATATGTTCTGATCACCAACCCACTGAAGTTAACTAGGGAATTTATCTCAAGTCCTACAAAAATCCCTAATCTTATTTTTATGCAACAAAACGTAAGAAATGACTGTTTTGATGAAAATGCACTGGTCCATCAACTTTGGAGGCTTGGTGTGACCAAAAGATGAGAAATTTTACAAGTTTCTTATTTTTCCCATGTGTAGTAGGCCTTGAACTATAACCTCATGAAAGGATTTTAAAAAATGAGTGGATCTACTATGGTTTTGGAGGTTTTTTTTCAAAACCCTGAAAGGACACTTTTATGTCCTCTTAGGTTACCAACCTAGTGTTAAAGAATATCAAATCATTATCAGCCTTGAAAGGTACAGAAGCAATCATGCTTGCCCAAAAATTGGGATGCAAGGAGCCTGTGATCAAAGTACATGAAGCCAGGAATTATATAAAGCATCTAAAAATTCAGTATGATCTCAAATAGCCCTATATCAAGAAATGATGGAGCAATGTTTTGTAACATTTTGTCATTTACAAAGATCTTTATGTACTCAGAGACTTTGTTAGAGTGCTTAGGGTTTCAAGATATATGAAGATGTAAATGATGAATAGTTTTTTAAATTGTCTTTCAATACTATAAGTAACTTCTGAGTTTCATGTGCCAAATGCTCGTTTTTTAAAAAGCTTTTATGTTGTTTGCTTTGAAATTTGAGTTCATTGTGCCATCAAGGACAATATACATGCTCATAAGGTCAAATCTTGCTCTATAACCTTGGGGGAATTTCACTTTATGGTCTTAACACCCTATGAATCTAAGGCCATAGGGTCATAGTTTGGCATGTGTTCTTGCATAGGACTTACTAAGTGTAACCACAAATTAGCACCCTATGTCCCTAAGGTCTTCAACACACTTAAGATCTCTATATTAACTTTTCTTTTTTAATCATTTCAGAGCTTCTAAGAAAAAATGTTTTGCTATTAGATTATCACAAAATAGAGGAGCTCCCTTTCATATTACATCAAATATCACATTCAAACCAAGAGCAATGGTTTCAATATCTACCAACATCTTTCAAACAGGACAAAAGAACGCTTATCTTGGATTTAGAAGGTGTGCTTCTTGCAACATTTGAACTTCAATCAAGGCCAACTTGGACCAAGTACATGTGCATTGTAGAAGATAACAGTGAGGTGTATGCGGTGCGTCCAGATGCAGAGTATTTCTTAAGATTTTTCTTTGAGTTCTTTGAGGTTTGGATTTGGAGCTGTCATCGTTTACAAAAAGCTCAACACATAATCAAGACCCGTTTTCCTACACAGTCACAAATTCAAGATGATTATGGATAACCGGTGCTGCCAAATATCAACTTTCATGATCGGTTACAAAAGAGCCTATCACAAAAATCTTTCGACCATATGGAAGCTATTTGATTATTTAGATGGGGGCAACACTATAATATTTGATGATAGTCCATATCGAGTGATGTGGAATATGCAAGGAACTTATATGATTTTTCCAAAGTTTTGGAACCAACCTACTCAATTGCTTCAAAGTTTTTTAAAAGATGAAATTGTTCCATGGTTATGTGGATGGTTGTATGCTAAAGACAAGAGAGTATATACCATAAGAAATTTTGTAATGTTCCATCCTGATCATCCTGAGACTCACTATGTAATGCAATGTTATATGTCTCAAAGGACTCAAAATCTCAAGAGAAGGAGGCCATTTTAAGTGTACTAGTTAAGTATTCTAAATACCATCTACCAAGTATTTGGCAATGTGTACTTTTCAAAATTTAAACTTGATGGAATGTTGTGGGATATCTTGAAACATCTTTAAACTGTTTTTTTAATGAAGTGCATCCTATTGTCAGGAGACTTCTCTCATTCAAGTTCTTTGGTTTCATTGTTTGATGCTTCTATGGTATTGTTAACTTTTTCTTCTTATTAATTGTCTTTATTAAGTGATCCAAACAATCAGAATGTTCTTGACATTTGGTAGTGTTACAAAACGGTGTTTTTTGAACACCCTCAATCTTGGAGATATCATACTCTTTCTAGTTAGTACTTTATTGTACATGCGATAAAGACCATCATTTTTATGAAACTGTCAAGTTGGTGGTAATCTTTATGTTTATACTTTATACTATTTTGACATAATCAATGTATACAATTCGTATTATTCACATCAAATGGTGTTTTTAAACACCTCCTTTTTTTGAGACACCATCTCTAAAACCTTTGAGTGAAGTTTTAAAGCATGTACTTGATGTACAAAATCTTCATCTTAACATTGATTCTGTGGCACAAACTTATATTAGGAGTTTTTATATTGTAGTTTTATGTTAAGAAATAATTTGAAAGTTAGAATTATGATAGTTTATCTAAGTAAGAGCCTCATCTAACTTTGTATAGTTAAATAAAATACCAAATGGAATTATAGGTGCAATAGATGACATCTTATGGTCTTAGGGCCATAGGATACTCTATAGTATTGTTTAGATTTTTTAATTGTTTGTGAACATAGATCATAGAGGGTTTTTCTCACTACCATAGAGGATATCCTATGGCTTTGGGGCCACATGGTCTCAATATTGAGCGTAGAGGATTTCTTACTAGCATAGAGGGTACCTTGTGGCCCTAGGTCCATAGGGTGCAAACACAGAGTATAGAGGAGTTCTTACTAGCACAGAGGGCACCCTATGGTCTAAGGCCATATGGTGACAACATATAGAATAAAGGGTTTCTAACTAGCATACGAGGCACACCTTGTGCGCCTTGGGACATAGAGTGCCAACATAGAGCATAGAAGGGTTTCTTATTGGCATAAACAACATCTTGTGGCCCTAAGACAACCTACAGCCTTAGGGACATAGGGTGGCACATAAATAAAGTCCCATATGGCGTTGAAGGACTGGATCTCTTTATACGTTGGGACCAGCTAACAATCCTAACCCTATGGCCTTGAGGTCATAAAGAGACATATTAAAGTCATAGACATGTCTACAAACAGCACCATATGGCCTTAAGGCCATAGGTGCAATAGATGGCATCTCATGGTCTTATAGCCATAGGATACTATATAGTATTGTTTTGACTTTTTAAGTGTGAAATATTAGTTGAATGTTGTTTAAAGTATCGTGTATTTAAAACTTGATAGCATGCTACAAAACCATGACCAAGTATTTTGTTATACATGGATTAAGGTCACCAAATTATGACAAGAGTGTTTAATAGTATTTGCCTTTACATATTATCTTTTTTAATTGCTGTAATCAATCTATATGCTGCTTTAAAATCATATCAATATATTGGTTTTTTTGACACCTCATTTTTTGAGAAGCTACTTCTAGAAGCATTTGTTGAATTTTGAAAAGCACTGATGTCATACAAATCCTCTTTCCAAAAACTATATTGGAGGTTTATTCTTAAATTTTATAGTAGAGAAATTAAAATAGACTCATACAATCATGATAATTTATCTAAATTAAAGGCAACTAGAGCTTAAAAATCATTAAATAACACAATCCTAGCATACACATTTAGAATTTGGGAAACGGGATTTTCCCAAATTATCTAAATTGGTGTTTCATATCTCTGTAGAACCATGCTAGGGTTTACTAAAGATTTCCGCAATCAAACGCAACAAGACTCACAAACATAAAAAAAGTGCCCTTTTAGTACTTCGGGTTTGCATTGAGAATGCCTCCCCCCAACTAGTTGGAGTCCTCCTGGACGACGATATATCACCCTAGGGTATGCGTTGTCCACTGGTTACAAATGTATGCTAATGTAGGCGATGTAATGCGTCCCTATATGCATACTCGATCAATGCATGGAAAAATTAATGTTGTGCGAGAAGAAGGTATAAGCAAGATGCTTATTGGCACTCGATGTTGAGGTTTCCTATTTTGGCACAACCTTTTATAGAGCGATGAAATAATAAGCATTCTAAACGTGCCGCTTGTTGTTTAATTGATAGTGGATGCTCTTGGCTTCCTGGTGCATATTGCATCGTGTGTTTGTACATTTATTTGACTCCAGGCGCCACATATGCCATTGGTGTTGGACTTTGTTTAAGTGCACAAATTTGACTTAAAGTTTTTGGAATTTGCCATAATTTCTTGGACACCCAAATCTGCTTAAGATTGTGTTGTGGTTGATATGGCTGTGGTTTTGGTTGGATCTTTGGTGTTTGTATTGAAGGGAATTCCCTATTTTGTCGCTTTGGTATCTAGATTTGTTCCTATGATTAGCTTGGACTGCAAGCCACTTCTTTGGTACCCACACTTTTGTGATATGTTGTGGAGTTGTTTCCCTGTGTTTACCATATGTCGCTTGAGAGTTATACTTGAGCATATTTGCCAAAATTTTGAGACTTCATCCTTCTTTATCCAGGCCTGCTTAGGTTCTATTGCGGGTTGTGATAATTGCCTTGTCTTTGTCATTTCCCCCAACATATTCTCTTGACATTTTTTTGTTGTTGGCCTTAACTCCCCTGGGTGGAACCAATGCAGAAGTGCTTGTTGTTGAGATTCTCTTTGGTATCCATTGCTGAACTGTTGTAAGGAAGGGTTGGTTGCCCTTATCTCTTAACTCCGCTATTGATGGTTTGTTGTGTCTGCGTGCAGCAAATTGAACCACTTGGTTGTCCTCAGGTTGTTGAATGTGCACTTTATTAGAGCTTCAATCAATCTGTACATTATACTATCTTTGCCATGGTTGACCGATCAATAAAGGGTGCAACACTGGCTTATCTTCTACCACATAAAATTTATGCGGATAGACATATTGATTGATATGCACCATTATTGCTGTCCATCCCATTGCCTGGATTGAATGCTCCGAATAGCTTTGAAGGGCTTGTTGTGTTGCGTTTAGTTTATCCTCAAGTGTAAGCTATTTATATATGTAGGAAATAAGATTTCCTTGAGCTACTGAATTTAGGGGAGGAAATCCATACACCGAGCAAAAAAAACCGAGCATGTAACTTTTTCGAGCAAAAGTAAAGAGAGTTGTAACACAAATTGCTTTTTTGATTAAGCCCAGTCATAATCTTAAGTGCAGGCAATCCAACAAAATGCTCAATCTAAAGAGGATTGAAAACTCCAATGCATGGAGGTGATTGTTGCTATAATATAAATTCATATTTGATTAAGCAACATGAGCTATCAAAAATCCAAGCACCCAATCCCTAAAACTCTGACCCCACCCAATCCCTAGAAAAACTCCACTTTTGTTAGTTCAGCCTAATGCACAAACTCATGAGCTATAGAGTCCAACCCAAGGACAGGAAAATACACAAAGTACATGGCACATATGAGAGGTGTTGGTTGTCTCTTTTTTGAAAATCCTCTTAAGTACATCAAGGAAAGTTTGCAATGGTCACATCATTCATCACCTCCTTTTGAACAGAGCCAGGAGTGCTAACATGAAAAACATGCGACGCATTAGGCTCCAATATAACCTCTCTCACTAGCTATGCCTGTGTGTTTGATCCCAATGCTATCCTCTCATTGAAGTCTTTGGTTAATTTTGACCTCCATCTTACATACTTTCCATCTCTGAATTTAGCATGGAAAGTACTAGGCACATGAAGAAAAACATGTTTTATCTTAGAGCTAACTCTTGCATACGATCAAGACATTTACTGAGATTTGAAGTGTAAAATTTTTGTCACATGGCCATGGTACTTGTTGAAATTTAAAACCCATTGGTTGCACAATCTTCCCGTCCTTAAAAAAAGGAGTCAGGACCTTCAGTTTTGTTTTTGCATCCTCAATGTTTCTCATTCATTAGTCTTCCAAAAAGTCGGCTAATCCTCATAAAATGCATGGTATTTGCAAGATTTCTAAGACTATAGGAATTGTCTCCTTTCTTTTGTTCTCATCATGCATTAGGGTATTTGGAGTGGAGATAAAGCTCGCAAAGCAGGTGTTAGTGATGGGCTATGCACCAGATGCTCCAGAACCATAGAAGATTGTGCTCACCTATGGTTCAATTGTAGATGCAATGCAGATATAATAAGGATTGTTCAAGAAGCAACCAATCAACTCAACCTTCAAGCTCTGGAATACCAAGATCTCATATTGGGAAACTGCAAAGGACTAGACATTCCTCTGTGGAATATCAATAGAGGAATATCTAGAGAGGCCTTACACTATGGTTTACTTGGATGCAAAGAAATTCCTTTGTATTTCAAACATTCCTCATCATACCCTAGTTGGATCCTTATGTTTGAGCTTAAACAATCTGCTCTGAGGCTATGTAGAAAAGCACAAGATGCTCTCTCTGAAGATTTCATTGTATCTTGCATCAAAGGTTACCAGATGGAAGCAGTGTAGTACCATTGTCCCTAAATTTTACCATTTTACCAGATATAGAATTTTTCAATTGTTGTAACATTTCTCATGGACTTGGAGATGTCCCACCCGCTACCTGTGGGACCTCAGTCCTTTGTATTTCATCTCTACTTTACTTTAATACATTTCTTCCTTCTTCCCAAAAAAAAATAAAAAAATACCAGTAATGCCACTAGTATTTTGTGAGATTCGGCTCTTAAACATGCAGGGTAATAAAATAAATTAAAGGTGCTTTAAAGTCTCTCTCTCTCTATATATATATACATATATATATATATATATATATATATATATATATATAGATACCTGAAGACTTGTATGACAGAGCTTGCTACTACTGCTGAAGTGCGAGGGCTTTGGAGGCACAAATCAAGGACTCGTTCCTGACCAAGCGAGCATCAATCACATAGCTAGAGTCTCCGCTAATTAAGAGGGAAGGGCTATTCACACTGGAGAAACAGGCATAGTGGAGATGAAGGAGCTACACCCCAGCCTACAATCAGGAAGGACACTGCTAGAGTTACTCTAAACAAGGGACCCTTGGCACTGTTCGGGAAAAGCGTCTCAGCTTACATTCGTGCAGCTTTGAAATTCAAAAATGCCACGTGAGAGCAGGAGAAAAATCAGATTGATTTTTCAAATTTTCTATTGGAAAACCCATGGAAGGAATTGTGTAAGGTTTAACACATGTTTTTTTCCCGAACACTGAGATTCACTCTGAAGGGAAAGTGTCCGTCTGGGCAACTGACAGCTAGATTTTGAGCGTGCCAGATCATATGCAGCGGACAGTTGGTCGGTAGCTTGAGCCCTGAATCCATGGGGCCTAGCCTTCTTACTCCAAATGAGTCCAAACAACATTCGCCTTTGCTCGGCCCAACTTTCTTGGCAGCCCAGCTGAGTGAGGTATGTGAGTGCGAGAGAGAGAGAGAGAGAGAGAGAGAGAGAGAGAGAGAGAGAGGGACAACGGGTGCGAGAGAAAAACAAAAAGAGAATGAGCTGAGGCTATACTATCTAGTGATGACACACAAAATATTTTGCTTGCAGGAGGGCTGTAGTGCTGATGTAGCTGCTCCTCACAGTGTGGTGAAAACCTATGAAAAGCAATCGGCACAGCAGTGGCCATTGCCATCTCCCTCTCTCTCAGTCTCTCTCATTCTCTCTCTTTAGGAAGCTGAAGCAGGGATGACGCTAATATCTTCCGAGATTAAGGTACGCGCTCCGCGTCGTTAATCTCACATGGACATGACTCTAGTCCATACCGCGTCAGTGCGGGCTAACCGCGTGACCCTCTGTGTGCCTGATCAGCGGCCGATATACCTGCCCATAGGAGGTATATTATTACTGCCCATAGCAGGTATATTATTACTGCCACTGCTTATGCGCTGGCCGGGACGTGAACATTTTAATCCTGTCTCTGGTGATAATTCGTAGCTCCTGTCTCTGGCCCATACAGGTATATCTGCCCATAGCAAGTATAATATACCTGCCCATAGCAGGTATATTATTACTGCCACTGCTTATGAGTTGGCAAGGACGTGAACATTTTAATCCTGTCTCTGGTGATAATTCGTAGCTCCTGTCTCTGGCCCTTAATGTCAACTCACAAGATCACTTGTATGTTTTGATCAGACAGCACCTAGGTAGAACCGGGGTAGAGCTTACTTTCGTGATGGTAGCCCTGATTTTGGCGTTGGAAGTGCAGTGTGCTTGCCCCTATAAAGCCGGGATGTGCCCCTAACTAGTACCACGTCGGTGCGGGAGGGTAGACAGAAAACGAAAACCTGATTTCTTAGTTTATCAAAATCAATACTGCAATGTACTTGCACCTATAACGCCGGGACGTGCCCCTAACTAGTACCGCGTCGACGCGAGAGGGTGAAGGGCAGAAAACGAATACCTGATCACTTATAGGTTTATAAAAAATAATATTGCAATGTGCTTGCCCCTACAACCCCGGGACGTGCCCTTAACTAGTACCGCGTCGACGCGGGAGGTAAAAGGCAAAAAACGTGATCTCTTAGCTTTATCAAAATTAATAGTGTGTATTACAAAAATTAGTGAAATTAAGCATTGAAACGAGTATGTGCTAACGATGTTCAAAAATTTCGATTAATGGAAATCTTCGTAGAATATCTCCTCGGCGAGTCGGCAACTATTCACGTGCTTGTGTCAAGGAAGCGAGCGGCATTGCAGGCCGCTTGAATGGCCATTGAACAGGATGCAAGTCATCGGCAAGCGAGGAAGGCAATGACCTCCAATTACAGTATGAGACCAAACACAAGGGGCCCCGTTGCATCCAGATGAAGGACGATAGGAGGAGACGTGAGCGATGACGAGGAAGATGGGGGTGCCGACGATGCATGGTGAGGATGCGTGCAGAAAGTGCAAGCAATAGGAGCCCTATGACCTGTCCAACTAGGCCAGCTTGTTATTCTTAATTAAAGAAGTGGAATGTTTGGCATCATGCAAACACAGTCAAATGGTCAGCTTGGTGTATTTAAGTGTAATTATCCAACACCCGTGTCCGAACACTGCACAGAGTTTTTTGAAAACTGCATCAAAAGGTGAGAAGCAAAGGGATCTCGTGAGATTCTAGTGGATTATAATAATAGATCTACAGTAACCTTCACGCCACTCTTGGTTCTGTATTAGGAAACATACATTAGTCCCTTACCTTCTTTCCAAGGAGAAACTTTAAGAGGTTTTGGCATGATTTCAAAAAATTTACACTATTTTTTGCTAATTACAGATGGTGTATGTCCTTTTCTCCATGCTCTCAACTAGCATTTTCAAATTCCAAAGATGGCGCATAATAAGCTAAGACATGTTTTTTCCACACATTGGACCCAATGTTCAAATTTAGAATAGAAGTGTATAGTTTAACAAAAGTGTCTTCACTGATGAACTCATCAATTAAACAAACAAAATTAGCAGTGCCTTTGGAGTAGAGAGGCAAAATAAGCATCGTGTGGGACTTGGCCCTACTCAGTACTGCTGCATATGCGTGGGAGGGATAAGAATGAAAAACATGCAATCTGTTGAGCTTGCAAGACGAACTTAGCATCACATGGACATTGCCTCAGTGGCACAGGAGTGTTAAGTGCTTGTTAAGTGCAAAAAACTAGTTATTTGCAGAATCGTAAAGCAAACAAAAGATTCACATAATCGTTTTGGGACATGGCTCTAATCCATACCACGTCAAAACGGGATAGGTAAGTTCAATGTCTTGTTCTGTTAATAATGACTTCTTCAAATTTTTGACCTTTATTGTATTTGTGGACTTGTTTACATTTCAAGTAATTTTGAGAGTAAGTTACTCTTTACTTAGATATGGCAACAAATAGTTTCTTCTCATACTCTCTCTCTCTCTCTCTCTCTCTCTCTCTCTCTCTCTCTCTCTCTTTCTCTCTCTCTCTCTCTCTCTCTCTCTCTCTCTCTCTCTCTCTCTCTCTCTCTCTCTCTCTCTCTCTCTCTCTCTCTCTCTCTCTCTCTCTCTCTCTGTGTGTGTGTGTGTGTGTGTGTGTGTGTGTGTGTGTGTGTGTGTGTGTGTGTGTGTGTGTGTCTTTCTCTCTCGTTTCTCTTGGATTTTGCTCGGTTTTGTGTTCGCTCGGTGCCCGGTAAGACTCGATTTAGGATTGCACTGGCATACACTTGATTACCTCCAAGCTTGACTTTGACTATTGGATCTATCGTATGCTCCTCTTCAAACTTTGTCACTTTGATTACATTGATCCGTAGGGGTTGTCTCTGCTGCTGCTGTTGTCGTGGAAGATTTGTTTTTGCCATGCGCTCCTTTGCTTCGTCTTGAACTTCTTTGACTATTCCTTGTTTTCTTGAGATATTTTCTGGTTCGCATGGATTTGTTGAACCATGTCTTGGGTTAGTCATCAATGATACTTTCTAAGCCTACATCCACTAATCCAATTTGACATTTCTTCACCAGCCAATGTAGCAAGCTTGACAGTCCCACTCGGTGATAGATCTTTGATCACAAAGGGTCCCTTCCCTTGCTTTTTGAGTTTTTGAGCATGTTGCTTTAATGTATAAACGAGGACATAATCACCAGTTTTAAATTCTTTTGAGTGCACACGGTTATCAAAAAATTCCTTTTTCCTTATCTTCTAAGCGTAGATTGAAGCTACAGCTTTCAAGCGAAGCTCATCTAGCTTTTCAAGGTCATCTACTCTCAAAGATAACCCATAATCTAGTTATTCTAGTTGTTTGGCCACTCTTAGTGTTGGGATTAAAAACTCCAGGGACAAGATAACGTTAAGACCAAACACCATATTATATGGTGTTGTTCCAAATTATATTTTCCTCTCTTATAGAGATGATTTTTAATCATTGTGAAGTTTTGAGCCTCTATATCTATAGCTCTTTGACGTTCTCTAGAGGTATTTCCAAAAAACGTTCTTGTTGTCAGATAATCCATTATATGTTGACTCAATTCTGAATTGTCACTTGAAATAGTGTTGCATGTTCTATTGGTGGTGTAGATCTGCATGTAGCACAACTACTAGCATACTCATGAACATCAACACACATATTTGGCCAATAAACTCCTAATTGTTTCAAGCATTGATATGTTTCTTTTTGCGAGCAATGAAATGCTAAGTCCTGAATATGTGATTTTAAAAGAAATCAACTGTACTCCTCTGGACCTATGCATAATCGTAAAATGTTGTCGAAGCCTAAATGATACAAACATCTGCCAATGAATTGAAAATACCTTGATTGTCGAACCATCTTGCTGTTTAAGCTCTTGTTCATTCCTATTGAATTCTCCTCCATAGCACAATAAATTGACTATCTCCTAATACCACTTGGATACTATTTCAACATTGAAAAGATATGCATCAGGGATGTCGTCCTCTATGCCTTCTGGAGCTTCTCCAGTTGGAAATCTGAACAAATGATCTGCTCAAAGATGTGTTTCCCCCTTTTTAATCACTACTATAAAGTCAAACTCCAGCAACATGATAAACCATCGTACACTGCATCCGATATTGCATGGTTTGTTTACAAGGTATAAGAGGGCTTGATGATCGATGAAAAACACAAAGTGGTTTGCAAGGAGATAATTCCATATTTTTTTAATAGCATATATCATCCCTAGCCCTTCCCTCTCAGTGGTAGTGTAGTTCTTTTTAGCATTATTAAGCTTCATTCTTGCATAGAAAACTGGGAAATCCATATTTCCTTCTCCTGATTGAGCCAAGATGCATCCAATAGTAAATGCCGAAGCATCGATATGAACATGAAAGATTTTATCCCAATTTGGTGCTTTCAATACTGGAGAGGATATGAGTGCTTTCTTCAACTTTTCAAATGATTTCTCACACTCATCTGTCCACACAAAGACTACTATAAGTCTGTATAGGGTGTTGGGCAATGACTACATACATGTGTATAAACCTCCTGTAGCAACCACAGTGTCCCATAAAGCATTATGCTTGGTTTGCATTATTTGGTCTAGGCATTTCTACAATTACTTTAATCTTGTCCAAATCCATAGATATGCCGTTTTCTGAGATAATATGTCTCAGGATTCTACCTTGTCTAACCATAAACACACACTTTCTGGATTAAGGAAAATCCTATAAGTTTTTCACTTCTTGATACCTTTCTGAGGTGCTCTGTATGTTCATCTCTCCAAAGAGAGTGTACACATAGATCATCCATGTAGATTTCCAAGAATATCCTCAAATATTCTTTAAAGGCATGATCCATTAACTCTAGAATGTTGTTGGGGCATTGGTCAATCCAAACAAAATTACCCTATATGCATATATGCCCCACTTGGTTGCGAATGACGTCTTATATTGATCTTGAGTAGTTGGTTGTAGTAGCTAGAGAATCCATCTAAGAAGAAAAATCTCACTTGCCTGCCACTCGTTTCAAGAAATGGTTTAGTGATAGGTAAGGGATAATTATCCCTTATTGTGGCTTCATTAACCTTAATTAGATTGACACACATTCTTGAAAACTACCACAATTGGAGATACCCAATTGTTGTGTTCTATCTCGTAGCTAAACTCAGATTCATTTAGTTTATCAATCTCTTCCTTGATGTGCTTAGCAAACATATTATTGTATGTGTATGGTCTCTATTGGCTAGGCTTCGCATCAGGTTTCAATGGGATCATGTGTTGGCATATTTTTGGATCTACTCCCTTTAAGTCTTTGTATGACCATGTAAATACATCCTTGTACCCCTTGAGAAGGATTATGAGATTCTCCGGTTCTCTCGGACTCAGATCAATTGCTATGTAGACTGGCCTTGGCACTTCTCCTAGCTCTACCAAGTCTATCTTCTTCTCGTCTTCTGGCCCGTCATATGAGTTCTCGTCCTTTCGCTCTTGTATGGGCCATGTCATCACTACCTTTCTGTCTTGGATAATGAATTTCCTGTAGTGTGAGGACACACTCATTTTGCCATCATTTTTCTCACCCTCTTCTTCACCACTCTCTATTTTTGTTGTTCAAACTTCCTTCAACGTTTTCTTGAGCTCTTTGAATTTCTTCTTTCTTTCAACTTTAGTCCATTTAGCTTCCCCTAGACTGTCTAGTGCTGGTTCTTTTGTCTTCTTTGATTTTGTTTCAGTTTTAAACTTTTGAGTTTGTTTTCTCAGATTTTTAATGTTGTCTCGTGTTTTTGGTTTTTGAGCTCTAGAGAATCTCTCTAAAACTTGGTCCTTAACACAATATTCATCTTTTGCAAACATCAACAATTTTGTTTTGCCTCTTATTCTAGGCATTTGATTCTCTCTAGACCTGTGTTCAACTCTCTTGCTCTTATAGCATTGTTGACATCTAGATTTCTGATTTAAAAAGTCATAGAACCTAACATCTACCATTGTTTCCTTTGGTTCACTCGACTTGTTGAAGTATTCATTATCTTCTTCCTCATCTCGCTCAAGATGTTCTGGTGAGTTGTAGAACAACTCCCTTTTGTATATTTCCACCAGTTCGTCTTTTTTTGGGTTATTTAGAGATTGTTTCTGTCTCTTTCCCTTTTACCATGCTCACCATATAGTATGGAGCATGTTGTAGCCATCTTTGTGTTGACAAGTCAACCTTTCAACAACACTTCCACAAAGATTCCTCAAAGATTCTCTAAATATTCTCTAAAGATTCCATATGAAGATGGTGATGAAGATGAAGATGAAGATGGATGCTGTAATGTGAAGATACAAGCTCATGGACATCATCGAATATCCCGTTACTATCATTTTGAGCCATTACGACCACTTTTGTAATGTTTACAGGAACTTCATATTTTAAGTCGGCAATTGTATTTTGGCCGCAGATGCTTGTTGGATGAGCAAAGCCAGCTCACGGTGTTGTAATTAAGCTCTATAGAAGCCTAGGGACAAATCAGGTCATTTTGGCTGGACATTAGGTTTTCTAAGGTTTAGTATATAAACCAAAACCTAAAGCTTTGTAAGGCAACTTCTAATAATCTTATCTTCTGTGTCGACTAGGAGACTGCGAGAGAGTGAGAGAGTGTGTGTGTGTATGTGCTACAAGAGCTACGGCGGTCGGAATCGCAAACGAAGAGCAGCAACGTGTTGCCCACGAGGAGAGCTACGCGTTGATGCTTACATCACACGCGTTCATCTGTGTTTTGGCAGATTCACCCGTGAGCTACTTTTGGAGTTTCGGTGAGTAAACGTTGTCCGTTTTTGCATTTCAGCATATCCATGCGATCAGAGCGAGTAGAGCTACACATTAGGCATGTTAGATTTTAGAAATAGTGATTGTAAAATCCGACCAGACACACTTATCGTTTTCTACACGGAGGGTATTGGGTTAGGATTTGTGGTCAAAGACCTAAGGGATAGCAGTCTTCCAGTGTGTGTAGGACTTCCCTTGAGTTTCGTGAAGTTTCGAGATCGTTTAATGGGCTTTTGGCTTGCGGTAGCATCATAGGAGACTCTCATATTCACAGAACCGATGGCATGTAAATTTGATATCTCTGTAGGAAGTAGTTATTAGTTGGTCGAGTAGAGGTTGACACCCTTTGCTTGCTTCCACGCGCATGTGAGTCGAGATCCGTCCTCAGTTGACATTATATGTTAGGTGAGTTCTCACTATGCTGACGTCCGTCACGGCGTATCCATCAACATTGGCGCCGCTGCTGGGGACGAGGGCCCTAAGTAGGTGACCGAGACTAGTCCTTGAGGATAGAGGTCCCTCTGGCTTGCCAGAGTACTATTTTACATTTAGATAGGATCAGAGGGTGGTGGACTCTCTAGGTCTTAGGAGGAGTCTAGGGAGCGTGTGTGTAGCCTGGATCTTCCGTCTTAGGTAGTATCAGGTAGTAGTAGGTTATGGTGTAGAGAGTAGGAGTTGGAGTGGTAGATGTGGTGGTAGGTTGACTTGAGAGTCCGTGTGAGTCCAGGAATCAACCAAGACATCAAAATCACCATCTCACATGATGAGTAGGAGGAGGGTAAGTAGGATATCTTGATTGCTGATCTAGAGTACTTTATGCATGTCTTATTTGCTGCTAGGCTCATCAGAAAAGTGGAAAACGCTAAGTAGGAAAGAAGGTAAATTGTGTTTGGAAGCTGATTTCAAGTCCAAAAGTTTCTGTGATTATTGTTGAGAGCTCTACAGAGCATAGGGAGTACTACAGCCAGAAAAAAATTGCATTTTAAGACAGTAGACATCCTACGCGTAGGATGTCTCCATGGCACTTTTGGCAGGGAATTTGGGGAAACTGAGGTTACCAGTGGGTTCAGAGGGTAGGTTTTACCCTAGTAACATATTGACTTGAGTGTTTTTCCCTATTTTTGTTGACCAAAAGCCAAAAGGCGGAGTCAGAAAAGGTAAAATTTCAAAAAAGGCTTAAATTGAGTGATTTTTGCATGTTTTTGCAAGTGTGAATCATACTTGCACTTGCTGAGAGCATAAGGAAGCATCAAGGACACTTCAGTCTGAAAAAATAAGCAGTAGACAGCCTACCCGTAGGATGTCTACAGGGTGATCTAGGCATTTTTTTGAAAATCTGAGGTTACCAGTGTGTTTAGAAGGTAGGTTCTACCCTATTTTCACATGGAAAGTGGAAATTTGACCAAATTTTGACAGATTAAAGCCAAAAGACGAGAATTGCCAGACATCCTACCCAAATTGTGTCCAAGGCCTAATTTGAGACCAAACCATAGGATGAATCCATAGGCATGTTCTAAATGTTGTATTGAGTGCATGTGATAAATTTCATCTCATTTGGGTCAGTGAAAGTGAAGATTGAACAGAATTTAGCGTTTTTGGACGGACAAAAGGCAAGAATAGCTAGTTTTGGGGTCTTTTGACATCCAAACTCAAATCTAAGCATACCAGTGGGTTGTTGAAGACTAGGGGAATCTTTGGTCCAAGTTTGTGTTCATTCTGAGCAAAAAGACATCCTACGCGTAGGATGTCTACTGCATGATTTTGAGGCCAAAACCCTACTTTTGACCATACCATGCTGTCATATAGCCTTAGATAAGCCTCCTAGGAAAATTTGGTCCAAATTTGGAGTTGATTTGACTTGGGAATTCATCAGAGCAGACATCAGGCTTCTGGAACAGATTCTTGATCATTTGACCAGCCTACAAGTGTCAGAATCAAAAAGTAAAAATAGTTGTGAGTTTAGCACATCAAGGGGAAGCTACAGTGCAAGTTTGAGCTGAAACAAAGCAAAAAGACATCCTACGTGTAGAATGTCTCAAGGTGATTTAGGACTCCAAACCAACATGTGAGCACACCACTGTGATCAGCACAACAAAGGAGAAGCTAGGGCAAAAAATTTCAAGTCATTATGAGCAAAAAGACATCCTATCCGTAGGATGTCTCAAGGTGATTTTTAGGTCCAAATGAAATATGAGCATACCATTGGGTTGCTGGACACAAGGAGAGTCTTAGGTTCAAATTTGGGTCAATTCTAAGCAAATAGACATCCTACGCGTAGAATGTCTCTTGCATGATTTTGAGGCCAAAACCCTACTATGACCATACCATAGTGTTGTATAGCCTTATATAAGCCTGCTAGTCAAGTTTGGTCCAACTTGGAGCTGATTTGACTTGAAAATTCACCAGATCAAACATCTGGCTTTTGAAACAGATACTTGATCATTTGACCAACCTACAAGTGTCAGAATCAAAAAGTGAGAATAGCTGTGTGTTTAGCACATCAAGGGGAACCTTGGATTCAATTTTGGGCCAAATCTGAGGAAAAAGACATCCTACCCGTAGGATGTCTCAAGGTCATTTTTAGGTCCAATTGAAATTTTGAGCATACTAGTGTGTTGTTAGACTCCAAGGGAACCTGTGGTTCAAATTTTGGCCAAATCTAAGCAAAAAGACATCCTACCCGTAGGATGTCTCCAGGTGCTAAATGAACTTCTGGGGAGATTTTGACCTCATACAATTGTTTATCATGTCCTATTAAGCTTAGCCATCAAGTTTCAAGTCATTCGGACATCATTTTCTCTTGATATAAGACATCCTACCCTCTGAGTGCACCAGAAGCTTATGCAGCCCAAATCTTGCCCTTTTGGCATCCAAATTCAAATCTGAGCATAGCATTGGGTTGCTTGACTCAAGGGGAATCTAGGGTTCAAATTTTATTCAATTCTGAGAAAAAAGACATCCTACCCATAGGATGTCTCCTGCATGATTTTGGACCCTAGACCAACATTTGACAATACCAAAGTGTTTCATAGCATCTTATAAGCCTACCAGTCAATTTTGGTCCAATTTGGAGCTCATTTGACTTGAAAAATCAGCTGATAGAGTATCCAGCTTCTGAAACTGATTCTTGAGCATTTGACTAGCCTAGAGGTGTCAGAAACAAAAAGTGAGGATACCTAGGGGTTCAACACACCAAGGAGAGTCTCTGTACCAAATTTTATTCAATTCTGAGCAAAAAGACATCCTACCCGTAGGATGTCTAGGAGCTTATTTTGAAATTTTGACCATACCACTGTGTTGCTAGACCCAAGGGGAACCTTTGAACCAAATCTTGCTTCATTCTGAGCAGAAAAAAATTTGGACGTAGGATGTCTCCATGGGGTTTTTGGGCAGGAATTTGGGAATTCTAACACCACCAGTGTGTTGAGAGGGTAGGTTTTACTCTAGGAACATTTTGACTTGAGTGTTTTCCCATGTTTTTGATGTCCAAAAGTCAAAAGGCGAAGTTAGAAAGCAAAAAATTCATAAATTGCTTGTTTGGAGTGATTTTGACATTCAAATGAAATTTTGAGCATACCAAGGTGTTGCTAGACTCAAGGGAACCTTTGAACCAAATCTTGCTTCATTTTGAGCAGAAAAAAATTTGGGCGTAGGATGTCTCCAGGCCAGTTTTAGGGTCCAACTATAATTTTGACCATACAGGGGTGTTCATAGTGTCACAGAGATCCCAAATCTTCTTTTAAAATTGAATTTGGACTCATTTTGACCATTCTAAACTGCATTTCACTATTTTGGCCATAACTTTCACAAGCGGTATTGGATTGGAAAAGTTTTTATATCAAAACGTAGCCTGAGAGCGACACTACAGATCTTAGAGCAAAACTTGAACTACATGTATGACTTTGGCAACCATTTAGGTCAACTTTGAAAAAAATGTCGTTTAAGGCCTCAAAATGCATCTGGAAGTCACGTGTGTCTAAAACCGACAGTTCGAAAGAATTGTGAGAAAACGGTGACGGTTTTGAACATAGTTTTGACTTTTCCCTAGGAGAGGGGCTAGTGAGCCATAAGCGAGGTCATCGGCTAGAGTCAACCCAGGCTTTGGAACAGACTGCTCAATTCGACCTAGAGTGGACACGAGTGCATGTGAGATTTTCATCATCGAAAATCTGAAATTTGAAACCAGATTTGGTCTTTAGGCCTTCTAATTGACCATTAAAGACTCCTAAGTTAGCAGATTGAAATTATCTTTTGGGAAAACCATTGGTCATCCGCGGGAAGGTGTAAACGTTAACCACGGCCTAGTGTAAAATTGAGAGTCACCTCCAAGCTCAAGGCACAAGTGTGGCTGTCAAGGGTACATCAAGAATTTTTGCATTCATTTGAAAAAGTTTGCCAGCTAAATAGAATTTTGCAGATTGTTTGCTAAAGTGAACACAGGTTAGCTCGACTCAAGAATCGCTATGAAGGGAGCAATCGTTGCAGTATAGTGGTAAGTTGCATAACTTATAACAGTTCTTCCAATAGATCGAGCCCTGCTAAAAATCTCTAGGCAAAGAAAGCAGCCATACAAGTCAGTAGCAGCCTTGGCAAGCAAGGGAGCTAAGAAGTTCAAGCAGTGCAAGCAAAGCCCAGTTCATAAAACTCAGAGATTAAGGCATCCACAAAAGCTAAAGGATCTCAAGGGAAAAAGACCGACACAAGGGTGCTAATAATTTTTATTAGCATTGAGGCAAGCAATTAGAGCTATCACTGAACAGGTACAACAAGGGAGTCAAGACAAAAGGAATGGCGTCTCAAAGGAATCAGACCAGTCGAGACAAAGCTTCAAGTGCATCAACAGAAATTACAAGAGAGAAAATTTGGATCTATCTGATTGGCCACTACAAAGGACTGCCATGCTATGAGGATGTCAATCGGAATTTGTACATCAAGACAAAGAAAGTACTACACCCATATCCAGATTTCATGGAAGACTGTCTGGAATCAATTTACATGAGGCACGGAAAATACATCGACAATGAGATAAAAATGTTGTATAAGGATCAACTTACAGATATCTACACATATCCTCCAAGTAGTTTTCTGTACAAAGCACAAGATGGAAAATGGAAAATTGGTACCCTCTATGGAGATGAAGACGGTCGATACTACAGGGTTGTCACAAGTCATGAAGTTCCTGTAGAAAAAAATCATTATTTTGAAGCAGAAGTTTTTGGCTCAAGAGGAGAAGACTACATGTCTAAAGGTGGTAATGTATACCATCTCGTCATGGGTTTACCTCTAACTACGCACCTGGAAGAATTGACACCTACACCTGTCACTACACAAATGAGTGACACACCACATGACACACAACAAGGCACAACACAAGGCACAACACAAGGCACAACATGGAAAGACACGGCACAAGTCTCGTACACCGCACCGGCACAAGACAAACCACAAATACACCAAATTGCACAAACAGGGAATACGCCGGAAGTACCATCTATGAAGATAGCACAACTTCAAAAAGAACTAGTTCGGTCTCAAGAGCTACTTAACAAAGCACAAGAAGTCATATCGTCAGGCATTAAACAGATGCCAACATCAGATATGGAACCCTCTCAGATGGGGGGAGTTCAAACTCAACAAAGAGACCCTATCTCTTCAAGAGTGGGATTAAGAAGTCCAGTTCTACAAGAAGCACTGTCCTTTTCAGGAGCCCAAGTGGAATTTCAAGAAGCATTGGAAGATGCCGAGCTGGAGAAGAGACCACCGGAAATTCACAATGCCAAATGTAGAAGGTCAGGTCAAGATGTCATTGTGGTCGACAAATACGGTAGGCACTATGAAATAGCCGATGTGAAAAATATGGATGAGTTTAGATTTGAGGGCAACCTGTAATTCACATACTTGTACCCCGTCCAAAAGCACCATCCAGGGAAATGAAAAACAAAGATTTGGTTCGATCTTCACCCTCGGTGCAAACTTCGCCAAAATCAACTCGGAAACATAGCCCTAAGGCTATACAAAAGCCCCATGTCAAAGACCATGACCATATGCTGATGGAAGAATTAGCATTATGACTGCTAGAAAGCATGGATAGTGATTTGATCTTGTATGCAAGCAATAATGGAAGCCATTTTCAGCTTCTCAAGGACAAGACGATGGAGGATAAAGAGATGAAGCTAGTGGATACACCTAAGTCAGCCGCGTAATCTACAGGTACATGCATGTAACTCAGATGTCTTATTTGTATTGAGATACCATAGGAAATCATTATCAATAGTACTATGGAGAGCTGCCTCGCCCAAAGAATGCAAATGCTGAGATAGAGGCATATTGCAACAATGTGCCATCAGTCATTTAATCAAGGACTGCCCAACAAAGCTCTACCTGGAAAAGAAGAAGCAACAAGCCAAAAGCAAAGTTCAGACAGTGACAACAAGGGAACGGAAGCAAGAATCCCCAACGAGATCTCCGGAAAAGAAGCAGATCTTGTCGCAGAGCACAAAAGATAGGCTCAAGACACAGTTGCTTGAAGTCAAGGGTGTCAATGACATTATCATAGAGAATCAGGCTTTCAAAAAAGATCAATTGAATCAGTTGATTCAAGATCGCTTAAAGAACCTCAGTGAGGACAAGTCAAAGCATCCACAAGGTGATGAAGATGAAGCTTGCAGTTCAAGGTTCGAGAGCAAAAGAAGCCAAGATTCTGAAGATGGTAACTCAACCCAAGAAGAGGTGGCAGAGGTAACATCAAATCTTAGTGCCATGTCACAAGCGGAAGGCATGCAAGAAAAGTCAACCAATGAAGCTGAAATTTCACAAGGAAATTCATCTACTTTGGAATCTGCAGTGGTGGTTAAAGAAATCAAAGACCAACATAAGCTAAAAGACGATGTAGCTGAAGTCTTAGAACCCACCAAAGAACCGAAAATGACCGACCCCAAGATTGACTACCAAGGACAAGCAATGCAGGATATTAAAGAATATTTTCAAACAGAGACTCTACAAGAACCCATGGAGCAATGTGAACCGATCGCCACAACGACCATTGCATCAAAAGAAGAGAGGCAACCTCAACATCCTGCTACAAGCTTCAAAATATTTCCAAGAAGAAAAATCACCATTGAATGACCTTCAAGTGCTAGAAGAATTAAATAGTGACAGAGAGCTTCTGAAATCAAGAATCAAGGCGTCACAGTCAGAAACTAGCAATGAAGACCAAAAAGCAGCTCAGGCTATAGACCTTCCCCAAGGCTATAGATCAGAAGATAGTAAGAACTTGGGACATGCTACAACCAATCAAATGACAAAGAAGTTCAACATACAAGAGGATGACAAAGCTTCCAAGGCACAAAAGTCCAAGACAAGTACCAAAAGCAAAGAGCATCAGTTACTTGGTAGCCAACAAGAAGATTAAATTCTTGTTGGATGTGCATGAGAAAATAAAGTCCAATTTCATAGCAGAGATAGATTCCACTACCATGACGGATGTCATGTTTTATGGGAAATGGTTACTTCTAGATAAACTGGAGTTGTATGAAATTCAGGTAAAGGTTTCCATATCACATGGAATCAAGGTCACAAGTTTGGGGATTGCAGAAGCCACCCTTAAACTACGGTCAAAGGTCATTAAAGACAAAATCATAGTGGTGGGTTCATTGAAAATGAGCACACATTTGATTTTGTCCAAGAAATGGGCAAAGATAGTTGAAGAAGAACCTCGATTTTCAACAATGGTCATCATGACTAGCTCTCAAGAAAGCCAGCCTACGACCGCTCCAAGATTATCAGCTACTGACAAAGGAAAAGCTAAAGTTAGCACACAAATGTCCTACCAACACACGCATCCTCTTCAATCAAAGTCTTCAGTCCAACCCACTCAGGTTCAAGATAATGCTTCTACATCAACGGTCAATACGCTTCCATGCCCAAGGCAGACTCCAAAGAAAGTTTTTCAACCAAAATACCCTACACTGCGAGATCATCATCGACAAAAATCTTCAAAGGTCTACATCAAAGCTGAAGAAATCAAAGTCAAGGACCCAATATGGGTAGATGATCGTAGCCAACACATGTATGGTATGCACATGGGTTGGATAGCCTCCCATATAGACTGGAAGAGCAAGGCTATTATGAAGGTCACAAGGAAATTTGGTTACCAAAACCAAAATTCTCAGCTTATGCAGTAAATAAAGGCTTCAAAAAGCGACCGCAACAGCAACAAGGCTCATATTCCTCTCGCCAAAGGAGACCAACCAACAAGGCCCGTCACAAGTACGTAGGAAATTTCAAATCAAACTGGCCTTCACAACATCATCGGACTTCATCGGTACAAAATCCCACAAATGACACTATTGTACATCTCAAGAAGACATCACAAACATCATGGGAAGTGCTATCTACAATTCTTCAAGCACAAGGTTACTATCAAGGAAATCGGAGAATCTGGCTACCAAAGATGCCAGGTAAACGTCGCTAACGCGAGGAAGGGCAATGCCGCTTGTAAAGCTCTTTCGTCGAGTGACGATTATGACAAGACTCGAAAAAGAAGCCCCGGCATCTTCGTTTTTACCTATCGTCGTTCATCTAACACGTAAACAATACGGATGGGACTATAGGGCCCGGCTTCCAAGCGATGCAGTAAACCTGTAAACATTAGCAGCAATCTTTCCTGATTGTACTGCCCCGTAAGGTCCCCTGCCCGCGCATAATCGGGCAAGCAAGGCATTACCTTTTTCTACGCACATTGGACCCACAATAAAAAAATTTGAGGAATAGTCCAAAGAAATGGCGAAGACTGATTCCTCAACTACGTAGCTATCGGCCTCGTGGAGGATGAATTCGAAGTATGATTTCCCCGAATCTGCGAAATTGAAAAATTTTAATCTCCCAGACATACACTTGATTAGATATAACGTACCATATTTAAGATTTAAGTAAACAACTTTGATTTGGGGACTCGGGATGACTTCAATCAAACGACTTCAGCTCGAAAATAATCGCAATTTCACGGAAGGAAAAATCAAGGACAATGTCACAGTCAAGGCAAAGGATATCTGCAAAGACACGCTAATCACACGATGCAGATACAAATGGGTGCCAAAAGAACAACACATACTGAAGAAGATTGAAGTCATCTCTAGCTCTCAAGAAATGTCAAGACGTGATAGACAAAGTGTTACGGAGAATGGAGCGAGCCAATCTTCTCAACCAAGGGACCAACAACAACAAAAAGAAATTTTGACAACCAAGGTCACCCAGGTATGGCAAAAGAAACCAATATTGCCAGTATGGTCCTTTACAAATCCTCTCTTCGAGGATGGGAGTTTTGAATTTCAAAACCTATTCTTGGTCGAAAGCTCTCGACAGTAAGTCAACCCGCCATAAAAATCATGGAATAAGAGTCAAGAGTCGGGCAGCTGAGCCACTAAATGAGCAAGCGTCAGACCCAAGCTTCACGCCTTCATATTTTTTGTGGTCTATGAGTCTAGATATCTAGATTATAGCTCAAGCTGGAAGAGTTGAGCATATTGTAAAATTGAGTCGCTCATGCTGGATAGGTGAGCAAAAGAGTCAAAGTCTAACAATTTTATTTGGTGGAGAGGCGGAGTAATCCACAAAACACTCACGCACATGTACACAGTGAGGAGAGTGAAAAAAACCTCGAGCATCAACAACCCTTCTTGTGAGTAACGGCAGCTCTTGAAGTCAAATATATTTTTGCTTCTCTAGCTATGTTCACTCCTGGAAGCACCCATTCAATCTCTTCTCGCACAACATATTGTTTCCCATGCATCTGTCTGTGCAAGCATATATAATGTCCCATCATTGAACATTTGCATTTGACACGGTTTGTGTTCCACCCATGCACTTACACAACAATATGACGATGATGAAGCGGTAACAGGTTTCATAAGCATTTTCTCAACAACAACGACTCTAACTTCAAGCTACTAAAACTTATCCAATGTATATTCAGTCAATAATAGTAGCCATACGCCCGTAAGTACTTTAACTCAACAAAACTTGGTTACATCAAAACATAAGTACATATAGCCTCACATTTAATTGTGACTAAAGGCATTTTTTTCCCACTGGGTTTTTCCCTTTAGTCCTATCCAGGTATCCAAGACCTTTATTTTGTAATCTACACCACATTTTATTTTTACTATTTTATTTTTTATATAAACACAAAAAAGCAGACCAACGACATCCCCAAACAAATACATGCTCATCAACTAGAAAATCAAAGGGGAGCGGCCCAAAAAAATTTCAAAAAGGCTTCAAGTTTACAGGTACACATGCAGGATGACACCCAAAGAACAAACAATACAGAGCTGCCAAGATAAAGACTTCCTGCAACAACAAACCTCACTCAACCTATTCACGATACAACAACCAATCGGAGGGGGAGAGCTACGGCTTCAACTACACTACATGTACAAGAAAAAGGTACCTCTACAACATACAAAGCATCTAGTAGAAGCAACTGCAACAACAAAAGCTTCAATCAACTCCAAAACATGAAGCACTCGTCAAGGCCACTGCAGACATAGAGTCTTGTCGGGGACGACAAGAATTTGGAGGGGGAGAGTGTTGACAGGTCAACCTTTCAACAACGCTTCCACAAAGATTCCTCAAAGATTCTCTAAAGATTCCATATGAAGATGCTGATGAAGTGATGAAGATGAAGATGGATGCTGTAATGTGAAGATACAAGCTCATGGACATCATCAAATATCCCGTTACTATCATTTTGAGCCATTACGGCCACTTTTGTAATGTTTACAAAAACTTCATATTTTAATTCAGCAATTGTATTTTGGCCGCAGATGCTTGTTGGATGAGCAAAGCCAGCTCACGGTGTTGTAATTAAGCTCTATAGAAGCTTAGGGAAAAATCAGGTCATTTTGGCTGGACATTAGGTTTTCTAAGGTTTAATATATAAACCAAAACCTAAAGCTTTGTAAGGCGACTTCTAATAATCTTATCTTTTGTGTCGACTGGGAGACTGTGAGAGAGTGAGAGAGTATGTGTGTGTGTGTTACAAGAGCTACGGTGGTCGGAATCGCAAACGGAGAGCAGCAACGTGTTGCCCACGAGGAGAGCTACGTGTTGATGCTTACATCACGTGCGTTCGTCTGTGTTTCGGCAGATTTGCCTGCGAGCTACTTTTAGAGTTTCAGTGAGTAAACGTTGTCCGTTTTTGCATAACAGCATATCCACGCAATCAGAGCGAGTAGAGCTACACATTAGGCATGTTAGATTTTAGAAACAGTGACCTGTAAAATCCGACCAGACATACTACACGTTTTCTGCACGGAGGATATTGGGTTAGGATTTGTGGTCAAAGACCTAAGGGATAGCAGTTCCAATGTGTGTAGGTCTTCCCTTGAGTTTCATGAAGTTTCGAGATCGTTTAATGGGCTTTTGGCTTGCGGTAGTATCATAGGAGATTCTCACATTCATAGAACCGATGGCATGTAGATTTGATATCTCTGTAGGAAGTAGTTATTAGTTGGTCGAGTAGAGGTTGACACCCTTTGTTTGCTTCCACGCACCTATGGGTCAAGCTCCATCCTCAGTTGACATTATATGTTAGGTGAGTTCTCGCTATGCTGACGTCCGTCATGACGTATCCGCCAACACTTTGTCATAGAACTTTGTTGTGGGACTCAAAACAACACACTCATCTAGGGTAGCTAGGATATGCATTCATTCTAAAGGTTCTAGAATTTCTTGAGGGAAGGGTTCAAGAATGTATTCTTTATCTTCAATAGCCCTTTCTAGAATACAATCTTCTCATTTTAAACTTCCACATAAGATGCTCCACACATCCATAGCTCCTTTTGGCTTACCTAACCAAAATGGAAGCTCAGATCCTACCAATGTAGCTAAATCAAACTCCTCAATTGGGGTTGGTTCACATTTTTGTAACTATGGTCGTCCAAGTATTATGCCGTAGTTATTCTCCTTGCCAAAATACACTATAGCAAAGGTATGCTCATACGCTATGGCACAAGAAGTAACAATCACCTTCTCTAGAAGTCCTAAGGGTTTCTCCATATACTCATCTGCTAATTGCAATTTCATCCTTGTGGCTCTCAAGGTAGGTTGTCCCCATTTTTTCCATATCTCTTTGGTTGGAATGGCCACAATAGCCTCACTATCAAGAATTGCCATGGTTGTAATACCTTGGAATGCAGAAGGAAGCGTAGTATTTCCATCCTCGCCTTCACAATACTCTCCTACCTTGTTTAAGGGTACTACTTGCGTGTTTATATGAGGTTTTTCCAAATCCTTGATCCCTTCGTGTATCTGTGATGTTGGATCTTTTATCCCAAACTTCTCTAAGCATTTTCCAATGGTTGCCCACATGTTTGTCCGTATTTGGAGAAGTTCATCTACCGTAATGGTGCAAGTCACCGATGTAGACAATATGTCTATTAACCCTTTAGAGTCCATCACTTTTCTCAAAGAGAGTCTTTGTGATGGAACCACCTTCACATCTGATTCGCTTCATATTCTCCCATGTAAGAGGGTAAGGTTCTCAAAGATTGAGGTTGACTCTCTAAAGATCTTACAAATCCTCTTACCCCCCCAATATGAGCAAATTTCTAGGTCTGATTGAGATCTTGCCTCAAATTTCATGATGGGTTGGAAGAAAGACATCCCTCCCCTTACTCGTTTGGTTAACTCTCTGGCTCCAATCATTTGATGTTTTCTTCTTGTATTTGTCTCCAAAGCTCGTTAAGCCCTTGTCTTCTCTATAGGCCTGATGTATGATAGAATGGAAATTCTCAAATGCCTAATCTGTGGTATTCGTCACTACCCTTGGTTTTTTGATTAACTTCGAGGGTTCTAACTCAGTTGTGGGAATCTCCACTATCCTTTTGGGCTCGTGTCTTGGTGGGACCACTGGTGTTGAAGCTGGAATTTCCTTCCAACCCTTTGTTTTTCTTGTTGGTGGTTCTAACAAAGCTTGGGCTATTTGGATCATCTTTTGACACATCTCCAACCTTCGCTTTTCCAATTCAACGTATGGGTACGTCATCCATCTTTGTTATTGGGTCTGGTTATTTTTAATTCGTGCTTCATGTGCTTCTAGAATTGCATATAGAGGTTCATTCACTCTCTCAACTAGTTCGTGCTTCATGTGCTTCTAGAATTGCATATAGAGGTTCATTCACTTTCTCAACTAGTATAGATCTTCCCAAGCTTGCACCTTTTGGTTCCCCTTTTTTCTCCAACTCTGTCTGAAGGTTCTCCGTTCCTTTATTTACTTCACCTTCTAGTTTTCTCACTTTTTCCTTGGTTTGTTTCAGTTTTTCTGCTAAGGAAGTTTGTTCTTGTTCCTTGTTAGCTTTCATGTGTGCTTTCCTAGCCTCCCAAGTGTTGCAATGACTTATTCGTTCAAGATGGGTGCATCCGTTCTTAGTTCCTCAATTATTGATTCTTCCATTGCTTTTCAAGATTGCACCCTTGTGACAACCTGTATAGGTATCATCGTTTCATTTTTAGAACCACTAGTTGATGCGACCATCTCTAGCATGTTTGACATTGTTTTCACCATTTTGTTTGGATTTATAGGACAGTTATTAATCAAATGAGTAATGCCACAAGCTGGACATTATAAATTCACTTAATGATCTTTGTATGAGGAAAGTCTTTCATCAGGTGGTTCACCGACCACACTTGTAGCAAGGTCCTAATGGTTGTCGAGGCGCTCCTGGAGCCGTTCTTTGTTGATAGACATGCCTTTGTACTGCTAAGCCACCGTTGGCTATAACAAAAAATATGAGTTCATCCAAAATGTATCTACCTTCTCCTGCAATATGAGTTGCTATTGGCGGTCCAACTTTCCAATCATGCTCCAAGGTTCTGGTGCTTTCGCTCTTCGAATGGATAATACGTTGTACTAGCCATATATCCACTTGGCTCTTCATAATATACAGGCACAGGAACTAAGGCTTGCTCCTTTGGTTCCTCTACAGTGGGTGCATACCTAATGCATACAGGTCTTGCTCCTGGCAGATGTGGTTGTTGCCCCAAAAGTGGTTGTGGCCGTTGAACCCCTACTGGTCTTGGCAAATTCCCTGCTCTATACCTAGGCATTGGTGGTACTTGAGGAGGTAC
Organism: Adiantum capillus-veneris; assembly: GCF_014529385.1. NCBI lineage: Eukaryota > Viridiplantae > Streptophyta > Polypodiopsida > Polypodiales > Pteridaceae > Adiantum > Adiantum capillus-veneris. Next base: position 3,937,735 of record NC_140959.1, read on the forward strand.
TACTTGGGCTAGTGGGGCATATTGTCACTCTCTTACATATCCCTTGTTGTAGTAACACTCTTTAGTCGCATGATTCCTCCATTTTTGCTCAATGGAACACCACTTGGGTCGCTTAACTTGCAGCTTAGCAAACGGCCTTATCTTTTTGAGCACTTCTTCAATAAGTCTCTCTTGATTTACATCCGCTTCACTCTTTTGTGTTGACTTTGTTATCTTAGATCCACTATGCTGTGATAACAAATCATCATCTAAATCTTTGTAGTTGCCTTCCTTATAGAAATCACAATTGTCTACTAGGTATAGAGCCTCTTTGGTCAACTCGTTTAGAGTTGAGCTCTTCTTCATATGCACATCCTTTTGAAGGTCCACATTTCTCATAGGGAAAGCTTGCAACTCGGCTGTAGTAGGCAAATAAAGCTGGGGAAAATTGGGCATTTTGTGAGGAATTTCCAAGCGCTGGTCCAAGCAAGCAAAAGCGAGCAGGAGTCAAAGGCTGCTTATGTTGAACACACTGTGTGTGTGTGTGTGTGTGTGTGTGTGTGTGTGTGTGTGTGTGTGTGTGAAGTCGACAAGGTAGCACTAAAGAGTGTGTCACTCTGCATTCGATAGTTTTGGCAGGGCTTCCACAGAGGCAGAGGCAGTTGAAAGTCGACAGAGACATGCTTTGCAATGAAAATTCAATATTTTTCAAAAACCTTGCCTTACACATTTTTTGTGTGCAAGGGCTCACTCCCATGGGGGCTTTTGACACCCCGCTTTTCCCATCATTGACTCGTAGTCAGGCCCCCCGCTCACGCAAGCCTAAGAAAGTGTGAGTTGAGAAAAAGAAAGGAGCAAGACAGAGATCCTCTGATTGCCAGAGAGCTTAAGAGAGAGAGAGTGAGCGAGCGAGTGAGTGAGAGAGAGTTATGAGAGAGTTGAGAGAGAGTGAGAGCAAGGATTTGTGGTTTTTGATGATCGCGACTTCAACAAGTAAGCACGGGCATCACCCCATGACGGCCCAATTTTCTCAGCGTTCTCCTCAACATCGGAGACTCCCATCCTGCAGTGAGAGGCAACCTCGGCATCGGTTTTGACACCGATTTTGGAGGATTTTCCTCAATGTTTTGGTAAATTTTCTCTACGACTTGGCATTGATGGCTCAACACCAGCTTTGAGCGTTGACTAGCTACAGATAGACAGTCACACATTTCACATATTTTTGAAGGCAGTTTCTCTTGTGGGATGTGTTTTGAGCTAGTTTGCTCTCTACTTCTATGTAAGGTTATGCGCTTTACACTCAGTTGAGAAATTTGTCCCAGTTTATGCTTGTAGATAGCGGATTGTGGAGTTGTTTTGTGCATATGCGAGCATTAGTTTTGATGTGATTGGTCATGTTTTTTCATGATTGTGTAGTGGTCGAGTGATCTCCCACTTTGTTGCTAGTTTGGCATGGTTTATAGTTGAGATTGTACTTGAGGTTTTGCTCAGTTTACAGGGGAGACTCTGCCAAAATTCTCCCATGTTTTCTCGCCAATTTTTTTGCCATACACTTATGGTTGTAGACTTATGTGCCAGTGGGAGACGACGGTCTCCTTCTTGCCGATATGTACGATGTTGGCATTGTGGTCACACATGGCACATTAGGCACCATTTTTTCAGGCGTATGAGATAGCAATGGATCTATGCATGGTGCACATGAGGTTTTGACACATGCCAGAACAACGGCTTCATATGCTAGTGATGGTGATGTCACATTTTCCTTTAGTGTTCCTCTTGATTACATATCTTTGAACAATGATACTTCTCTACGTTGGTTGCTAGATGAGGATGTAATTTTTCATGTGACACCGAAGTACAACCATGTTTGCACCGATTTCATCAGCGTTCAAGCATCTCATGTACGGCCTACTAGGCTCAAGGCCCGACCTAGCAACTGTAATGGGAGCATTTGTAGTCGGGATTGTTAGCCGTGCAATGATTGACACTAGCATGATGCATAATGGAGTTTTGCAGACCATACATCGTAGTTTACCGGATTTACATGCAGGCTCTAGTGTGGGTACGCACGCACGCCTACCACAAGAGCCGAATACGACTGCGTGTAGATCAACATAGTGAGTCAGTGGACATATGTTGAGAGAGTCTCTCACCTAGTTTCTTGTACATACTAGTAGTTTAGCTAGTAGGCCTCACTTGACGGCGCATCGCCTTTAAGTGGTAGGTTGTTGGGGTAAAGGCTCTATGCCTTTTGCTCGGGCCGGACGTCCGGTGTTTGACCATCTGTCCACCATGCGTACAGGCCCTTATTCATTATATATATATATATATATATATATATATGAATAAGTAGCACTTCACTTACTAGTTCCTAAGGTTTCTCCATCCACAACGTCTTGTGCTCCTCCCCTTCCTCACACGCACCGCACCATGCACGCACGCATCCATGCACACGAACTCACATCAACCTTGGTTGTGATTATCTTCTATTGACTCTTGGTTGTGATTGCTTGCCTTTGGGTGAAGCTTTGTGCTACATGACAGATCTTAGTTGTTCCAGGTTGAGCTACTACTTTTGATAACCATATTTAAGATTTACCTTCATAAAATCCTTGTGCTTTGAGTAGTTTGAATGGAATCATCTATTCCTTCACATGTCTTTGTTGGGGATCTTAGTTGTTTCCGGTTGAGCTACTACTTTTGATAACCATATTTGAGATTTACCAAATTTGTGTGCTTTGAGTAGTTTGAATGAAATCATCTATTCCTTCACATGTCTTTGTTGGGTAGCTTGGTAGAACTCTAACTTTGATACCCATACTTGTCACATTTCTTGTTTCTGTGAAGGTATTTTCTTTTGCCTTTTGTGGTTGTTATTTCTCTTGGCTTAGGTGTTTGTCTTTGTTGATAGCTTGGATTTCCCTTTGTAAACCTTTTTTCTTGAGGTGAGTAGGTCTAGGCTATTACCTTAGGCTTTTTGGTTCAAACATGAGCGTTTTCTTAAAAGTAGCTTTGAGCAGTGATTGACTCTTTTGATGCGACCCACCCTATTACCTTTTGGTTGTTGAGGTCAAACTTGTGATTGGTGTATCCAAATTGGATATTTGACTTTGATATGCTCTTTGGATACTAACACTTGGTTGATTTTTTTTTGTTTTTCTGGAGGCTTTGTTGTCATAGAAACTTTGGTTGATAAAAGTTTTGTCGAGGTTTCCATTGCATTGTTGATGGTTTGAATTTTGATATAGAGGTTGTGTAGGAAGTTTGATGGAGACTTGTTGAAGGTAAAGTTGAGTTGTGAGGTTGATCTAATTTAGTGTTTGCTTTAGCTTTACCTTTTAGTGTTTGCTTTAGCTTTACCTTTTTCTGCTATGGTTGGTTGTTTCTTTTTTGCATGGACTAACACTATTACTATTGTTGTTGTTGAAGCTTTTTGTTGTATCAAAAGAAGATGCTCATCCAGATTTTTGTCAAAAACAGTGTCTCTTTGATGTAATGGGATTCGATTATGTAGAACGTATCCTTGACCTCCCCCGTACTTAGCTTGAGTATGGCTTCTATCATACCAAAGCTAGGAATTGGCATTTTAGAACTTGTGTACACTATTTCTTCTAGCTCTTTGATTGGTGGCTTTCCCATCATTATCCAAGTGCCATAAGACATTAGATTCTTTGTAGCATAAGGACCTATCATAGATAAACATGTAATTTTGAGTCGTGTTTCTCCACATAAGCTGAATTTGACCACTGTAGGAGACAATTGATCTTTTGCCTTATCCTTGTTCTTCTCTTGATCTTGAGTTTGTGGAGCATTTTATGGGAAACTTGAAAACACTACTTCTTCATCTACTTTCAATTGTGTACTTTTTGGAGTTGAATTCTTTAAAACAACTATTTCTAATTCCTTAGGCATGTCATTAATGACATATTTTTGTGGTTTCTTTCTTCCTTCATTTGCACTTTTGCATCATGATTCATGACATAGTTGTTTGTCTCACCTTTTTTGCTTTCATACACTTTTCATTAGCTTCCTACAATACCTTTATAAAGTAGGGAGCTTTATAAAGTAGGGAGCTATATCATAGTCATCCCCATCATAAATCTTTGTAGGTGTTATTTCATTTATGCACACATCTCGAGTAGCCAAGATTTTGTTCCATCCGAATGGCTCAAATAAATTCTCACAAAATGGTTTTAGGATGTAATCTGTCTTCTACTAGTCTCTCTAAGATGCAATCTTCTCTTGCCAAACTCTCACATTTGGAATCTCCATACGTCCAAAGATGTGCTTTAGTCTTTTAGACATGTAGGCATCTCTTGCTTGTTGATCGTTGTTGAGTCAAAATTCATCCACAGGAGTTCCGCATTGATCCTTGTCATAACCTCTTTGTGCCTCAAGTAGATGTGGTCATAGCCCTAATTTTGTACTATTTTAAGTTGTCTCGTAAATGGACATCCTAAAATGATGTCAAACTTGTCTTTTTCAAAATCTACTATTGCAAATGTATGTTCGTATTCTATCCCAACATACCCATATGTCTCTCTACATAACCATCTACAAGTTGTAGTTTCATTATGATTTTTTTGAAAGCTGGTGTTTCCTATTTTTTCTATATCTCAATAATGGCCATTCTAACCCCGCTATCAAGTATGGCCATTTTTTTGACTCCTTTGTGCTCTAGTGGTAAGGTGGTGGTTCCTTCTTCTCCTGTGCTCTAGTGGTAAGGTGGTGTTTCCTTCTTCTCCTTCATAATAATTTCCCACCTTGTTTATTGGTGTGGTTTTGCCTTACATTTCTCTTGTGCCATTTTACACTTTTGATCACCTAAGGAAAAACCTTGAAGAGGAATTTTCAATCCCATCTTCTCTAGATTTTTGCCTACTTCTCCCCATAGGCATGGTCTGATTTTCAACAAATCTGAGAGAGTAATTGTGCATTGTATATGAGTAGACATATACTCATGTAGGCGTTTGGTTCCCATCATCTTTGGAATTGGCTTCCATTGTGAGGGCACTACCCTAACCTCCAATTTTGTTTTGTGTTCTCCTATGAAAGACGGAAAAGTTTTCAACATTTTAGGTTTACTCTTTGTAGATGCCTCAGTTCCTGCATCACCATATAGAGATTGTATATCTCTAATATAGAACTCATGATCCATGATTATTTTGGTGATAGGTGAAAACTTGAAAGTTGCCCTATCATTCTTCTTGTTCCTTATCATTTTCCATAAGTCTTGTGGCCATGGATTTTCCACTTCATGATTTGGCATCATCACTTGTGACTTTGAGTCTTTTGTGGTATTAGCCACTATTCTATTTTTTAATGGTGTTTCTATTTCAGGCTTCATTTGATCATTTGTTTTTTTTTCTATGTGCTTAATTTTTCCATCCCTTTTATGAATTAATACTTCTTATTTAGGGATGTTTAGTTTTTATGGCTCCATTAGTGCTTGAGTCGTCTCTATGAGCCGTTTGCACATTTCAAGTCTTTGTCTCTCAACTTTTGGCTACTGGTATGTCAACCATCTCTGTTCTAATGTCTGATTTGTTTTTAGTCTAACCTCATAAGCTTGTAACAGAGCCTAAAAAGGTTCTATAACTTTATCAACCACCTCATGATGATATCTTAGATGGTTTTTATTTCTCCATTTGTTTCCTATTTTCCTTTTCTTATTTTAGCTGCTCTTTGGTTTGTTACAATTTAATTTCTATGAATGTTTTCTCTTTTAGCCTTTTTGTTTTCATTTTGTCTCATTTTTCCTTCCATGATTTTCTTTGAATCCTCACTGATAAGCTCTCAATTTTTGTTTCAATGGAGAATCTATGTTTCTTTTTTATAAATTTGTTTCTGACAGCTTCTTGAGCTTGAGCTCTTTTCACTGCATTTATAGGAACTATGGATTCTACCTTAGATCCGCTTGAAGAAGTACCGCTTCTGCAACATTCATTGCTGCTTTCCCCTCGTTATCATGATTTTTGAGATAGTTCAAAAGAACATGAGTGATTGCACATTCATCACAGAATCTAAATTTCTTTTTACATTTACCCTTGTGTGGACAACTCCTTGCCCAATGGTTGCCTCTACACTCGTAGCATGGTCCTACTTGGTGCGTAGCTGGTGATGTAATTGATGGTTATTCTTGCCCCATAATAGTCTTTGGTCCATACTCTTGGTTGGCTATGAACATTAAGGTGTTCTCATCCATCATATAAATATTCTCTTGGCTTGTGACACATAGGATGATTGTGGTCTTTCAATGCTTGGCACAATCCTTTTTTGACCCATTGAAAATCTTGGAGGTGGCAATTCATGCCGTTGATGTTTGTATGGGCTCTCCTGTGCATCTCATGATTGGTCCATTTATGCTCTATGGCACACCCTTTCAATGGGTACTATGTGTTGACTAATGCTAGTTTTGGCTGTGTATTACACATGGGTGGGATGATCCCCTCCACACATGTCACACTTTCTTAGTTTTGGTTCTCATGTTCATGTTTTGTAAAAAATCTAAGATTAATCATCGTGCTACTTCTTCTACTAGCTCATCTAGATTGGGCATTGGTAGAGGCTGAGAAACTTTTATTATGATGGTTTCACTAGGAGACATTTATTTTTGTAGTTTTTGCATCCCCTATAACCTCACCATAAACTTTATAGTTGTCCACAAGGTACAAAGCTTCTTTCATGACTTGCTCAAAGGTGGTACATTTTCATGTTTAAGCCCTCTATAAAGAGAACTGACAATTTTTTCTTGTGCGGTAACTCTCATGATGGACATCTCTCAAGGTATTGTTTGAATTGAAGCAATGCTTCCTTCACCTTTTCATAGTCCTCTGGCCTGAAAGAATGGATCGGCTACATTGTGTTGTGCTTGATTCTTGTTTTAGAGTATGCCTCTACAAATTCTTACAATAGGTGTTTACGTTTGAAAAAGTCTTTATGTTCAATGGATAGAACAAAGTCAACGCTACCCTTAGAAAGTTGAGCCGAATCTCTCATATTGTGTACGTAATTCAAAAGATACTTTTTCAGCCTTTAACACTTGTTTAAATAAAGACACATATGTATATACGGATCCTCTGACACATTTGGACACTTGAGATGGTTTCATTGTCCATGTTTCAATCACCAATCCAACCAATTTTGGGTCTCTTGCAAAGACATCTCTGGTTCTCTTTTCTCGTCTTGGAAAAATCTTGGTGGAATCTTCATTGATATATGCTCTAGCATCATTTTGGAAATGTATGTCCGAATCATGGTCCTATTGACCCCACAAATTTAGTCTCTAAATCATGAGTATTTTCAAGAGAATAATTAAACTCCATTCTTCTCATAGATTGAGTCTCAAGTCCTTGTGTTTTCGTCTCAAAGATCCCTGGTGCAGTCACACTCGGCTGGAAGTATGTAGAGATTGGAGTACTTTTATATGTATATCTTTCTAAGTCAATTGGATCAACAAGTTTTTACTCTCATCCATACTTATCTACCATCAAAACTTGCAGTTCTTGGGTATCTGTATATGTGAATGCATAGAGGTAATTATGGCCTACCAACTCTCCAACATTGGATTCTCCATGTTGGGTTTCAAGCCCGTTGGCTGATTATGGCCGGGGGCGGGCGAATGCCCACTTATTCTTTGGTTCATATAGCAAATAAGGAGGAGAGAGATATTACTCTCTCATGCTCCACCAAAATAGGTCTACAGTCTCTCTGCATCCCCTTCCCCTTTCTCCTTCCCTCTCTTGCACTCACCTCTCAGCACCATCAATTGGTATCAGAGCTCAGGTGCACCCCTCCCGACCTTGCTCCCACCCAGCACGTGCAACCGTCCTTGTTGACCTTGGGAGCTCTTGGATGCAGGCAGAATCGGGCTAAAGCTGGGGAGCATCAAGGTGTTTGAAATTGAGTGCAAGAAACCTGTCGATAGCAGCAGTTGAACTTGACAGTTGAAGGGAATCGGGCTGTCATAATCTGTGAGCAGAACCAGTGCCGAGCAACAGATGTAATCGAAGGCTTGCAGGGCATTCAGGAAGTTAATAGAAAGCATAGCATCTTGTGTTGGCAAATTGAAGGCAAAGCCTTGCAATTACAGGAAAATTGGATCTGTCGGCAAGGGACGACATCACAAAACCAAGAGCAAGAGAAGAATCAAGGTGCAAGCGGTGTGTGGGCAAGGAGTAAAGGCCAAGAAAATTGATTGGCACCTGCTCACGATTCTGCCCATTGCGTGACCTGCTTGATTTTCTAGGTAAGCAATTCAAAGGCTTGAAGAGCGAGCTCGCGGGTAGGAGTGGGCAGACAGGGAATCGAGTCTGCAATTGGGAGCTTGAATAGGAGAGTCTCGAGCAAAGGAAATTTTGGGTAGCAGGAATCAGGGCTGCAAGCAGTAGTGCTAGCAAAGGGCTTCCACACACACACACACACACACACACACACAAGTCCTCGTCAGATCCGACAGCTCGAAAGAGTGCAAGCACCAAAAATTCAAATAATTTTTTGTTTAAATTTTGAGCCTTAAACTAAAGTTTGTGTGTGCAAGAGTCGCATCCCACCAAAAGCCTCGACAAAACCCCCTCAACTCTCCAATTTCTGGACCGCTCACACCCAGGCAGTTAGAGATAGAGACCAAGCTTGAGAGATAGACGAAGAGAGAGAGAGAGAGAGAGAGAGTGAGTGAGCGAGCGAGTGAGAGTGAAAGCGAGAGTGAGAGAGAGAGAGAGAGAGAGCGAACATGATTTTCCAGACTCCTCAACATTGGCTTTCCTTTAGTGGGCTTGACATCGATGAGCTTGGCATTGGAGACTCCGTCCGACGGTAGCAAGCAACATTGCTTTCTCTTTTGCAACATCATTGAGAGTGGCACCGACATCGGTAATTTACCATTTTTGACATTACTTCCATTACGGGTGAATTTTCGACATCCAACTCAACACCGATCTCACGCGGATGACATTTTCTGCGATCGATAGCTGTGCTTGCCAACACACGGGTGAGGTGCCTCTACCATAGGAGTGACACCCGGGATGAGCATCGAGCGCATCGATCGCGTTCTACGTGGCATGATTTTTGGCTACGACACCTTTGACGACTATTCGACTAGCACATTTCTGGATGGAAATTTGGCACATAGCAACACCGACATGCAGGTTACACGTTACAGGTTACAGGGAGCTTTTTAGCCTGTTTACACATATTCTCCAGGTTTACAGACACAACATTGTCACATGCGATTTCGCAATCTTTTTGACAACAATTTCTCTGTGGATAGATGCATTGATGGATGCATTTATTGTGTGAGCACACCTAGTGCTACTGAGCTCTTTTAAGAGCAGATATCCCTGCAGGGATCACTTTTACTACATGCAACAACTCTTGGTGCCTGTTTGAGCGCGGATCACTCATGTACGTTGAGTTGCGGACACTGGCCACTGTACTACATGTGGAGCCATTTTTTTTGGCTAGTGTGGCAGTTTTTCCTTGCCATTTCTAAGACTCGGACCGAAAGAGCTCTTTCTAAGACTGTGGCTAGTCCTATTGTGTTTGCATTAGCCTTTGGAGGGTTGATAGCGTGAGGTTTTCTTTGAGCTAGGGTATTCTCGAATGTTGATTTACCTTCGGTGATACAAGTAGCTGGAGTTCCCTCTTATGGTACCCTCGCCATACGACATGCATCGAGATGGTTTTTTGTGCTTTTGACACCAAGTTAGCGGTCACACAACAATGGTTTTGTGCGGTATATGCCCAATGATTGCTCTTTTAAGCAGTTTATGAATTTTTTGAGTTGATTTTTGACTCCTCATACAAAGGAGACTCTGTCGGATTTTTTCCGTGAGTCCGTTTTATGAGTTCTTGGAAGTTCTAGCTGTTCTTACACAATTATTGTACTACATTTTGGTTTAAGTTTTTGCTCCTATTCTAGGGAAAAATCTACTAAAATTGTCCCAGGTAATTCACCATAAAGTTTTTGGCTACATTCTCTTAATCATGGCTGCAACTAGTGCTTCCAAAAGATAAGAGTAATACATTAAGAAGTTTGATGGCTCAAACTTTGTCATTTGGCGGTAGCGTATGCAAGATGTTTTGATTAACAAAGTCTTGATCGCACCCTTGCATGAAAGAAGAGAACATGTCTACATTGATGATGGGTGGGATGATTTGCTTGTACCTTGGTGAATCCATTTAGTTTACCATAATGGATAAGACCAATGCCAAAGATTTGTGGGATGCTTTATGTCAGGTTTGGGATGGTAACAATGCCTCGAACAAGGTTTTCTTGATGAAGAAATTGATGCGCATGAACATGAAAGAAGACAATAATGCTAGTTCTCATTTGAACGAGTTCAACAACATGTTTTCACAGATTTGTTCAAAAGGTCTCCATTTTGATGATGAAATGAAGGCCATTTTCTTGCTGTGTTTGCTAACATCCCATACTTCAACAGAGCCAAAGTAATTCTGCACCCAATGGCAAGCTAGATTTGAGTAGTTTTGCTGGTGCATTGCTCACTGAGGAGATTCGACATCAATCTCTTGATGCGAGTGGGCATGGTGATGCATATGTGGCTAGTGGAAATCGTGACAAAAGGGAATTTCAAAAGCAGCATGGTCATAGCTGTAGTCGTTCAGAGGATCGCAGGCAAGGTCATAGCAAGAGTCACGGCAAAGACATGCAAAATGTAGAGTGTTACTACTGCCATAAAAAGGGACACGTGAAGAAATATTGCCGCACAATGCAGCGTGATAAGGGTAAAGAGAAAGCAAAGTTTGACAAACCTAAAATCAGTGTGAAAATTTAAGAGCTTAATGTGGTTGAGTATCCAACCATTGAGACAACTTCCAAAGTGTCAAATGATGTGTTGATTTTCACATCGGATCTGAGTCATGATGCATTGTTAGCTCATGATGAGTATTATACATAGAATTGGATTGTGGACTCAAGTGCTCCTCACAAGGAGTGGTTTTCTATGTACACTGCCACACATGGCACGGTGAAGCTAGGAAATTCTTATGAGCTTGATATATGCAGTGTGGGCAACATCAAGTTTTCTATGCGTAATGGCCCTGATTTTATGCTACATAACATGTACCCAAATTGACAAAGAGTTTCATGTCAATTGGACAGTTGGACGATTTGGGTTACATTACCATATTTGTGCATGGTTCTTGGATTATCAAGAAGAAAAATATGACCATGCTTAAAGGCCAGAAGTTTGGCTCATTGTACTCACTTTATGTCTCTTCTGTGAAAGAGAATTCTATTTGTGTAGCCGAGCTGCCGTCTACAGAGTTGTGGCATAGTCGGCTAGGACATATGAGTCAAAAGGAAATGAAAGTCTTGCAGCATTATGATTATATTCCTTGTGTTAGATTACTCTAACTTTTCTTTATGTGAGCATGGTATCTATGGGAAACAGACTAGGTTTACATGTGCGCCTTTGGACAAGGAGTTAAGAAGTCCTCTAGATACATAGCGACTTGTGTGGACCTATGCTAGCCAAGTATCTAGGGGGAGCATTATACTTCCTAACATTCATAGACAACTCTACTAGAAAGGTGTGGGTTTACCTCTTGAAGCAGAAGAGCGAGGTCTTTAGTGTCTTTCATAAGTTCTAAGCATTAGTCGAGAACCAATCGGGTAGAAAGCTTAAAGCTTTGCGAAATGAAAATGGAGGCGAGTACACGTCCTCTGAGTTCAAGACTTTTGCAAAAAAGAGGCATTAGAAGACAATTTACCAATCCTTACACACCCGCCCAAAACGGTGTGGCTGAAAGCATGAATCGAACCATTAAGAAACGAGTCACTTCCATGTTGTCTACGGCCAACTTACCTCAAGAATTTTGGGGAGAAACTGTTACGATGGCTGCTTACTTGATCAATCGATCACCTAGTACACCACTAAAGTACAAGGTTTCACAGGAGATGTGGATGGGCAAAGAGCCCAATATTGAGAGATTACGTGTATTTGGATGGGAAGCATTCTCACTTGTGCCAAAAGCGGCTAGACAAAAGCTAGACCCCCAATCACACAAGTGTATCTTCAGTGGATATGGTGTAGACAGAGAGATGGGATATCGTCTCTGGCACCCGAAATCAAAGAAGTTCATACAGAGCTCACAGGTGATATTCAATGAGTCTAAGATACATAAAAAGCCGGTGAAAGACATTGAGTATCATAGAGCACGGTTTGAGGATGGTCCTCCCCGCTAGTTACACAGAACATTGGACGTGCTAGTGATGTACCTTCCACTAGTGCACACACACATATTGCTCTAGAGAGAGTGGAATCCAGCAATCAGGCACTTTGGAGATCTACTTGTACATCTTGTGCACCTGAGCGGTTTGAGCCAAGATTGGACTACTTGCTAGTCTCACTAATTGCGGTGAACCCACTTGCTACAAAGAGGCCATTCAAATGGATGATAGCATGAAAGAAGTGGGAAGAGGCTATGCAATCTGAGTACAACTTGATTTTAGCCAATGAAACTTGGGAATTGACAGAGTTACCTACAGGTAAACAGGAATTGCCATGCAAATGGGTGTACAAGAAGAAGTATATCACAGATGATCTTGAGCCTAAGTATAAGGCAAGATTGGTTGTTGAAGGGTTCAAGCAAACAAAAGGCATGGATTTTGAAGAAATCTTTTCTCCAGTGATCAAGATGACTACATTGCATCTTGTGCTTGGTCTAGTAACCATCAAGGACTTGGGATTGGTCCAAATGGATGTGAAGACATTGTTTCTTCATGGGGATCTTGAAGAGGATGTTTACATGAAATATTTAGAGGGTTTTGTGATAAAAGCCTGAGAAGCCAACAAGGGCAGAACTGGTGTGTAGACTCAAGAAAGCTTTGTATGGGTTAAAGTAAGACCCAAGGCAATGGTACATCAAGTTTGATAAGTACATTCAGTCCCAAGGTTACATACGGAGCCAAGAGGATCACTGCTTGTACACAAAGAGGTTGAATGCTGGTTCCCTCATCATTCTCATTTTGTACGTGGATGATATGCTCATAGTCGGGAAGTCAAAAGATGAGATTGCACTTCTCAAGGATGCCTTAAGCAAGCAGTTTGCTATAAAAGATTTGGGCAATGCACTTCATTTTCTTGGTATGCATATCAAGAGAGATCGCAAACGTGGATAACTTGAACTTTTGTAGGAAGAGTATATTCACAAGGTCTTGCAACGTTTTAATATGCAAGGGGAGAAAGCAATGAGTACCCCATTTGCAGCATACAAAAAACATGGCAAGCATGATTGTCCCAAATCGAATGCTGGAAAGGTAGAGATAGCAAAGGTGCCGTATTCTTCGGTAGTTGGAAATCTTATGTTTGCCATGATTAGCACACAGCCAGACATTGCATTTGCAGTGGGAGTGGTCAACAGGTTTATGGAAAATCTAGGCAAAAAGCGTTGGGAAAGAGTGAAGCACATCTTGAGATATGTCAATTTTGGGAAGAGTGATGCATCCATAGTTGGATACACTGATTCAAACTATGTTGGTTCTGTGGACACTAGGCGATCTACATATGGCTACATTTTCTTGTTCGTTGAGTGGCAATTTCTTGAAGATCATGTATCCAGAATTGCACTTCGTCTTCCACCACTGAGGCAGAGTATGTTGCAGTTTCTAGTTCCAGTAAGGAAGCCATGTGGTTATCTCGTCTAGTGGGAGATTTTGTATACACCAGACTCCAGTGCTACATTGTGACAGTCAGAGTGCGATTGCGTTAGCGAAGAACCCCGTGTTTCACTCCAAGTCAAAACAAATAGAGGTCAGGTATCATGTGGTACGGGATATTTTGGCTAGCAAACACATTGAGCTAGTCAAAGTTCACACGTGTGAAAACCCAATGGATGCTCTAATAAAGAGCCTAGCCTCAAAGTGGTTTGCACATTGCATAGTGATGATGGGCGTAGGGTGAAGCTATAGTAATGCTTCACTGTTTTGTACATTTTTACATAGTAGCCCCCACATTCTTTAGCCACTTGGGCCACGTTGGCCTTCAACTGGGAGATTGTTGGGTTTAAGGCCCGTGGCCGGGCAAGCGATCGTCCACTTATTCTTTGGTTCATATAGCAAATAAGGAGGAGAGATATATTACTCTCATGCTCCACCAAAACAAGTCTAAAGTCTACATCCCCTTTCCCTTTCTCCTTCTCTCTTGCACTCACCTCTTAGCACCATCACTACACACTTGTAGAAGTTATCTTGATCTCCATTTGTGAACTTATAAAAGCCCTCATGAGAGTGATCCACTATAACTCTCATGTATTTGTTGGTTTTGATGAATCTCACGTTGGGTTTGTTGACCAGTGGATGCTTCTCCTCTAGGTCTCATCAATTTTTTCTCTTGTATTTATAGGCACACACATTTGAGCTGTATAATGGTTGGTGTGGTTTTCAATGGCTTGTACAATCATTTGGCAAAGAACCATGATACATGCCTTGAGGTGTGGTATTGTATGTTTAATATGTCTCCACGTTTTCTCTCAATCCCACTTCAAAGGTGTTGCAACATTTCTTACAGTTTGCATATCTCCAAGTTGATAGAAAACCATGGTGGTGGATGATTTGTCATGGTTAAGGCTCACTCAATACTCTCAAGATAGTTTTTGACAAGCCCATCTCAGCTTAGTGCAACTTATTTATTTTTTTCCTGGTAGGTCTCTCAAAAGTCAAGTCTTTGTGACCCTTTGGCATTAGGAAAAATATGAACCCCAAAGGGGCCTTGTAAGAGCAACCAATCAGATCTCATTCAACAATAGGACGTAAAAGGGGGAGCATGGATAACCCATATCTACGTACCTCAAAACTATATCATGTAACATATCTATGGAAAGAGCTCGGAAATGTGATTAAAATGCACTATTGTCTGACAAATTTGAAGTCAAATGCTTAAGTTAAGGCCATTTGAAAAACAAAAGCAAAAACTCGTGGGATTTTGGTGACAAGCCCACTCTCATTGGTATAGAGAGTATATTCCAAAAGAATCTTTGACCCTAAAGGGCCTTTTGGGGCCCTTTTGGGAATTAGGAAACCTATTTAATCTAGGCCCTAAAATAAAAACCAATTGATGGTGTATTCTATTGCTCATAAGCTTTAATCCTGGTTTTACATGACTCAATTTGGAGTTGTGTGGTAAAAGTTGGAGCATTTTGGTGAAGTGCACTTGAAACAACACCAAAACAGTCTCAAGACTAGGACACCGAAACTTTTTCTTGTATCTTAGTCTCCAAAGCGTATTTTTAGCTCAAACTTGAGATATGAAATGTACTCAAGAATACCTACAAGCTCATCAAGTCAAATATCCATAGTATGAAGAGGTACATGGATTGCGATCCATGTTTCACTGCATTTGGACTTGATCTCTAGAGAGCTTGTTATAGTCTATGTCTACATGCTATATCTCAATTTGTTTTTAATTTGGAATTGTTTTGATAGGTCAAATGCCAAACCCTAGGTATGATTTGCAGTTTGGAGTCTATCTTCTATTTTGATGCTTTTGAACCCAAATTTGCTCAATTTTTTCCAAACTTGGACTTGGGGATATATTTCCTTATATATGCACTACATTCTGAAATTTGTTGGTGAAGCTGTCACCATGGAACTTGGATTACTGTTGGGGATTAAGCAGTCCTAGGAGTGAGACAGGCTGAGCATGGGGCTCCTTGTTGCGAGAGGAGAGAGAGACAAGATTCACACTCAATAGACATGCTTGGGCATACAATTTGACAAGACCCTGTAGCTTGTTTAGTTCCTAGAATCTGATTACAGAGAAATGATTTTCACTAAGTGTGCTATATAGAGGTGACACACACTAGTGAACCCTAATAGCCTCACAACATTTTGTAGCTCAGGACATGCGGCCTAAACCTATGCGGAGATATCCCAATCCAATTTCCTAGTTACAAAAGGATAATCTAAGCTACAAGTGAAAAACGTATCCTCCTTGATCATGCGGGAGAGAGAACGTAATTAGGTTTATGACTTGATGTGACGCTTGGGAAAGAACGAGAGGGTCAAAGCATGGTTTGGTGGTACAAAAAGGAGTCTCCTTGACACAACATATGCTTGGTGATTCTTGTGTGTAAAAACCATGGGCATTTTTTTGGAGTTGGGGAGGACAAATAAACTTCTTTTTTAAGTGGACGTTTTTTTAACTTTAGAAGCATGCAATCCTAAGAAGAGGTGGGGGGTGACGGTAGGGCCGGGGGGTGGGGTTACGGTTGGGAGCTTTCACTCGAGCACCTCTCTCTCTCTCTCTCTCTCTCTCTCTCTCTCTCTCTCTCTCTCTCTCTCTCTCTCTCCTCCCTCACACGTCCCTCTCCCTGTGTGTCTCTCTCAGTTTTGAACCTTCTCGCCTTCCTTGCCGCCTCCATAGCCACCGAGCTGCTGTGTTCGAGAGAGCTCTCTCTCTCTCTCTCTCTCTCTCTCTCTCTCTCTCTCTCTCTCTCTCTCTCTCTCTCTCTCTCTCTCTCTCTCTCTCTCTCTCTCTCTCTATTTGCAAATGGATAGTAGCGCAAGAGATTACTGGCTTGGTGATTCTCAGGACCTTCCTTTCGATGAGATAGAAGGTGATGCTCAGGACCTCTCTTTCAATGAGGTAGAAGGTGATGCACAGCTCCTCTCTATCGACGAGATGGAAGGTGACGCACAGTTCCTCTCTTTTGACGAGGTACAAGGTGTCCCAAGCAATGTTCAGCAGATGCACATCGATTCCATTAGCACTAGTATTCCAGCTGCATGTACCGGTAATCAGGCTTTTCTTCGTGATTATTGGGCTGCAAAGAAACGCGCACAGAGAAGCAAGGAAAGACATCCTACATCTGCTCTTGGATTACGGGAAGCCAGGTCAAGAGAGAACATTTGTGCAGCGGTGGCTCGATGTTGGCGCAAGCAAACAGTAGGGATTGCAAAGAATGAGCAGAAGGAAATATTCTAGCAACTCCTGGACCACCAAACATTTTCCTTGTTGCAACCATCAAATTTCAGCAAAGTCGAAGACACTATTGTATCGGGTGTGCGCAACACTTTGACTCAAATCAAGGTCCCTCATTCAGCAAGTGAACTTTTTGTAAAGAGAAGCTCTTTGGCAATGAATCCTGAACAATAGTACAAACTCACAATCAATAAACCAATCCAGAATGGCTAGTATCCCGGGGATCCATCGAAGGAATATAGCTGCAGCAAGCTCACGGCTAGAGAATAAAGATGAATATGAAGTGTTGCCATTGAGTGCTTGTGTAAGGTCTCTGACCCGATCACAAGAGCACCCTTGTACCACGAAATGAATACAATGGAATAAGTTACTATTTTTAGCAGTTTTTCAGATTCTGTCAGTGCCATGATGTTTAGAATTTTATAAAGCTTGAAAATGTGAATTTAAATAATTTTTGTGAAAATTTTCCAAAAATAGTAAGTTTTTGGTCACCCGACCCGTCCAGTTTTGACCGTCTCGAAAATCTGCACCCGTACCCCGAATTTGAAAAAAATGCATTTTCGGACCCCGGGGGCTACTAAATATGGCAGGTACTCGGGCCAGTACGCCTTAGTTAGAGCTTCGTATGGCAATTTACGGCATCAAAATCCAATTCATATGACCCGTTTTAGCCTAGAACCAAATTTCCTAAAAATTGTCCGGGGAGGCACCGGGGGCCCGGGATTGTGTGGGAACAGGTCCCAGGCCACTCCAGATCATCTTTAGCAGCTAGGGGGCGCCCTCTTGCTTTGTGGGAGTCTTGGGAAAGCTGCCAAGCCTGCAACTCAGTCTCAGAACTAGTTAACCAAGCCAACCTGACACTTGGTGGGCAAAGAACTGGACTTGCCATGCTTAACTGGAGAAGCTCCCAGATGCATTTAGCAACCCAGATCGATTTTCAGCCTGTAGGAGCCTATTTAAAGACCTGCATACACACACACACACACACACACTTATGATCACACATACACACACAGTGCATACACACACACCCACATACATTGGGAAGGTGCTGTCGAATCACACACCTATTGAAGAAGAAGCTAGGAGGGAGGTGCTGCCGAATTTTCATCTCAAGAGGCTCGATTAGATCAGAAAATCGAGAAGATTACCAGCTCTTAATCACGGTAACGACAATTTAATTAATGCCATCTGTGAATCTTTTTCTCTGCCATCTAAATCCCTTGTCTATTATGCTTATTCCTAGTCAAAAATCTCTATGACTACTCTCTAAATTCTCCTTATTCGTACTCTATTATGTAATCATCATCCCATAGCTGAATTATCAGCCATTCTTCACTCTCGATTAATGATTAGAGCATAATTATCAGAATCTTCTCTCTCTAGATAGCATAGTAATAAATCGGTAAGCTAGTATTTGTGCAGATTGAAGAGAATCACTATTGTAATCACTCATTAACATTGTAGCTTAATTGAATTCATTTCTCTTATGCATTAAGACGTAATTAAGGAGAAATTAATCCGTCAATAAGTCTCTAAGAATTGGTTTTTCCTCACACATATGCATAGGGTAAATCTGCATCATCTAACTGCTAGGAAATAGTTTAATCATACTTAATCCAATTCTCTAGTAATTCCAATAATGAAATACTAATTATTCTTGATCATGTAAGCCGAATAATTATCTTAGAGCCGGTTCCCATAGGATTATGTACCATCCTTAATGATTGCTTTATGAAAGAAATCTAGACTCTCATATAGGAGGGATTTATTGATGTCACTAATCTACCCATTGGACTGTTATGATGCTGTGAACCTTAGCTCTTTCTCCAAGCTAATCATTTAAAGTAGTGAGAAATGGCCCCGGTTAAGAGAACTCGCTTCGGTGGAGCCCACGACCGCGAGGCGGGAACAAGCAATGTCAACGGAAAAGGAAAGGCTCCCATGGACGAGCAAATACCGGCCATCTCACGGGCCATCGATGAAGAAGTGGAAGAGGTAGATCATATGTTTATTCAAGTTGTTTAAATTAACATTGCATACGCTAGTTAGAAATGCTCATATCCCCAAACATGTTGGAGAAATCCGACGGAAACCTCGGCATTGAAATCATTATACATTAAGTTCTAAAGTAGGAAGGTAATGTTGATGGGTATGCTGTTTGCAAGAGGAAAGAATGTCTGCTAGGAAAAATTTAGCTCGGCATGTTCATTTTATTTCCAATGTTGAATCAGTCCTGACCCCCCTACTGATCACAGGGGGCAGAGTTCCTCGTTAGGACTCTTGAATCCACGACATGCTTTCTATGCGGTGGATACCCACGACTTGCTTTCTATGCGGTGGGAACCCACGTCTTGCTTTCTATGCGGTGGGAGTGTCCATGACATGCTTTCTATGCGGTGGACATACCTAGTTGTATGGGCAGCTAGGCGACAACGGGAGGAGTGAACTCTCTCTGGAGGGGGGATGTTGTACCTCCAGAACATTGGAATTTTTATGAATAAGTTTGAGTAGAATTTTTACTAGAGTTCTGTCTTGGTGTTGTTTGCAATACTGGTTGAAGGGCTGTTTTAACGAACCATGTGATTCGGAATTAAACAAGGAATATTTATGTTGAACAACCTTTGTGGTAGTAATTAGGTCACACGATGAAGTGTGAGTGTGGGGGTGGAAAGTGGGGGCTTGGCTCAGGTTGCCAATGCCTACGAGATGGGTGGTCCCGATTGGTCGGGAACTCTCTGTCCCCATAGTGCTTACTCGATATTAGTAACGCTCATTGCCCCTAGAGCGGGGAATTCTCGAGAGTACGTGCCTCTGAAACATGGGGAAAAAGGCACTCGAGGCTTCTCTCCTCTTGGAAGGTGGGTCATAGGATCGCTAGATAGTTTAAGTACGCTTCCCCTACGAGGTGGAGCTAGATCTCCTTGCTAGTAGGCTCGAACTCGACTCACTTTGTGATGAGAGATCGTCTGCTAGTCGAACCCTGAACCATTTTGTTTGCTTCCGCTATAGATCTAGTGGCCACCAGGTTTACCATCAGATCCGTTGTTTGATACGACGGGGTGGGGACCTCACACCTAGTATCAGAGCCTAGGTTAGGCTGGGAAAATAAAGTCGTATTGTTTGAACATTTAAAAGGAACTGAAAGTATATAGGTAGTTGATCCGAACTCCTTGCATTGGTGTTGCAGGAAGACCCCGTGCTCGAATATCGGAAGTTCCAAGTGTTTGAGCTTATTTATGAGCAAGCTCGAAGATCCCCTGTTTACCAGTTCAGGCGAGATGTCATGGAGATACTGTTGAAGGCTTATACGCCACACTCCACTCGCATTGATAAAGGATGGGAACTTGATTGGACATTTCCAGGAGGGGTTTACTACATCAACGCTCGGAAGCTAGGATGCCTGGCTACCGACTTGAAGAAGATACGTTGGGGAGAAGAGTTGAGAGTAATAGAGATATTCTACTTGGTGCCCACACGATTGGATCAGACTGTTTCGGGCAACTCCAACCAAACTATCAATGACTGGCTCTTAGAGAAGGTCACCAATGTGATCCCAGCAAACCGAGTCAAAACCTTTGGATTACTGAAAGCAGAACTCCGGCCCGATATCTTAGTTTATTATCCCCTCAAGAATGTGTATAAGAACTATTACACGAATGAAGTAGTGCATCATGTCAATACCATTTCCTAGGCGTATGCTATACGCAAATCCATAAAGCCTTGTAATAAGCGGTCACCAGTCATTCTAAACCTTGAGGAGTTTCGATTGTAATAAAATTCCATCAATAAAGTGCTTTTTGTCTCTGAATCTCTGTCTCTTGATAAAGTGGAATTTTGAATTTTTATTAAAGTCTCGTGTCTCCTGAAATTCAAGTAATGGTATCAAGAATTTCGTATAACCCATGTAGGTACCGCCTGTTGCTCTGTACTCGGCAGCGCAAGAGAAGAAGCTCCTCCTTAAGCAAGCCCAACCTCCGATCTTTAAGGGCGAGGGGGCAAATGTGGAGAGAGATGCGGAAGTATGGATGGAAGCCATGGACGATTACTTTGAAGCTGCGGGAACCCAACCCGTAAATCAGACCATGCTTGCGATGTTCCGCCTGACTGGCGATGCCAAGATATGGTGGAAGCAACATTGCAGGGACATGGATATTAAGGGATCTTCCCAGTCCTGGGAAGACATCAAAGCTGCGATAATGGGATGTTATTTACCACCTGCCTATAGGACCTTGAGAATGAATGAATTCTTTTCACTTTGGCAGCTGAATTCAACGGTCAAAGAATACTATGCAAAGTTTGTCACTCTTCGGAGATATGCTCCTAAGATGACCTTGGAACAACAGGTGGCAAGGTTCTGTTAAGGACTAATCGATCCCTTGAACACTCGGCTAGAGGCTCTCAGGCCGTCAACACTTCAGGATGCCTTGTTGAGGGCTAAACCTCTAGCTCTCGAAGTACAAAAGGCCAATCAGAATAGGAGGAATCATTGGGCAAAGAGGGCAAGGAACACTGCTTGGGACAACAGACCAGCCAACCAAACCTATAACCAGCGCCCTATTGTGGCTACCACTACAACCATGGAGTTCCCTGATGTTCTATGCTATGGTTGCGGCGAGCATGGACACTACAGATCCAATTGCCCCAGGAACATTCATGCAACCAACGCCAATGCCATACCCTTGAATACCCGTGGGCGTGGCCAAGCCAATGGAAGAGGAGGACGCGGAAGAATGAACAGAGGGCGAGGGCGTGGAGCTACCGCCAGAGTGAATGCCGCAGTGGTACAACCAACTGTGGGTGATGAAGCAGTGGAGAGAGCAACCCTACATGCTGCAATTGATAATCCCAATGGTTGCGAGCAATACGCAGTCATTCATACGCCAGGATCTCTCAGAGGTGAACAAGTTAACTTCCTTATAGATTGTGGTAGTACTCTTTCATTTCTTTCACCCAGATGCATGAGAAAGCTTAAGCTAGATAAGTATCCGTCAAGTAAACTAGTTGTCGAGTTAGCAAACGGCAAGGAGGTAGTATCTCAACACTCTGCAGGCAAAATTGACTTTGATTTAGGGGGACACCCAACTTATGCCCAATTTTGAACCCTACCCTTAGGATTCTTTGATGGGATACTAGGGATGGATTGGCTAAAGCAAAATAGGGCCCACATACATTGTGCACAAGGGAATTTTACCTTTACAGATAACTTGGGTAATGAAGCCTTAATTCAGGGGGAAAATGGGATACCTAAGGCTACTCTAGTTAAGGCGAGCAGACTTTTGAAGGGACTAAGGAAGGGTCAGCAAATATATGCAGTTAAACTCAACAAGGTGGACCAATCAGATACCTCACTTCGACCAAACTGGTTGAGAGAGTATGATGATGTATTCCCCGAAGACCTTACGAATCTTCCACCACACAGGGAGGTAGATCATGAGATCGAGACTATCCCTGGGTGTGAACCTATCTCAAAAAGACCTTATAAAATGTCACTTCCGGAGGCCATCGAACTCAAAGAACAACTTAGGCAACTCATTGAGCAAGGATTCATTCAACCCAGTACTTCTCCTTGGGGTGCTCCAGTTCTTTTCCAAAAGAAGAAGGATGGGACCTTAAGGCTATGCATAGACTATCGTGGACTAAACCAGGTAACTGTCAAGAACAAGTATCCAATTCCAAGGATTGACGAACTTTTGGACAGACTCCACGACGCCAGAATATTTACAAAGATAGATCTAAGGTCAGGATATTACCAAATCAGGATCAAGGAATCAGATATTCCGAAGACAGCTTTCAATACTAGGTATGGGCACTACGAATTCACAGTAATGTCTTTTGGTCTAACAAATGCTCCTGCAAGCTTCAATCGACTTATGCAGGATATTTTTAGACCTTACCTGGATGATTTTGTCTTGGTTTTCTTTGATGACATTCTAGTCTATTCTAAGAATGAAGCAGATCACAAGGAACATGTTCGCAAAGTACTTGATCTCCTTCGAGAACACCAGCTTTACGCTAAGGAGAGCAAGTGCACTTTCTGCTCACCAAAGGTCAACTATCTTGGATTTGTCATTTCGGCTGAAGGGATTTCAGTGGACCCAGACAAAGTCAAGGACATCATTGACTGGCCTCAACCATCCACTGTCAGCGAAGTAAGGGGATTTCTTGGAATAACGGGATGGTACAGGATTTTTGTCAAGGATTATGCACGTATTGCTGCACCTTTGACGGAACTCCTGAAGAAAGGAATGAGGATCGATTGGAAGACCGAGCATGAGTCTAGCTTTGCTAAGCTAAAAGAGTTCTTGGTCTCAGCTCCTATTTTAAAGCTTCCAGACTTCAGTAAAGAATTTGAAGTAGCGACAGACGCTAGCAAATTCGCTCTAGGTGGAGTTCTTACTCAAGAAGGAAGACCGGTGGCATATACTTCGTGAAAGCTGAGGGATCATGAGAAGAATTATCCCACTCATGATCTGGAACTTTTAGCAGTTATACATGCACTGAAGTTATGGAGACATTATCTTCTTGGACGCAAGTTTCAGTTGGTTACAGACCACAAGAGTTTAAAGTGGATTTTTACTCAACCCATTCTCAATATGCGACAACGGTGATGGATAGAGCTATTACAGGAATATGACCTTGACATAAAGTATAGACCAGGGAAGGAAAACGCAGTTGCAGATGGTCTTAGCCGAAAATCCTTTCTCGGAGCTATCTCTATTCCAAATAACCCTATCTGGGATAGAATCAAAGAAGCATCCCTCGAAGATCCAGAGTACCAACGTATGGCTTCATTAGTCCAGCAGAATAAGATGCCTGAAGCGAAAGATTTTATCACCTGGGCCTGCATCTGCTCAATCACATAGCCCCACTTGGGCCCATTTCTACCATCGACAGCATTTGGCTGCACCAACGCTACGGACGCTGTGGGCAAGGCACCCGAAGTACGATGCCAACAACACTATTCTTGTAGATGATTGTAGATACAAGTCTCTAAAAAATGACTATGAAAATTGTATGGCAATCCAATCATACGATCCCATGGTAGTAGGAACCGATTACCCGTTTTACTTGCTGGATTTTGTTTTGCCTTGGTTGCTCAGGTGGATAAGGGATCGGTACCCACCAGCGTACACTCGCAAAAACCGAGTCTTTGACACTGAAGATGATATTTCTGGGTACATTACTGATTACTTCATACAGAGGAAGGGGTACTCGTATAAATTTGCTCCCCCGAGGTAGGAGATTGCCATAATCATGTAAATAGTGGAATTTTGTAACCCGATACTATACATAATGGAAAACCACTTTTCTTGTTCAAACTGTCTTGGTATCTTGATCTCTACCGTTGAAACCTCTGACTAATTCTGTTGAAACCTCTTGGAGCTAACCAGGTTGCCCAACATTTTAATTTTTGAGGCAGATAGCATCTATGTTTGGCATACCTTTCATGTTATCAACGTAGTTCTAAACATTGCTCAAGGTGGTCGTATCAAAAAAATACCAAGAAATAAAGTAAACCATAAGTGATACAGCAAGTTCAAGAAGTACCAAATTGGTTCTGTAATAGTGGGGACAGATGTGCATCCAAGTTCAATAGTACCAAAATGTACAAAATTTGGTACTGTAAAAGTGGACAGTCGTGCACCCAAGTTCAACAGTACCAAAAAGTACCAAATTTGGTACTGTAATAGTGGACAGACGTGCACCCAAGTTCAACAGTACCAAAAAGTAGAGATATAGTGAGGACAACTGAAACAGTAATGTAATGAAAGGTAACATACCAACACAGAACCAGATACAGCAATAAAGTAAGCCATAAGTGATACAGCAAGTTCGAGCAGTTCCAAATTGGTACTGTAATAGTGGACAGATGTGCACCCAAGTTCAACAGTACCAAAAAGTATCAAATTTGGTACTGTAATAGTGGATAGACGTGTACCCAAGTTCAACATTAACATACCAACACAGAACTAGATAGAGAGAGCAGATAAATCTCAGGGCCAAAAAATCAAGTTGACTCAGTCACTAAAAAGCACATAGTGCGGAATACACTTGGTACTGTTGACTACTAGATTTGGTACTATTGACTACCGGATTTGGTACTATTGACTACTGGATTCAGTTGTTCAATCAGGGCTTCTCATTGCCCTCAAGTAACATGGACGCACCTTCGTCTCTCTCATCATCATGATATGGCATGCTATTGTATATCCTCTCATATACTTCAGTAGACAACTTGTATTGTAAAATTTGACCTAGGGATCCTGCAATAGTCTCCATCGGGAAACGTATGGCCCTAACAAGATGTGAGTAGATCATTACCGGAGATGTGTGATCCAATAGCCGGTATGTATCAGCTTTTCCTTCAACTTGGCCATAAAAAAAGCCTTCAACAACCTTCCCTCCTCTAACAATTTTGTTATGCCACTTATCCTTTTGTGCTTTCACCGTTTGGTACAACACTTCTGTGCATTTGATAATGTAGAAGTCTTCATTTTCCTTAGCTACTTTCACTACAAAATTATCCCCTATGGACAGCATGCCACTTAACATTTCAGGGCATCCTTCATATAGTGGCATGTTGGACACTTGGCTCATCGGAATCGATGTTGAATCTCCACCCTCCTCCTCATCATCTGATTCGTCATCCCTAATTGTATCCTCGGACTCTGGAAATGGTTTGATGCAAACATATTTCCATTCTTCAATGTGCATTCTGTTCCTGCATCTTCTCCACAACCCACGCATACACGGATCACAAAAGCATGAAAGTGATCAAAAGCGTATGGCGGTGCGGTTGTCCTGTGAATAGCCATCAGCACAATGAAATGAGCGGGAGCCAATGATGCACTCACAGTCCCATTGCAGATTGCGTTGCACTTCATTCGTGCCAATAAGCCAAAAGAATCTTTGTGTATTACACCTCTGAGACTGTTCTCTTGGCTGAAAAGTTGCTTACAAAAAGTTGACAGCATCGGCTACACACTTCATACGCCAGCCATCTGGTTTCAATTCCTCGTGCGTCAAAGTTCTCTTGATGAGTGCCCCTGCCCCATCATGCTCACCTTTTCCATGGCCATATGTAGAGAAGTTATGCATCATGTGCAAGCCTATCATTTGATAGTACATGGCCACAAAATAGTAAGGTCTACGGGCCTTGAATTGTGAAGCAGCACCATCTGACCAAACCCAATGTTGTTGCAGAGAATGTCCTTGTTCTTTCAGCCACTTGTCATGCAGCAAGAAACAATGTTGTACAAACAATGTGTCATGCTGCTTGTCATCCGGTATGTAGAAGTGTAGCGTCTTCTGTGTACCACCTGCTACATTTCTTAAATAAGTGATGTGCACAAGTATTGTGACTTGGGTAGACCATCAATGCATTGACTGGATTTCATTCTAAACTTTAAAGGAATAATTCTCCGCAAAGTCAATAACAGATACTACAACGTTGCGAGGAAAATTTTGCAAACAGTCCTTGAATTGTTGGGCTTGCCAGCGGAAGACAAAGTTGTGCCTGATGAAGCCTATCAGATGGGCTGAAAATAGGCTAAGAAAAGTTCCACTTTTCATCCGTTGCACAATCAAGTCCTTTCTCTTCTTCTCACTCCCACCTTTGTGAACCTGTCCTATTCCAACCTCCATGAAAACCTTCACAGACACCTCCTTGCTATCCTCTGCTATCTCATCGGGACAAAATGTCAACCTCCGTACTCCACATTGTGAGCAGTCCCCCATCAAGCATTTCTTTGCATGGTATTCACAATTTGGAGGCTTTGGGCACATGATGGATTCCCACATACCGGTGATGTGTTGACACACTGCTTGGTTTGCAAAACACGTTCCTCTCATCTCACCTCTTCAACACACGGAGCAAGTGCAAAGGTGTGGTGCCCAAACTTGTTCTGCCGCATTTGATTAAGGGCCTCTTTGAAATAGAGCATCTGCACATGAACCGCACAGCAGCAAGTATTTATGTCCTTCAACTTCCGTACAAAATATGGCTTCAATGCCTCGAAGCATCTAAGAGACACTACCACTGTTGGATGAGCCTTCTTGAATCTTTGGTACAGCTCAACCTATGGCACAAAAACAAAACGATTCAGAAAAAAACCAACTTCATGGTACTGGTAAAATTCCACTACTGCAGTAGTGCCAAAACTGGCGACAGTTCCAAATATGGTACTGTAATAGTGGACAGACGTGCACCCAAGTTCAACAGTACCAAAAAGTACCAAATTTGGTACTGTAATAGTGGACAGACGTGCATCCAAGTTCAACAATACCAAAAAGTACCAAATTTGGTATTGTAATAGTGGACAGATGTGCACACAAGTTCAACAGTACCAAAAAGTTCCAAATATGGTACCGTAGATTTGGTACTGTCTGTAGGCTTTGATACTCTATAGATATTATTTGGTACTCTACATATAGGCTTTGGTACTATCAGAAGTGTGGGGTACCCTGTAAATAGACTTTGGTCCTATAGTGGTAGGCTTTGGTACTCTACAGATAGGATTTGGTACTCTACAGATGGTCTTTGGTGGTATCCGATGATTTTGGTACTCTATAAATAGTTTTTGGTTCTCTATACATAGGCATTGGTACTGGATAAATAGGTATTGGTACTCTATCGAGAGGGTTTGAAACTCTATGGATAGGCTTTGGCACTCGATAGCTAGGATTTTGTACTCGATATACCGGATTTGGTACTCTACAGATCTGCTTTGGTACTCCATACATAGGCTTTGGTACTCGATACACCGGATTTGGTACTCTACAGATCTGCTTTGCTACTCCATACATAGCCTTTGGTACTCGATAGACAGGACTTGGTACTCTACATATAGGCTTTGGTACTATCAGAAGTGTGGGGTACCCTGTAAATAGATCCTGGTCCTATAGTGATAGGATTTGGTACTCTACAGAGAGGCTTTGGTGGTATCCGTTGAGTTGGTACTTTGTAAATAGACTTTGGTTCTCTATACATAGGCATTGGTACTGGATAATTAGGTTTTGGTACTCTATAGAGAGGGTTTTAAACTCTATGGATAGGCTTTGGCACTCGATAGCTAGGATTTGGTACTTTATAGATATTCTTTGGTACTGTAAACACCCTCTGCCGTATAGCAGACTACCAAATTTGGTATTGTCTGGACCAAATAAGCCTTAAGTAGCACCAAACAAGATGTACAATTACTATAAGTTGTTGGTACCTAAGATTCGTCGAGTAGATGTATAGGATGTTTGATGACACTTTTCCTTCCAATTCTCATCTTGCATATGTCTTTCTTGTTGGGTGAAACTCTGCTCTCTGATGTCCAAAAGGCATATACCAAATCTCTTGTTTCATTGGTAATAACGGCTCCTCATGGCAATTGTCTCTCACAAGCTGTGAGGTCCCCACCCCGTCGTATCAAACAATGGATCTGATGGTAAACCTGGTGGCCACTAGATCTATAGCGGAAGCAAACAAAATGGTTCAGGGTTCGACTAGCGGACGATCTCTCATCACAAAGTGAGTCGAGTTCGAGCCTACTAGCAAGGAGATCTAGCTCCACCTCGTAGGGGAAGCGTACTTAAACTATCTAGTGATCCTATGACCCACCTTCCAAGAGGAGAGAAGCCTCAAGTGCCTTTTTCCCCATGTTTCAGAGGCACGTACTCTCGAGAATTCCCCGCTCTAGGGGCAATGAGCGTTACTAATATCGAGTAAGCACTATGGGGACAGAGAGTTCCCGACCAATCGGGACCACCCATCTCGTAGGCATTGGCAACCTGAGCCAAGCCCCCACTTTCCACCCCCACACTCACACTTCATCGTGTGACCTAATTACTACCACAAAGTTTGTTCAACATAAATATTCCTTTTTTAATTCCGAATCACATGGTTCGTTAAAACAGCACTTCAACCAGTATTGCAAACAACACCACGACAGAACTCTAGTAAAAATTCTACTCAAACTTATTCAAAAAAATTCCAATGTTCTGGAGGTACAACATCCCCCCTCTAGCGAGAGTTCACTCCTCCCGTTGTCGCCTAGCTGCCCATACAACTAGGTATGTCCACCGCATAGAAAGCACGTCATGGACACTCCCACCGCATAGAAAGCAAGACGTGGGTTCCCACCGCATAGAAAGCAAGTCGTGGGTATCCACCGCATAGAAAGCATGTCGTGGATTCAAGAGTCCTAACGAGGAACTCTGCCCCCTGTGATCAGTAGGGGGGTTAGGACTGATTCAACATTGGAAATAAAATGAACATGCCGAGCTAAATTTTTCCTAGCAGACATTCTTTCCTCTTGCAAACAGCATACCCATCAACATTACCTTCCTACTTTAGAACTTAATGTATAATGATTTCAATGCCGAGGTTTCCGTCGGATTTCTCCAACATGTTTGGGGATATGAGCATTCCTAACTAGCGTATGCAATGTTAATTTAAACAACTTGAATAAAAATATGATCTACCTCTTCCACTTCTTCATCGATGGCCCGTGAGATGGCCGGTATTTGCTCGTCCATGGGAGCCTTTCCTTTTCCGTTGACATTGCTTGTTCCCGCCTCGCGGTCGTGGGCTCCACCGAAGCGAGTTCTCTTAACCGGGGCCATTTCTCACTACTTGTTCACAGCATCATAACAGTCCAATGGGTAGATTAGTGACATCAATTAATCCCTCCTATATGAGAGTCTAGATTTCTTTCATAAAGCAATCATTAAGGATGGTACATAATCCTATGGGAACCGGCTCTAAGATAATTATTCGGCTTACATGATCAAGAATAATTAGTATTTCATTATTGGAATTACTAGAGAATTGGATTAAGTATGATTAAACTATTTCCTAGCAGTTAGATGATGCAGATTTACCCTATGCATATGTGTGAGGAAAAACCAATTCTTAGAGACTTATTGACGGATTAATTTCTCCTTAATTATGTCTTAATGCATAAGAGAAATGAATTCAATTAAGCTACAATGTTAATGAGTGATTACAATAGTGATTCTCTTCAATCTGCACAAATACTAGCTTACCGATTTATTACTATGCTATCTAGAGAG
Source organism: Adiantum capillus-veneris (assembly GCF_014529385.1). Classification (NCBI taxonomy): domain Eukaryota; kingdom Viridiplantae; phylum Streptophyta; class Polypodiopsida; order Polypodiales; family Pteridaceae; genus Adiantum; species Adiantum capillus-veneris. Next base: position 3,967,722 of record NC_140959.1, read on the forward strand.
AGAAGATTCTGATAATTATGCTCTAATCATTAATCGAGAGTGAAGAATGGCTGATAATTCAGCTATGGGATGATGATTACATAATAGAGTACGAATAAGGAGAATTTAGAGAGTAGTCATAGAGATTTTTGACTAGGAATAAGCATAATAGACAAGGGATTTAGATGGCAGAGAAAAAGATTCACAGATGGCATTAATTAAACTGTCGTTACCGTGATTAAGAGCTGGTAATCTTCTCGATTTTCTGATCTAATCGAGCCTCTTGAGATGAAAATTCGGCAGCACCTCCCTCCTAGCTTCTTCTTCAATAGGTGTGTGATTCGGCAGCACCTTCCCAATGTATGTGGGTGTGTGTGTATGCACTGTGTGTGTGTGTGTGATCATAAGTGTGTGTGTGTGTGTGTGTATGCAGGTCTTTAAATAGGCTCCTACAGGCTGAAAATCGATCTGGGTTGCTAAATGCATCTGGGAGCTTCTCCAGTTAAGCATGGCAAGTCCAGTTCTCTGCCCACCAAGTGTTAGGTTGGCTTGGTTAACTAGTTCTGAGACTGAGTTGCAGGCTTGGCAGCTTTCCCAAGACTCCCACAAAGCAAGAGGGCGCCCCCTAGCTGCTAAAGATGATCTGGAGTGGCCTGGGACCTGTTCCCACACAATCCCGGGCCCCCGGTGCCTCCCCGGACAATTTTTAGGAAATTTGGTTCTAGGCTAAAACGGGTCATACGAATCGGATTTTGATGCCGTAAATTGCCATACGAAGCTCTAACTAAGGCGTACTGGCCCGAGTACTTGCCATATTTAGTAGCCCCCGAGGTCCGAAAATGCATTTTTTTGCAAATTCGGGGTACGGGTGCAGATTTTCGAGACGGTCAAGACTGGACGGGTCGGGTGACCAAAAACTTACTATTTTTGGAAAATTTTCACAAAAATTATTTTAATTCACATTTTCAAGCTTTATAACATTCTAAACATCATGGCACTGACAGAATCTGAAAAACTGCTAAAAATAGTAACTTATTCCATTGTATTCATTTCGTGGTACAAGGGTGCTCTTGTGATCGGGTCAGAGACCTTACAACCTCCCCAACGTGAAAAATTTGAGATGTCCTCATCTCAAGAATGAGTTTGGGTAATCTTTTAAGAGCGTCGACTCGTCTTCCCAAGTTGCATCTTCTTCAGGGTAATCCTTCCATTTTACCAGATGTTCTGTGATAGTTCTGTTGCGTAATTTCCTTTCTCTTGTTTCAAGTACATAGTCAGGTTGGAGCTCGAGAACTCCTTGTGCTGGCATGACTAACAGATCTGAGTCCAAGAATTGATCGGGATTGGGAATATAGGGTTTGAGTAAGCTGACATGGAATACATCATGAACCTTCAAGTTTGCAGGTAACTTTAGCTTGTAGGCCTGGTCACTTACAACCTTAATGATCTCGAATGGTCCACAGTACCTTGGGCTAAGCTTCTTATATCTGCCTAGCGATAAGTTTCTTTTCTTAGGTCGGACTCGCAGAAAAACTTTATCCCCTTCTTTGAAAGTCCTTTCCGAACGATTCTTATCTGCATAGTGCTTCTCTCTATCCTGAGCTGCCTGAATGTCCTGGCGAATGGCTCTAGTTTGGGCTTCCATATCTTCTAACATCTTTCTAGAGGCTTCTACTCTGATGGTTGGATCTGAAAAGTTCAGTGGTGCTAAGCAGTCCTGTCCATAAAGAGCTTTGAAAGGTGACATTCCAATGCTTCTGTTTTCGAAAGAGTTATAAGCATATTCTACCAAAGGTAGATATTGTAACCACTTCTTTGGTTCTTGCGAACAATAGGCTCTGAGAATGTCCTCAATGACTTGATTAACTCTTTCGGTTTGCCCGTCAGTCTGCGGATGATATGCTGTGCTGAAGCCTAATTGTGACCCAATAGATTGGAAAAGAGAGGTCCAAAATTTTGATGTAAACTTGGCATCTCTATCACTGACAATACGCTTGGGTAGACCATGTAGCCTGAAAATCTCCTTGATGAATACCCGACTAACATCTGAAGCAGTAAAGGTCATCTTTACGGGTATTAGATGAGCCACTTTTGTGAGCATGTCAACAACCACGAAAACAGAATCATAACCTCCTGTAGAAGGTAACCCTGTAACAAAATCCATACTGATGCATTCCCACTTCATCTGGGGTATGTCAAGAGGTTGAAGTTGCCCTGGTAATTTGATCCTTTCGGCCTTTATCCGTTGACAAGAAAGACATTGCCTCACATATCGAAGTATGTCTCCTTTCATTCCAGACCAGAAATAACTCCTTCTGACGGCGTGAAGAGTTTTAGCATAGCCTGGGTGTCCGGATGTAGGGCTATCGTGTGCTTCATATAGAATGGCCTTCTTTAAAGCTGGGTCTCTGGGTACACAGAGTCTATGTCTGTAGTAAAGACATCCTCCCATAAGAGCTGTGAAGTACGGCTGCAGCTAGGTGGAAGTGGAGATGTATGTTTCATGCGGCTTTTTTGGCCAGGCGTGTGCTGCCAGAGGCGCTAAATTGGATGGTGGCTCTATATGCCCGAAGTGGTGGTTTTGCATGCCAGAGTGTGGCCCTTGGTGTGCTTTCCGAGCAGGTCCAGACGGCTCATCAAACGGAGCCCGAATGAGAGAGATATGGCCGTTTGAAGTGGGGTGCGTTGCAGATCCTCGCCGGATTGGGCGGTGCATGTGATTGGTCAAAGCTGATGCGAGTTGATATACTCGAAGTGCTCGAGTTGTGATGCATGCCGGTCTTTTCGGATTGGCGATCGGAGCTACGGATAGTAAGTTATGGGCCGTCGAAGTTTTGACGGGGGTCAATTTCGAGGCGGCAGGGCCGTGTTGGGAAATGTGCAATTTGGTGTTTTCTTGAGCTCGCCAGGTGTCTGGTGGATAATATGTAGCATGTGATGCTAGTCGGAGTCGACGGCACCTGAATCGGAGTCCGTAGCATGGAGGTATGCTCGGCTGAGGTCGGCAGTTCGTAGCGAACGTGGATGATCGGATGCTTTTTTCTAGGATTGGGACACGCCGTTTGAGGCTGTCGAGGCGTCATGATGCGGAGCCGATAGGTGGATCTCCCAGAACTTATTGGGCAACCCGAGCACCGACGATATTCGAATCAAATGCTTAAGTCTAAAGTTGTAAATAAAAGAAGGAAAGTGTGGCTGGACTCAAGGGGAAAAGAAGACTGAATGAAGAAAAGCTAAAAGTTAGAAAAGGCAAGTTTATGTAAAGAAAGGGGAGGACTCGAAGCTAGTAGCGCCGGGCGCCATTGCTGGGAGGAAGGTTTTGCTCTTGGGCTCCTTAGGCTTGGGAAGAAGGAGGAGTTTCATGCGCTCGATGGTCGGAGCCGGCATGGGTGGTGCAAAAGCGTGAGGGCTTGGAGGAGGAGGGTTTTTTTCCGTGCGCTCGGCAATCGAAGCCGGCTTGAAGGGCGAATCATCGTGAAAGAGCTCAGAAGAGAAAACGCCTTGCAGAAAAAAGAGCCAATGAGGGCTTCCATGAGGAAGAGTTGTTACGTGGCCGAAGATAGGAGTGGATGTTCCCGTCAAGGCATGTGCCGACAGAGTCGAGTTGCGAGGGAAGTGTGTGCCCCTTTGTATGAAGCTGTGATGGCTAGCGTGCGGCCATGAGTAGACCATATGGATCATGTACATGCGTTTTTGTTTTGAAGGAGAAGCTATGATTGCCGATTTTGGCGTCGTCTTTCCCCCCTTCCTTTTTTGCTCGTCTCCCAGGTGTGTGGTGCCGGTGTGTGTGAGCGTGTGCGTCCCCCAGGCCCCCTGTGTGTGTGAGAGAGAAAGAGAGAGAGGTGTCGAGTTGTGGAAGAGCTGGAAACGGGCAAGATCGCTGTGATTGCTTTCCAAGGATTGTGCAGAGTGTTTGTGCGTTGGGCAAAGTGCAGACAAGGCCCTGCTAGTGTGAGTTGCTTATTTTGAAGGTGTTTTCGAGAGGACAGGGGTGCTGTGAATACCCTGAGCTATATGGGGGCAATTGCGTATGTGTCGGGTGTGTTCCCCTTTCCCCCTCTCCATCTTCTGGTGCCCCCACGGAGGAGCACATTGATGCTCCTGTTTGAAGACAAAGCGATGATTTTGGTGATGCCAAAGGTGCGGCCTTTGAAGAGCAGGTGCTGCTAGAGAAATAATGGCTTGGACAAGATTTCCCATTTTCACTGGGGTCGAAGATACAGGAACCTGGCTCCAAGAATATGGGTTGTTCGTGCTAGAAAGCGGTTTCTCGAGGGAAGAAGGTGCGGTACAGGTGTTTCCTCTTCTGGTTCGTGGTAAAGCGAGGCTATGGTTCGATGGCCTGCCTAATGAGGACAAGGTGGATCATGAAGCACTAGAAGTGGCTTTTTGAAGCAAATATGTAGCAGATGCGCAGCTAGACGAAGTAAAGAGAAAGTTGGACATATTAAGACAGAGCTTGGAAGGTGATTTTCAAGCATTTTTATGGGAATTCGAGGCCCTTTGGGGAAAGTTGATAAAGGTAACTGCTGCTGAGAATGTTGGATTTTTAAAACTGAGCAAGTTTTTGGATTGCCTGCATGAAGAAGTAAGAGACAAGGTGGAGATTGATGGCCCGGTGTCATACGAAGAGGCTGTAGCTCTAGCCAGAGGGTGGACCAAAAAGATGTTAAAGAAGTGCGAAGCTGGGCAGGGTTTGCAAGGCGCTGTGATGCCAAGACAGTGTGATGCGGTGGTAGCTGAGCCAAGGACTGTACAAAGAGAAGTGCATGTGCGAGAGGAACCGAGGGTTCTTTGGCTACAGAGAGATAGGGTGGTTCCTATGCCGAGGATGCCAGCTAGATAGGCTTCGATTGTGGAAGATATGCAGGTGGTTCCGGATCACGCAATGAATGTGCTGCCAAGTCAAGGTATGGTGTTTCAAGCTCCATCGAGTGGTGGTAAAGGTTAAAGGGTGCGGTTTGTAGATGAGATCGAAGCGGTGAAGCTAGACGAGCTTCCCGAGCTTGAGACAGAGGACGCGGTTGAGCCAAGTGAAAGTAGCTCTTTCGATGTTGACACAAGTTGGGAGACCGAGTCGTCTCAGTCCAGGTATGATGTTTTTGATCTCTTGCAAGTGAGTGGAGATGCGGTGAATGCATGTGAAGAGCAAGGATCAGTGCAAACCGTTATGTTCGATGGAGACCAAGTGGAGAAGCCCGAGCCTACAGGAGATGATATGCAGGTGAAGATGATGTGCGGAGCCATGTTAATGGGCATGCTGATGAAAGTGGCAGTGGAGTATGCCATGGTAGTGCAATACGTAAAGAGTTTTGCCAAGAAGGATGGAGGAACCTTGCCTATGGGAGAGGACGAGGATAATGCGATAGAGAGTGAGTTTCTCTCTTCCTTGATGGAGCATGATGCAGCAGTGGAGGAGATGCTTGAAGAGCAGGTGATGGAAGCCGACAAGCAAGTGGTGCTTATCGACCTTGAAGGGCCAATTGATGAGGGAGATCTTGATGATGTTGGAGTTGAGTACATGGCAGGTGTGAAGGCGAGGGTGGAACCAAAGATAGAGGTGCTTCCTATGCAACAAGTGCACTCAATGGCAGATGATAAGGATTCCCAGATTGTGTCTGAGCTTTCTAAAGGGATTTGTGAATGATGGTTGAAAGGGATGCTGATGAAAGCAGCTGTGTAGTGGGCTGTTGAGCAGGTACAGGATTTGCTGGATGAGGATTTAACTTTACATGGATGGGAGGACGGGTCAAATATGTCATGTCTGTTTGGTACGAGTGATTATGCAGATATGCCGAGAGTGTTGGTTGAGCACGATAGTGCTCTATTTGATGTTCTTGGAGGTGCTTGGTTGCGAGTGGATAGTTTGCCAGGGAGTCCTTGGAGTGGTAGAAGCATGTTGATGGCAGTTTGGCTATGCAATTGGGTATGTGCCCTGGTATGGCACTATATAAGGGTGTTACAGGTGGACGGAAGAGACCAGTATATGGTGTTTGACCCAGGTGGATGATGGTAGGTAAAGCAGGGGGTTGGGCAATCCGCATGAACAAAGACAACGGGTAGCACAGCCAAATTTTGTACATATGCTAGGTGGTTTTGTGATGTGCAGAGAGTTTGTTTGGGTGTGGTAGTTTTTTTAGTGCAGTAAGCCTGTTTGTGGTTGAACATAAATGTTCAACAAGGGGGTGGGCAATGATGGTGCAGCCAAATGCTGTCGATGGTAGAAATGGGCCCAAGTGGGGCTATGTGATTGAGCAGATGCAGGCCCAGGTGATAATTCGGCTGTGAAGTACGGCTGCAGCTAGGTGGAAGTGGAGATGTATGTTTCATGCTGCTTTTTTGGCCAGGCGTGTGCTGCCAGAGGCGCTAAATTGGATGGTGGCTCTATATGCCCGAAGTGGTGGTTTTGCATGCCAGAGTGTGGCCCTTAGTGTGCTTTCCGAGCAGGTCCAGACGGCTCATCAAACGGAGCCCGGATGAGAGAGATATGGCCGTTTGAAGTGGAGTGTATTGCAGAGCCTCGCCGGATTAGGCGGTGCATGTGATTGGTCAAAGCTGATGCGAGTTGATATACTCGAAGTGCTCGAGTTGTGATGCATGCCGGTCTTTTCGGATTGGCGATCGGAGCTACGGATAGCAAGTTATGGGCCGTCGAAGTTTTGACGGGGGTCAGTTTCGACGCGGCAGGGCCACGTTGGGAAATGTGTAATTTGGTGTTTTCTTGAGCTCGCCAGGTGTCTGGTGGATAATATGCAGCATGTGATGCTGGTCGAAGTCGACGGCACCTGAATCGGAGTCCGGAGCATGGAGGTATGCTCGGCTGAGGTCGGCAATTCGTAGCGAACGTGGATGATCGAATGCTTTTTTCTAGGATTGGGACACGCTGTTTGAGGCTGTCGAGGCGTCATGATATGGAGCCGACAGGTGGATCTCCTATGTGGCATGATCGAAGAACTTATTGGGCAACCCAAGCACCGACGATATTCGAATCAAATGCTTAAGTCTAAAGTTGTAAATAAAAGAAGGAAAGTGTGGTTGGACTCAAGGGGAAAAGAAGACTGAATGAAGAAAAGCTAAGTTAGAAAAGGCAAGTTTATGTAAAGAAAGGGGAGGACTGGAAGCTAGTAGCGCCGGGCGCCACTGCTGGGAGGAGGGTTTTGCTCTTGGGCTCCTTAGGCTTGGGAAGAAGGAGGAGTTTCATGCGCTCGATGGTCGGAGCCGGCATGGGTGGTCCGTGAAGCGGCGAAAGCGTGAGGGCTTGGAGGAGGAGGGTTTTTTTTCGTGCGCTCGGCAATCAAAGCCGGCTTGAAGGGAAAATCATCGTGAAAGAGCTCAGAAGAGCAATCGCCTTGCAGAAAAAAGAGCCAACGAGGGCTTCCATGAGGAATAGTTGTTACGCGAGCGAAGATAGGAGTGGATGTTCCCATCAAGGCATGTGCCGACAGAGTCGATATGCGAGGGAAGTGTGTGCCCCTTTGTATGAAGCTGTGATGGCTAGCGTGCGGCCATGAGTAGACAATGTGGATCATGTACAGGTGTTTTTGTTTTGAAGGAGAAGCTATGATTGCCGATTTTGGCGTCGTCTTTCCCCCCTTCCCCCCTTCCTTTTTTGCTCGTCTCCCAGGTGTGTGGTGCCAGTGTGTGTGAGCGTGTGCGTCCCCCGGGCCCCCTGTGTGTGTGAGAGAGAAAGAGAGAGAGGTGTCAAGTTGTGGAAGAGCTGGAAGCGAGGCCCTGCTAATGTGAGTTGCTTATTTTCAAGGTGTTTTCGAGAGGATAGGGGTGCTGTGAATACCCTGAGCTATATAGGGGCAGTTGCGTGTGTGTCGGGTGTGTTCCTTATTCCCCCTCTCTAGTGTCTTCAGGAAAACGGGCTTATCGCCCATGTTTTTGGGCACAACCGGCACCTCCGACATACGGGGCCACCATATTTCACAGTCCTCTTGGAAGAGAATATCTGCTAATGCCAAAAAACGAGGTTAGAGGTATGCGTAACTTATGTCCTGCAACATTCAAAGCGGGCATGCTTTACCTGCAAAATATTTTTGCCTTCTATGGTTGGGGAAGCACACGTTCACCATGTGTAACAGTTTTTCCCTTCTACAGCAGGACCACAACACTAGGTTGGCTTTCTGTTTAAGCCGTAGGATGAACTGCTCCGCATCCGGCCTTACAAGACAAACTATATCCTTTTGGAGATAGACTACCCGTGGCATGTGCTCCTTTGGCAGGCACTCAAGTTCCTCAGGGATTTCGCTGCAGCTGGTTATTAGCACGCCATTAAGATCAAGCACAATCATCCGCCCACATCTAGCAGCCACATCAGGCTGCAGCAATGTGCTTGCCGGTGTCTCGTCTAGCCACCAACTAACTACAACACCAACAAACATAATGAGTGGGGACAAATACACAGTGCAAACATCATATCTAAAATAGAAAACTGGACCAAAAACTACCAAATTTGGTACTGTATTGCACAAGTGATAAGGACTATCCAAAACAGCAAGTTCAAGAAGTACCAAATTGGTACTGTAATAGTGGACATACGTGCACCCAAGTTCAACAGTACCAAAAAGTACCAAATTTGGTACTTTAATGCACATATAGTGAGGACAACTGAAACAGTAATGTAACGAAAGGTAACATACCAACAACGAACCAGATAGAGAGAACAGATGAAGCTCAGGGCCAAAAAATCAAGTAGACTCAGTCACTAAAAAGCACATAGTACGGAATACAACAGATTCTCACTGGCTACAGTTTGCATGCACGAGATAATTGATCACGGGCGCGATTGCCCTTCTTTCTCTGCAAACAGAAAAGTTCCTGCAGGGTCATGGAATCAGGGGAATCACCTCTCCGCTTTGAAACAACATCGGCAGCAGTAGAGTCAATGCCCCTATCGGTGTTGTCCTCAAAAATATCGTTCGCAAGTACTTCTTCCTGCTCATCCTCGGCCTCCCTCCGATCTTTGTTGCCTTTCGACCTCTCTTTGGCCTCCCCTTCACTCCCCTTTGTGGTTTCCACCCCCTCCTCAACGCCCCCCTTCGTGGCGTCTTCCTCCGTCCCTTTGGGTTCTTCCTCTCCCTTCTTGGCCGTTACATCATCGAGCTTTGTGTTGGCAGCATCCTGGCTTTCCTCTGCATCCAGCTCCACAACAACAGGGACTTTACCTTCCTCCTTGTCCTTAGTCTATTTACCATCTTTGGCCTCCTCCTCACTTTTACTTTCGCTGTCACCTGTCTTTTTATCATCTCTGGCCTCCTCGTCACTTTTACTTTCGCTATCACTTGTTGCCTCACATCGTTGCCCCGTCACATTGTCTTTCCCTATAGAATTACCTTGCTTCAGATCATGGAGAATATCTGATATCTCCCTTGTCACCTCATCCACGTCCCATATTCGACTTGCAGCCGACTTTGTGGTGTGCTGGTCAGCAATTGCATCATCCTGCTCCTCTGCAAACACAAAGAAAGACAGCACATACTAACTTGTATGAAAACCTCACTGAGTTGCAAGTGTGCATATGTATTAAAAAATGCACACATACTTACTCTTGACAACTTGAAGCCCACTGGCCCAGGACTTTGCCAAATCAGAGATTACCATATTACAACCCAGCTTGACACACTGCTTTGTAACAGAGCACTAAAGCACAAGGGATGATACCGGTGTCGGCACTCTAGCATGAAGGTTCCGACTACATGTCCGCACTCCAAGGGCTCACCGCATACAACACACATACCAAACACCGGGATCACATTTACCGAATCATTAACCTGGGGCCTAGGATATAGCAGGAACCTCTTCCCAAGCCTGATATCAGACAACATCTCCTTCACAAATAGGGTATGCTCTTGAACTTCCTTCCATTTTTTCTCCAGAGTGTCATACTCAGCGTGTTGACAACCAGCGGTCCCAATTAGTTTCAAAAACTACCAAGAAGTCATACCGAGACTGGTACTTCTAAGTACTGTAGTACCAAATAGAACGCAAACTACCAAAACCACCAAAAACTACCAAACTCGAGAATCATATAGTACCAAAAACATATAAATACCCTCAATGCAGAACTAAACTACCAAAACCTTATCAAAACTACCAAAAGCCACTTTTTGCAGCACTTTCAAATAGTACCTAAAAGTACCAAAACTACCAAAATCAAACTACCAAACAAGCTTTTTGCAGCACTTTCAAATAGTACCTAAAAGTACCAAAACTACCAAAATCAAACTACCAAATCCACTTTTTGCAGCACTTTCAAATAGTACCTGAAAGTACCAAAAGTACCAAAACTACCACATCAAACTACCAAAGCCACTTTTTGCAGCACTTTCAAATATTACCTAAAAGTACCAAAGTACCAAAACTACCAAAATCAAACTACCAAAACCACTTTTTGCAGCACTTTCAAATAGTACCTAAAAGTACCAAAACTCTCAAAACGACCAAAATCAATCTTTCAAATAGTACCAAAACAACCAAAACTACCAAAACTACCAAAACTACCAAAGAAACACTTTTTGTAGCACTTTCAAAAACTGCCTTCAAGTACCAAAACTACCAAAATTACCAAAATCAAACTACCAATTACACTTTTGCAGCACGTTCAAATAGTACCTAAAAGTACCAAAACTAGCAAAATTACCAAAGCTATCAGAATAAAACTACCATAACACCTTTTGCAGCACTTTCAAAATTAAGGTACCTTAAAGTACCAAAACTTCTTCATAGTACCAGAAATACCAAACCATAAGACAGAAGGAAACCATAAACTACCTAGAATAAATACAGTTCTACCATAAGTACCTAACACTATCAATCCCACTAAACCAAGCATAAACAGTTCTATCAAAGGTACCTAACACTACCAATCCCACCAAACCAAGCATAAACAGTTCTACCAAAGGTACTTAACACTACCAATCCCACTAAACCAAGCATAAACAGTTCTACAAAAAACTCCCAAAACTACCAGCACCTGTTGCTCTAGAATCTCCTTGTCGAGCAATGACGTATCTTCACTGATTTCGTATCGGCGTAGCATCCTTCGACTGACAGCCAAATCAGCTTCTATCACATTGATTTCTGCATCATCGCAAGTGTTGGCCTCTCTCAATTTTTCCAGCTGGGTCTCATATTCCTTAATGTCGTCCATAATCTGCTTGACAAGTTTATTGGAACCCTCCATCCTCAAGAGTGTTTCCTTCTTCTGCTTCAGAGACATTGTTAGCTCTTTCAGCCTATCGGCTACCCCCACACATGTCCGAGGGACTCTCCCAACCATAGCTTCAAGGTCAGCAATATAAATAGGTGTCTTCTCCTCATGAAGCTGTGGGGGGGCTTTCTTTGTAGAGGGCATACTAGTGATTGGCATAAGTCGGGGCTTCTTGGTATTTGACGGGTGGCCTCCTTGGGACACACCGTTTGCCTTTCGCCAATTCTCAACCTTCTTTTTCAAGCCTACTGGTCGGGAGGAACACATGTTGAGTACACTCTCACCAAACCTGGCCCATGCAACCCTGTGGCCCGCAGGGTTCTTTGTAGCTGCATGACACTTCTCATATGCAAAACAACGGGAAAATTTTGTAGTGATCTCCCCACATGATGGTGGGGCTTGGTACACCTTATGGAACAGGAACCTGCATTCATCCTGAAGCCGTGGCTGCACGTGATTTAAGTAAATCTTTGTCTTCTTCTGACTGGAATGCCTGAATACAGTGAGCCACTGGTCATCGGAGATATCATCTTTCGTAAGATCCTTTGGCAGCACCCCCTCAATGCTCAATCCATACTCATCATGAAGCTCTTGTGCTGTATAGCAGAACATTCTGAAGATAGGATACTCCTCCATCTTGTTTTTTTCTACGATGTGGAAACAACATGCAAGTATAGACATGCCCTCATTCCAACAATCCAAATACCTGATTATTCACCCTATATGTCTCATTTTAATTATGCAAAACAAAACACATGGAATGAAATGAATGTATCTCATTCAGGTGACAATTGCAAAATTCAGTTGTGTACAGAGTCAAATTTGATAGTGGTTAGTATCAAATTTGGTACTGGTTAGTATCAAATTCGGTACTAACCAAATTTGGTTCTGCTGACAGCCCTACTGAGCTTCAACTTTGTGCTATGTTCATGCACAACATATACTGATTTTTGCACTTGCATGCATGCAAGTTAGCAATCTAAAGAGCAGCTTATCCATGTAACTTTATAACTTTCCTAAACCCTAAATTCTTAAGAAAATCCCAAATATGCACATGTACTTCCTACATGCAAAAAAGGCAAATGCAGACCTCATGAGATAAAAGACATACAGAAGTTTGCATGCATGAAAAAGAAAATGATAAATCACCAGAAAACGTAGAGCTCTCATAGCACCTACCTTTAGATGTTGTAGATGACCGTGGAGTCTCATTATCGATAAAAAGAGGTCCAGGCTTAAATGAAGTCTCCACGGACACAGCAGGTTTCTCCCTCTCCACAAAGGAGGTCCCCTTGCTAGCCTTCGTATTTGGGGTGTCGATGTTCCGAGGGGATCTTGCATCCATTGTCCTCTTCTTCTTCTTCCCATTGTCCGGTGACGCTTTGGTTGCTGATTTCCTTGCTGGCGTCCTTATCTTCCTGATTGTGAGTAGTCGGGGAGCTTGTTACCTGCAACTGTAGTGGTTTGTAGAAGGCGTTGTAGTAAGAGAGCAAGGTGAAAGCTGGAAACTGTGTTGAGCAACTGCGCCACTCACAAACGCATGGTTCTGTTATGGAACTTTTGGCACGGTTTCAAAACACTACTCGCATTACTTATTGTCCCACCCATGTTTTCTTTCACGAAAAGTTTAAATCATACAAATTTTCCTTCTACCATTCTTTAACATAAATGGAAAAAAAAGTTTCCTCCAAAATGTGAACATATGTAGAAGTACCAACCAGGTAGAAACAAAACAGGTCTTTTTTTTGTACCACCAAACACCCGAGAGAGAAAAGCTTGCTTTATACGAACGAAAGAACTTGAAGCTTGAAGCAAGAGAGAGATTAATTACTTGTGTGATATTAATGAAAATCGAGATATGGAGCTAAGGTTTGAGGACAAGAGAGAGTTAATGAAGCTTGACTCTTGAACATGAGCCTATGAGGGCAAGAGAGACTCGAGTTAATCGCTAGCGATAGAGATAAAATCAGGCTTTAGTTGAGAGATAAGCCGAGCTTTGGAGTCTTTATTTAGAGCGACAAGAGATTCATCGGCTTTGGAGCTTCCTCCTGATTATGAAGCAGCCTTCCCTTTATACGCAGTAGCTACTCATCCATCAGCCCAAGCTTCCTACCTGCCTTGCTTCTCGCGGACTCTCACCTTCACGTGCTCGCTTCTTGAAGGCGAGTCCATTGGTGGTCGTTCTCCACACTTCCAAGCTCCACTCGGCAGCAGCCTTCCTCCACGCCATTCCCCATGCACCATCGACTTCTTTTAGCGCCCTCCTTGAACCTTCAAATCTCCCTGCAGCGCTCCCTTTTCTACTTGCACTCCCTTCTCATGCAATCGCCCTCTCTCTGCAAAGTGCTCACGGCATCCTCTTTTTATCACTGCACACGCACTCTACCCCGCCATGCTATGCTTGGTGGTTCTTTACTCCCACGCGCGCCATATAGAGTTAATGATGGTGCTCTTGTAAAGTGGATGAAGGTACTGATGGCTATCAATTGCATAGCCTGACAAACATTTAACTCGATATGGCATTAAAGAAAATCTCTTATAAGTCTTGCTCCCACTTCCTTGGGCTTTGGGCGGCCAATGGTCTGGGCTTTGGGCGCCCTTAAAGTAAACCACAATTGGCTTACATATCCACCAAAGCTTGGCCAAGCGTAACGTCTTTTGCCATCAATCCTCATTCCTTAACCATACCGCAATCAATGCATTCGAAACGATGACATTTTGCATGAAAACCCGATAAAAAATCTCATTAATTTCCATGTGAGCACCACATTTGAAATATATATCCATCCAAAGCATCGCAAAGCACAATCTGTTAGCATATCCTGCTATCAATGCACTATAAGAGATGGCATTTTTAAAAGTTCCTCAAGCACTTTTTATGCTTTTTGAAGCACACCACATTTGGCTTAGTTATCAACTAAACAATATTAAGCACCACATTGGGCTTTACATATGAAGCAAAGAATGCAAGCTTGACGTGTTTCTTCAATAGATTTGTTTCCCAATGACTTGAGCAACGACAAGTATTTTCTTGTAACTCCAAGTGGGTGCATAACATTAAATCCATCTGGTAGACTCTCTAACAAAGGGTACACAAGCTTCTTCTATGGTGTGCTAATATTGTCCAACATTGTTCCTACCTCGTGTTTGAGCCTGTGAGGGTTCCAATTAAGGGTTTCTCTCCTCAAAAAGGTGTGTGAACTTCTCAATGGAAGTCCTCAAGCTTCCATGAAATGGCTTTGATGAAGAATTGAAGGAGGAAAAAAAGTTTTTGATAGGGAAAATAGGCATTGTACCTATGAAATTGGGAGCAAGGCTACACCATATAGTCACACACATAAGTGTTTTTAGTTGATCTTGGTTATTTTTTAGAGTGAAGCTTTTACAGCTGGAGTTTTTCTCATTTTAAGTGTATCTTTTTCTTTGATGAATCGTTTGCAACTCCCTTGATTTCACTATGTACCCTCAAGTCAGAGGGTTCCTACCCTCACAATTAGAGGCCTGGTGCTTTCCTTGCTACACTGCATACTTCTTGACACTGGGTTGGTATTTTTAACTCCTCTATTCCTACCTGAAGCCTATCTGGTAGATATTTACATGATATCCATGTGGATTAATGTGTAGGATATGTGGAATTTTCTAGTTGTACATCAAGGAAATGAACCTTCATTATTATAGAGTTTGAACCTTTTTTGTAGGGAGGCTAATTCTCTTATTGATGGCTTGTCTCCTTTTCTAAAGACAAAGGGTGCTTGTAGTGGACCCTCTACTTTTGAAGAAGCAGTCTCTATTGCCCGAAGAAAGTTTCATAAATACTTCTACATCCAAAATGTGTTACCATATACATGTGGTAGTGATGTGTGTGAACACACTAGGACCGCCGGGGCATTTTTTCCCTCTTTAGGAGGTTTTTTCCCCCGTGCATTGTATATACGCCCATCACTCTAGGGCTATCTATCTTTCCATTGCACACTAAGGAATACACTCTCTATTGTGTGCCTTGAGCTTCCTTCGTCTTCTCCAAGCTGTGTGTGTTTCTCTGCAACCCTAATTCCAACAATTGGTATCAGAGCAGGTCACGTCCTCCCGGGCTTAGTCGCCAGCTGCTCCAGCACACGCCTGCTCACTTTCTCCGATTTCAGTGAGCTTTGGCAAGCGTTCGCAGGTCGACAAATATTTTGGGAGAGCTCGATGAGCTTGGTCTGCTCAGAATTTTGATTTGGACTCATTTCGGCCTCCGTTTCCACTACGGGCAGTACTGCACAGGTTATTTCGTCATTTTGTGCAGATTTTCTGTCAGTGCCGTTTTTTGCATAACAGGTGCCTTATAGTCTTCTACGGTTTGTGCTATATAGCACAAGTTGTTCCCGCTCCATTTCTCCTATTTTCGGGCAGTTTTCACATCAGGTGCAGCATTTACCATGGCTGACAACAACAACACAGATGTGTTCAAGATGTTTGCTGCTGAGGACAGGTTGGATGGGGACAACTACCCTATGTGGGCTTATATGATGCAACACGTTCTTGTGTCAAAAGGTGTCTGGAACATTGTGCAGGGCATTGATGTACGTCCTGGTTCTGAAGATGTAGGCGATATTGAGGATGTTGCAGGTCTTGCTGCAAGGATTGCAGCTGTTAGAGTTGTTTTGCCTACAGCAGAACAAGCTCGTTGGGATGTTAAGGATGCGCAGGCTCATGCATTGATTGCGTTGTCTGTGAAGCGCACCATTATTCCTCACATCCGTTCAGCAAAATCTGCAAAACAGGCTTGGGATATTCTAGCAGGTCTTTATGCAAGCCGCAATGAGGCTAAAATTGCTTTGCTGCGTAAAGAGCTAGAGTCGAAGATTATGCATGAGGAAGATGATATGGACACTTTCCTTGCTAGTGTCAAGGATATCAATGAGCAACTCATTTCTGCAGGTGAAGTCATTTCTGACAGTTCCCTTGTGCAGACTGTTCTTGATGCCTTACCAGATTCCTACCAGACTTTTGCTAGTACTTGGAGACTGATGACCCAAGGAAATCCTGAAGTTGTCAAGTTTGATGCATTATGCACATTGCTGTTGCAAGAGTCACTTTCTAGAAAAAACAGGACTAGGCAGCGTGCAGTTGAACAGGCTTTTATTGCTTCTCAAAGAAAGGGTGGTAACAGTAATGCAGCCACTTCTTATGGTTCTGCTACGAGTGGCAAAAATTCTGTTCCTAATGCTTCTGCTGGCAGCATTTCGTCTGGCAATTCTGGTGATAAGGGCAAAAAGAAGATGCGTTGCCATTATTGTAAAGCCAATGATCACTTGATCAAGTCGTGTCCTAAGTTGAAGGCCAAAGAGGCTAAGAAGAAAGAGGGTGGTTCCACTGCAAATGCTGGTTCCACTACAAATGCAGCCATTGTTGAGTCTTCTGTGAAAGGAGATTGTGATGCTGATGTTGATGCAGAATGGGCTTTTAGCGCAGAGTGCACTTACAATCCTGCTGTCCATGATGCATGCTTGTCAGTTGCTGCAGATTCACATGTGTGGTATTTCGACAGTGGTGCTACAAAGCACATTACCTCACATCGTGAATTGTTTACCTCTCTCGAGTCTGTCCCTCATGGGAATTCAGTCACTTGTGCCAACAACGCCTCTTATCCAGTTCAGGGAGTTGGAAAGATTGTGCTCACTGCTGCTAATGGCAGTTCCTTCACACTTGTTGATGCACTTTATGTACCTGGGATCAAGAAGAATCTCTTGTCTGTATCCGCACTTGCTAGACTTGGACTTGTAGTCAAATTTGTGGATGACAGATGTACAGTTCATGATCTCAGTTTTGGTGATGAAATTGTTGCATCTGGGCTTTTGTGCCGTGGGCTGTATAAGCTCACTTTGTATGACAAGTGTGGACAAAATTTTGCAAATGCTGTTGCAGATTCAAGGGCTATTTCAGATGCAAAACTTTGGCATGCACGTTTTGGTCATCTGAATTTTGCCAGTTTGCTGCGTTTGCAGAAATCTGATATGGTTGCTTCTTTGCCGCCTCTTGAAGCACCTATCAAACATGTTTGTGAAGGCTGTATTCTGGGTAAAATGCAGCGTTCTAAGTTTCCAAAGGATGGTTCAGTTAGGGCCACATGCAGGTTGCAGCTTGTGCATAGTGACGTTTGTGGGCCCATGCAAACTCCGTCCTTGGGCAATTACCTGTACTTCGTGACTTTCATTGATGATTACTCCAGGCATGCGTGGGTATTTCCGCTTAAAGCGAAGTCCGAAGTTTTTATGTGCTTCAAACAATTTTTGGCTATGGCTGAAAATGTCTCAAAATGTACTATGGGCACCCTCCGTTCCGATCGAGGGGGGGAGTATATGTCTCATGAATTTAATGCATTTCTGGCTAGTCATGGGATAAAACACCAATGTACAGTGCCTTATACACCTCAGCAAAATGGTGTTGCTGAGAGGAAAAACAGGTCACTAACGGAAATGGCACGATGTATGGTCAAAAGTCAAGCTTTGCCGCATTCTTTTTGGCTTGAGGCCATCATGTGTGCCACTTATGTACTTAACAGGTGTCCTACGAAAGCTTTGCAGTCTATTACTCCATATGAAGCATGGCATGATAGAAAACCTTCTATTGAGCACATGCGTGTTTTTGGCTGTTTGGCATATGCTTTGGTGCCACAAGTGCAGCGCAGAAAATTGGATGATAAGGCTGTCAAATGTATTTTTGTTGGTTATAGTGCTGAAAGCAAAGGTTGCAGGTTGTATCATCCGCAAACAAAACGTATTTTGGTTTCACGGGATGTAGTGTTTGTGGAAGATTCTGTTCAACCCTTGCTGTCATGTACTAGAGACAGTAATGTAAGCTCACAAGACATTTATGACACTTTGTTGCCTCTTTTCAGTGGTGGAAATACGAATGTAAGTTCCAATGAGGCAAATGTACAGCCTATGGGGGTTTCTGAAAATGTTTTAGAACAGCCTATTACTGATGCAGATGTACATGATGTACTTGATGAGGAAAGGGCTGAAAATGAGCAGGCTAGAGGTATGCCAAAATGGCTGGTGCACACTTTGCGTGACAGTAAATTGGATGCACCTTTATCTAGTCGTACTCGTTCAGGCTCTCGCCATGCATCTTATGCATCAGATTGTTATGCTTTGGCTGTGTCTAGTCTACATGATGTTGAGGAGCCTCTGTCTTTTGATGAAGCACAGAATTCAGAAAATTGGATTGCTGCCATGAAATCAGAATATGATGCACTTATAGAGAATGACACATGGACTTTATGTGATTTGCCTCGTGGCAAAAAGGCCATTGGTACGAAGTGGGTTTACAAGTTGAAACGCAAGCCGGATGGTGAGATCGATCGCCATAAGGCTCGACTTGTTGCAAAGGGTTATGCACAACAAAAAGGCATAGATTATGAAGAGACTTTTGCTCCCACTTGTCGTATGACTACTGTGCGTTTTCTATGTGCATTGGCAACTCATTTTGGTTGGGATGTACATCAATCAGACATTGTTACTGCTTTCTTGAATGGTGACATATTTGAGGAAGTTTATGTAACGCAGCCTCGCGGTTTTGTCATAAAAGGACAAGAGGACAAAGTGTGCAAATGTAAGAAGGCTTTGTATGGGTTGAAGCAATCTCCTCGTGCTTGGTATGAGAAAGCTGACACTCATTTGGTTAAACGAGGCTTTCGTAACAGTCCAACAGAAAGCACATTGTATGTAAAGCGTGAGGATGATGTATTTCTCATTGTGGTTCTTTATGTTGATGATTTGCTGATCACTGGACCAAATGAGAGACATATTGCTGAATTTAAGGCTGATTTGAATGCTACTTTCAAGATGAAAGATTTGGGGCTGTTGCATCATTACTTGGGTATACAGTTTAAGCAGTGTGATGGTGGTATTGCCTTGTGTCAGAAAAGTTACATAGAGACATTGCTATGTAAGTTTGGACTTGAGGATTGCAAACCTATTGCCACTCCCATGGAAACAGGTTTGAAGTTGAGTCTACATGATGCTGGCGATCCTGCTGATGTCACTCTTTACCAAACTGCTGTTGGCTGCCTCATTTATGTATGTAACACGAGGCCAGATATTCAGTTTGCAGTCTCGCAGGTCAGCAGATTTATGCATAGCCCAGGGTCTAAGCATTGGCAGGCTGTCAAGAGGATTTTCCGCTACCTTAGTGGCACTTTACATCTTGGCTTGTTTTATCCCAAGGGGGGATCATTGCCGCCAGACTTACATGCTTTTTCGGACTCAGATTGGGCTGGTTGTTTTGACACGCGAGTGTCCACAAGTGGTTTTTGTTTCATGCTTGGCAGTTCATGTATATCATGGTTGAGCAAGAAGCAACCTACTGTGGCCACTTCGAGTTGTGAGGCTGAGTACAGGGCAGTCTTCACAGCTACGGTTGAGTGTGTATGGCTCAGACGCCTTATGGCTGACTTGGGTGTTGGACAGGACACTGCCAACACTATCTACACTGACAGTCAGAGCGCATTGGCAGTTGCGAGGAACCCAGTTTTTCATGCTCGCACAAAGCACATTGAGGTGCATTACCACTATGTCAGGGAGAGGCTCTCAACAGGAGAGATCAGCTTGGCTTATGTGCCAACACAGGACAACCTTGCAGATCTTTTCACAAAGGCATTGTCTCGTGAGAAGCTTGAAGCTTTCCGCAAAGCTTTGGGCTTACTCCCCTTTGTGGACTGATCCTGTCCTCAGGGCATGGCACTTCCCTTTACTCATGTGCCAGCTCTCGTTCACCGCATCACTCCAGGGGGGATTTGTTACCATATACATGTGGTAGTGATGTGTGTGAACACACTAGGACCGCCGGGGCATTTTTTCCCTCTTTAGGAGGTTTTTTCCCCCGTGCATTGTATATACGCCCATCACTCTAGGGCTATCTATCTTTCCATTGCACACTAAGGAATACACTCTCTATTGTGTGCCTTGAGCTTCCTTCGTCTTCTCCAAGCTGTGTGTGTTTCTCTGCAACCCTAATTCCAACAAAATGGAGTTGGATATGAAAAGAGTCTTATCATTTACATTTGTTCTTTTCTTCGACCCCAACAACTGATGGAAACAACCTTTTTCACGATGAGTACATGCTAACTTATGATCCAAGTGTTGAAGTGTGTGGTAAAGATTATACTGCATTCCTTTATCCCAACTCGACCACAACCAACCAATATCTAGAGGAGGATGCTACAAATGACATTGAGGATGATCCAATAGCAAAAAATAAATCTAATCTTTTGGAGGGACAATCTCCAGTAAAAGCAAAGGAATATCTTGTGCAATGCAATTCTATGGAGAATCAAGACCTTAAAGGTAGCTTTGACCCAATGGAAAGTTTTGAGAGTGCTTCTTGTGCGGAAGAAGAGAGTGAAGAGGAAGAGGAAATCATAGGTGGGGAGATCATATACTACATTGATAATAGAGAAATGATTGTGGACATGGATTATCTAGTCCAAAACAAAGTAGAAGAATGTGAAGTGGATCCATGTGAGGATGGTCTTCAAACATTGTGTGAGGTTGTTAGAATATTTTGGCACGGTCCATGTATGCTAAGCATGGAAGAACCTAGTATAGAAGAAGCCGCATATGTCATAATTTTAGAAAATTACCAATGAGCCTTTGAGATGGGAGGATGTGTTAAGTTCTGAACTTGTCAAGGGGGGTGCTTAGAATTAGATGGAAGACATGGGAGAGTAGTAGGAAACATGATCATACATCAAAACGATCAAAAGGGGATCATCCTATCCAATGGTGTATTAGTGGGTGACATTTCATTCATGGGACTCTCTCCTAGCAGGAAAATCCAAGCCTTTGAAGCTCCAATCAGCTTAACATTGGGTTTCACCTCTTCAAGCTTAAGCTTTCTTCTCTTCACGTATTCCTTTCATCCTAGGAACTATACTCCTTTAAGTTTTGAAGGATATGAAGACTTGGTGATTTGAAGATGTTTCCAAACTTCCCACATTTGTTTCTTTGGTGTATGGAGGTTGGTTTTCCCCATAGATGGGAAACTTGTGTATTGCTACATGTGGATCTTGTGTCAGATCTTGTGTCAATCCTTACAAGAATCTCTTCACTTTGTATGTGTTGGAGGCAATGATAACCTTGGTCTATTGTGTACATATGTTGTATAATTTTTGCAACATCTTTTAGTAGCTAAACGCATGGACCAAACTCTACTAAATTTTGAATATCTTGAAGTTTTTGGCTTGATGAATGTTCCCAGGTTCAACGGGTTTTATGAGCTAGAGTTAGAAGATTTGCTCATACAGGCTCTTGAAGATCGCATAAGATACATCAACCTTGAACAAGAGGAAGAGAAATCAATTTTTTAGAGCATGTTCAGAGTTCTAGTGATAGTAAACAATATAAAAATTTGCAATTTTTTTCAACCAAATTTGGTAAGCTATACCTTTCCACATGTGTGTCCCTAGAGAAGAACTTTTAAGATCTTTGATCCTGGGGGGTGATTTTGGGAATTTTGGCTAATGAAGGTGGCTTACACAAGCACTTTGTTAACCCAAAGTAATGGACTTCTAAAGAATCTTGGTAGAGCCAGTAATTTTTCAATTACAAGAGCCACAAGAAAAGCGGGAGGGGGAAGGGGGTGGGGGGGTTGTTTTGGTAAGCCTGAAAGGAGAACTGGTGATGAAAGAGAAAGTGGTTGTAGAAGGATTGACAAGCAACAATGAAGGGGAGTATGATATTCTACTCAGTGTGTTGGAGATGTGCTTAGCCCAAAATATATAACGACTTATGGTGAGAGGTGATGCTTTGCTAATTGTGAAACAAATTCTTGGTATTTGGGCTTGTAAGAATGAAATACTTAGACTCAAATTTTCAATCATTTGCAAACTTTTGGGAAGAGTTGAAGAAGCCCAACTCTATCACATCTCTAGAAAAGAAAATCATGATGCAAACTTGCTAGCTCAACAAGCAATCTCATGTCAAAAGCAAGTGCAAATCATCATTGCAACTGCAACAATGAAGGGGCCACAATATGCAAGCATGTAGCACGTATGGTTAACTACATCCTGGAGGGAGAATTTCCATTAGGAGAAAGCTGGACTCACTTTTGGGCCTTTCAGTTCTAGAGAGAGAGTGGCGCTCGACCAATGAGGAAGAGGCTAACGTTACGTTGAAAATCAACATTTTGGAGTCAAGCTCTTTTAAAGAAAGGGAGGAAATATTATTTTGGTTCATCAAATTGCACAATTTCACGCTTTCAAGGCATAAATGCCGTAAGTCGTACTAACTCTGTATCGAGGAATTTCAAAACTTTCATTGAAGACTCTATCTAATATCTTTGTTCCCGCCCAAATGTGACTTTGAGTAGCTCTACTTCCCTCTCAAAACTTCTTCCCTTTTTCATATTTGCGCTAACCTTTCTGTGTATTCTACTACACACCATGTCTACTTCTCAAAGGCCTAGCACTACCATTGATTCTGTTAGCATTTTTAACAGTTATACTACAGACGATCAAGTATGGATACCATCTCGAATAACTATCGGAAGTTGGGTTCTACTGCAAACTAGGAGGAGGAAGAGGAGGCAACGCAATGATTTCGTGGAGGCTTTCAAGGGTCAAGTTAAAGAGTTTAAAGTGTGTGCACAAAGCAAGCGGGTGAAAGAGGTCCTCATACAACAAGCTTTCCAGCATGCAGACTTAAGGTTGCAAACATCTCCTCCAAGTTTTCCAAGGCATCGACCCAACTGTAAGTTATTTTCAGCATCTCGCTTAGTGCGTGATTATATTCGAAGGTTAAGTGGTGGATATCATCTTTGGTATGTTTCAGATATTTATCCGTCGAATAGGACAGATTGGCAACCTGTTGAGAGCATAGTTGGGATTTTTGATGCTTTCCATGCGTTATTGGTGAGCAAATGTACCAAGGAAGACAACACAAGGAACTTGCAGATAATGGAATTTTCTTTTATGATATGTCATATGTGGAACCGAGAACTTCCATTGGTTGGGGTCGTGTAGCTCCTTTGTCACTTCCATCCTTTGACAGCAAGGATTGGTCCTTACCAGCTTCGCAAACTAGTGAAAGCTTTAGGAATAAGTTGTTAATTCAGGATATACAAAAGTCCCTCAAATATTTAATTGCCACAAAAATAGTTTGGCTCGCACTATTTATGCCTCTTGAAGTGTTTGTAGATTTTTTCTTCGATGAGCAAATAAAAACTACCGTAAAAATGTTCATTTGCAAGTCTGAGAGATGTTTGGACTTTTTAGATGATAATTGGGATAGGAAACAATCACATAACAAAATCTGTATTTTACAAAAGAAGTCCATAATTTGCAAGTTCATTATAAGCTCTCAAAATTTCTTAGTATCGTTTTACTATATTAGATATCATCTTCTCTTGACCAAGAGACAGAGAACAGTCTCGAGAAAAAACCTTTATCAATGGAGCTCTACTTTTGAGATCCTACTTATTGTGATGGAGACAATGTCAAGCACAACTCTTGCACAGCTCATGGTAGATCTTACATATGAAGAACTTCCACTTTTGCCGGAATTGTATGCATTCAGTCTCAACAATAGAAAGGTGCTTACTAAATCGATAAATTTTGATTGTCTTTAATACATTAAGACAAAATCTAACTTTTTCTTCTTTTCAGATTCCAAGACGCAAGGAGAAAACAACATTGTGCAAGGAGTCACTAACAAATACACTTCACTTAATTGCTTCCACCGGAAGCTAGGTCACATACCTTGTGCACACAAAGAGCTTTGATGCCATGCAAACCATGATGTACTCTTCAAAATGACTAATGCAGAGACATTTTTTGGCGGTCAAACAATGTTTCAAAAATGTACATTGTCAATATTTCAAAACTTTACATATTATGTTGTTTCTGTCAAGATTTATACAAGTAAATTGCTCCCTTTCCCTACTACTGTCCTCTCCCCCGATTTATGCCACTCGTCCCCTGTCCTCTGCTCCGGTTGCTCCCCTGCTCTCTACTCTGATTGTTGCTACTTCTGTCTCTGGGGACGCTGGTCTCGGGCATCCTTTCGCGTCGCTCAAAATCATGGGCCTCTTCCATGGCTTCCCATGCTTCTTACACCTGTGAAGCTTCCCTCTATTCTTGCTCTTGCCGTCGACATGTAGCCCATTCCTTTACTTCTGCGACGTTCGCATAATATTGATTTATTGATTCTTGCATATTTCGAACTTCTTCTTGAGTCTGATGGTGACGTTGCGTCATTTCGTTAATGCGAGCCTCTTTGAACTCCTCAGCTCTCACCGTTTTATCTCTTGTGCGTCTGTTTACCAAGATTATAATATGCTGGATGGCCATTACAAAAAAATGTCGCACATCGTTGGGGGTGTAGTTATGTAATTGAAGTTCTTGTAGAAGCGTGATACAGATATTTGTTGCTTCATACAAATGTTGCAACAAACAATAAAACAACAGATTACTTACGTTCGGTAAATCCATAATTTGACTGAGGAGCAACAGGGCATTCAAACAGGTTTGCCAGCCACAGCTATAGTCATCAGTCTGCGTGGGCACGATTACCCGTTCGTTTCGGACGGTATTTCCTAGATCACGTTCTAACAAAACATGCTCTACACAGCATACAAGTTTTTTTGCGGCACTACATACATAACCACTTGAGTCAGCAACACATTACAAAGAGACATTGCTTTCCAAATGTACTCAAATGGGCCTTACATTTTTACACGATCGTGAAACGCCCTGCTTTTCCCGGAGTTTGCGTAGTAAACAATCTTAGCTTCCATGTCAAATAACATCAGACTCCAATGATCACTACAAAGACACCATCAAAGATGAGGAGAAAGATTCTAAATGCAACATGGTTTTTACAAGGCAAGAAAAAACTCATGATTGATTGTATGCAGTGACCAGAAAGCGCGCTAGATCAAAGTTGACTCTGCTAAACCAGTTCATCAGACTCAAAAAGAAAACTGAGTTGTTCTACAGATAAGGCGATATCAGCGGATCTATTACGTATACTTTGTCTTGAACCTCAGGGGGCAGAAGCGAGACAGCATGGCTAACATGAACAAATGGCAAAGATTGGACTTGAGGTATTTCAGCGGCCTGTAGTGCCACAAAACCGTGAGTCAATACTGAGTGAGTGGGGCAGCTATCCAATTCCATCCTCCACTGACTCGCTTGGTATCGACCAATGTCTTAACGGTAGTGAGCCATTATAAAGAAAAACTTGACGACTGCCGCAAAGACATGGGTCAATACCGAGCGAGTAGTACTACTATCCAATTCCATAAGCCACTGTCTCGCTTGGTATTGACCCATGTCTCGATAGAGACCCATTTAATGAACCAAACGTGACTTTTAAAGAGCATGAGAATTACCACAAAGCAACGTTGACGACCTCATTCCTTGCATTGGAGTTGCTGAAACTGCACATGCATAGGAAGTCTTGCTGATCGCGATTGAAAATGCAGGCCTCCTCTGACCTTCCAGGCAGCAGTATATGTGCATGCAGAGGCGCTGAGCTGAACAGAACTCTCAACTCCTCTTCATTCTCTTCGTTGATTTGCTCGAAAATAATTGACTCATCTGATATGTTGGATGGCCCTTGTGATGTAGAGCCTTGCCCTTGCCTTTCTTGAGCTGGCTCCCTAATTGCCTCAGGCTCCTCCCTAATAGCCGTACGGTCCTCCCTAACAGGCACAGGCTCCGGATCATTTTCCTTCAATATTGGTTCCTCTATAGATGCCTCAGGGTCCACCCTGGACTGCTCTTGCCCCTCATCATCCCTTACTGGCTGCGGATCCTCCATGACTTGCTCATTTTGGTGTCTAGCTGGCTCCTCGATAACTATCTTTGTTTCTTCCATGACTGCCTCGGGGTCCACTCTCGCTTGCTCATGCCCCTCTGCGGCTATCTCACTATGCCCATCTGTGTCGTTTCTCTCAACCCGTGATCGGGTCCTTCTGCTCTTTGTTTCAGCCCTAGACGGCTCTGTCTGTCGTGCACGAGGATGGAGACGGGGGATGTTGAGAATATCCATGGTTCTACTATCTCGGATAGGCACTGGCTGAAGCAGCCCATCGTAGCGGAAACGCAGCCTCCGAAGAGTATCAAAATCCCGCGGCATGATATTAACACGGTGTGCATGGGCAGCCAGGATATATCCATCGTTGAAGAATTCCACGAGGTAGTCTTCTGCAATTTATTGCAGGCAGAGTAGTGCACTGCTGGCCCATCGCATGTCGACTCTCCACTACTCACAAATCTCTCGCACTACTCGCTGGAAAGGGAGACGTGGAATAGCAGGTTGAACGTGTCATTCTATCCTGCGCAGCTCTCGCAGTACACCTCTGTGCGCCTCATATCGGTGTCTTATTGCTTGAGCATTCAAAGATTCACCTGTTGCCCTCTTAGCCGTGGCATTTACACGAGGCATCTCTACAAATAGCATAACACCAAAAGACAATTCATTTGTCAACGCAAGGGACTTCAGATAGTACCAAGCAAACAGGTGCATCGGAAAGAGTTTGCCTTCCCTTATTCGCTCGATAGTGACCTCAGGAAATAGTAATAGCAGACATCACTTATATTTTCTGAGGTCAGTACCAAGCGAAGGTGCATAGGAAAGAGTTTGCCTTCCCTTATTCGCTCGGTAGTGACCTCAGAAAATAGTAATAGCAGACATCACTTATATTTTCTGAGGTCAGTACCAAGCGAATAGGTACATAGGAAAGAGGTTGCCTTTCCATATTCGCTCGGTAGTGACCTCAGAAAATAGTAATAGCAGACATCACTTATATTTTTTGAGGTCAGTACCAAGCGAATAGGTGCATAGGAAAGAGTTTGCCTTCCCGTATTCGCTCGGTAGTGACCTCATAAAATATTAATAGCAGACATCACTTACATTTTTTGAGGTCAGTACCAAGCGAACAGGTGCATCAGAAAGAGTTTACCCTCCCTTATTCGCTCGATAGTAAACTCAAAAAATAGTAATAGCAAACATCACTTATATTTTCAGAGGTCAGTCAGTACCAAGCGAACAGGTTTGCATCCCCTGCAAAAAAATACCTTATTCGCTTGGTAGTGACCTCAGAAAAGTGTAAAAGCAAGCGAACAGGTTTGCATCCACTGCAACAAAATACAAATGTGAAGGAGACGTTTAAGCCCATCGGTCCTAACTGTCGTGTCATTCCCTCCCATCACCTCCCCTAATCTCGGGGGGTGGGGGGGGGGGGGGGGTACCATTGCTTCTCTCTCCCACGTCTACCTCTCATGAAACCGCATGGCGGTACAAACCCTCACAGACCACTCATAAGCCAGAACCCAGGCTCTGCTTTTTAGGCATGTCCATCTAGTCTATTTAACCAACAATTTTTTTAGAACCTCCCTCAGGGTTTCGCAGAACAACTATAAGAAGCTTAGGATAGTGGTGATGCCTTTCCAAAGTATACTCCCACAGCGCCAGCAACACCGCATCCGGGCCCTCCTCAGGATGTCCCCCCTTGGCCCTCCCCCGATGTTAACCTTAATATTCTCGACCGACACAGCCCGGGAGTGGCTGCTATCAACACGGGAGTCAATTCTTGAGGTAAGAGGCTGGTAATTCTTTGCTTTCTACTCCCAATTTCCAAGCTCCTAGTTTGAAGAGCTTATTTGCTAAATGCTCTGTGCAGGATGCTAGCCTGAAGCTGGAACAAATGCTGATCGTCAGGCACAGGATCTCAATCCTTAAAGACTCTCTAAAAGCAAGAAGGCTTGAAGACCTGCAGCGATTGCTCGCCCGAGAATGGCTCTGTAGAGGCTATCTATAATTGGCTATAGGAGATGAAGGATGAAGTGCTTGAGATAGCCAGTAAATATGAGGAAGCCATTAACTTTGCCAATAGGCTTCAGGAAGAGATAGTTTGGCTGTGAAGGAAAAGGACTACATGGTTATTGCGAACCCTAAACCCCCGAAAATTAGTAGGCCACTCTTTGTAAAGTCTAAAGTGTTTTCTAACTCAAAACCCGGTGTTAAGTTGTAATTTTGTTTCTCCCTTATCAATTCAAAACACGTATTTGGTAAAAAAAACCCTAAACCCGCAACAAACAGGGGGGGTTACCTTCCCCTTATTTGCTTAGAATTGACCTCTGTACTAGCAGACATCACTTAACTTTTCTTTTGGTCAGTACCAAGCGAACAGGGGCATCGGACTAAGTGGCCTTCCCTTATTCGCTTGGTATTGACCAAGGAAAAGTGTAAAAGCAAACATCCTATGGTAAAGACGATGGTCAATACCAAGCGAACAGGTGCATCAAACAAGGTTTACCTTCCCTTATTCGCTTGGTACTGACTACACAAAATACAAGTGCACAGAAGGGTAGTAAGTAGCATACCTCTTCACTGTGTGTAGAGTTCTGTGTCACTGAAGCACTACAAAATAGGAGTAAGAGAAGGATGCCCGAGAGTAAGAGGTTAAGTTTGAGTTGGGATGGTTTGCTTACCGCGTAGCGTCAATGGGGGTAGAGTTAATTAGAATGATGCGCAGTAGAGGGCGTGAAAATAGGCAGAATAGTTGAGATGTTTGGCGGGGGTACTGTCTCTAAACTTAGAATGCTTACCTCGGGGAGGGTGACAACTTCACTTATGCGCAAGATTGTGGTTGGTAAATCGTACTGCATGGGAATCTAAGACCATTTATTACTGATTGTCCTTGTGAGTGCAGCCCAC
This sequence comes from Adiantum capillus-veneris, assembly GCF_014529385.1. Classification (NCBI taxonomy): domain Eukaryota; kingdom Viridiplantae; phylum Streptophyta; class Polypodiopsida; order Polypodiales; family Pteridaceae; genus Adiantum; species Adiantum capillus-veneris. Next base: position 3,996,624 of record NC_140959.1, read on the forward strand.
GTGCCTTTTTGAGTGACCATTTAGGGCCAGACAGACGCCAATCACCCTTGCAGTCGCCATATCCATCTCCAAGTGGAACAAACAGATCGCCGCTACCTTTGCCTTTTCTGCGCTCTTCCCCTTGGCCAGCTCTCGTGATCCTGCGTTTAGAGTCATACGCCGATCGTCCTTGCATTCGCCATCTCCATCTCCAAGTAGAACAAACAGATTGCCATTGCCTTTGCATTTTTTGGGCTCTTCCCCTTGGCCACTTCTCGTGATCCTGCGTTGAGATTCAGACGCCGATCGCCCTTGCAGTCGCCATCTTCATGTTCAAGTAGAACAAACAGATCGCCGTCGCCTTTGCATTTTCTGCGCTCTTCCGCTTGGCCACCTCTCTTGATCCTGCGTTGAGAGACCTCCACTGGGTCGAGTCCTTTGCTGCCGCGTCGCCATCGCCATCACCACCTTTTGGTTCTTGCTGTTGGCGGCCTGCGACATCACCATCCAACTCGGCGCCATTAGATATTGCAGAGACAGGTTCTTTCTCCCTGCCTCTCCCCTTCCTGTGTGCTGTTAACTGTGTGCGCACCGAAGCCACTGCGTTAGGGTAAAATTAAAAGTCTCAACCCGCATGGTTGGAATAATTACTCCTTATGTGACCGTGCCTGAGTTTGGGCATAGTGAGTGAGTAGGCCTATAAATCTATCACTAATAATATTAAATGCTCTGTTCTTATCCACCTATTCCGAATGCTTGGGTCACTAACAGAACCAAGCGAATAGGGCCCTTCAAAGATTCTTGGGCCCCTATTCGCTTGGTTCTGAGTCAACTGACGTCACTTTTTATGACATAAGCGCACGTGACAGAACCAAGCGAATAGGGGCCTTCGGAGATTCTTGGGCCCCTATTCGCTTGGTTCTGAAGCAGGAGCTGTCACCTTTTATGACATTAGCGCACGGGACAGAACCAAGCGAATAGGGCCCTTCGGAGATTCTTGGGGCCCTATTCTCTTGGTTCTGACTCAAGTGACGTAACCTTTTTGACATTAGAGCACGGGACAGAACCTAGCGAATAGGGCCCTTCGGAGATTCTTGGGGCCCCTACTCGCTTGGTTCTGACTCAACTGACGTCACCTCTTATGACATTAGCGCACGGGACAAAACCAAGCGAAAAGAGACCTTGAGGGGTACTCGAGGCTCAATATTCGCTTGGTTATGACACCAAATAGTTTAGGCTTGCTTTTTCTTTCAATCATGGGGATCATAGTCCTGGAGATAGACGTGAGCAAGGATACATGTGAAGAAAAACTATCACGTTATTATACAACGCCCATGCTCATCACCGTGCACCAAAACTATTAGGAATGTTTAATGTAGAGTTTTCTATATAGAGGATTATAGATTGCTCATTTGAGTACCTAAAAACCCATTTGCAACAGTATGAGGCAGTCACTTGTGACAATTCCATGACAGTTGATGGCATGAGATATGTGCACCCAGCCGACCTTACCCTGACAAGAGTGCTTCAAGGAGACTGAATCGCTGTCTAGAATAGTGTCCCTCCAATGCACTGCTTGTACAAGACAAGTGTATGAAGCACTTCAAAAAGTGTCGCTTAGTTGAATTCTACCATGGGTTTGTCTGTTACTTATACTTGCAGACGTATGGTGAGTCAGAGACTTCCCAGTCAACAATTTTCGGTAGTTGTCCATTGGCGCTGGAGGAAGAGGTAGAGGATGTGGAGGTAAGGTTCGACCCAAAAGAGGAGCGGGTAGAAATACTAAAGGAAACATTTGATGCGGGCTTAACTCTTGTTTCTCTTGCGGATGCAGCAATAGGGTGCAAGCAAGAAAGTCCAAGTAAGGAAGTGACTTTGCCTCTGAATTGTGCTCCCAGCTTTGCTATGGCGGGCGACACCCACTATGTTCTGCTCACAGATATCATGCATGAGCTCAATATATGGGAGGACTACTGCCTAGCTGAAATTGTGAATTTTTGTGAGGCAAACATGGGGTTTGTGGATGATGATAGAGTGGACCAACATCTTATCGCTAACACAGCTGTCCGCGACTCATAGTTCACTTCAAGGTGGCAACAACTGATCAAAGATACATTCAATGAAGCAAAGTCTGGAGAGGCCAATTTGCCAACAGATGAGTAGTTTGAATCGACAACAAAACAACTCGGGTTGGAAAACATGGGTAGGTACGTGGCACCCAGAGATCAGGTAATGAATAGTCAGTCTATTCACTTGTGGGGGAGGTCAATGCTGGAAATGGACGAGAATCAGATGGTAACTTTTGTCGTGCATTCAGATGGTATTGGAGATGGCCCATTGATAAAATATCATGATCATTTTTTTTGTTGCCAGGTGCTAGTGTATGACGATAGTTTCCTTAGAAGAGCGGGAGGCTCACGGCAAGGGCTTGTCACTGGAGTCCAAGGCAAGGATGCGGCGTTGTCTCACTACATCGGGCATTTCAACCACAAAAAGGTTTGTAGAAACAATTCAAGTACTTGGCAATTGTACTCATCTCACTTATGGCCCATAAATTCATTACAATTTTTATGTAGATCATAATATACCACAAGGAATACTCCGATGACAATGCAAAGTTCCCACTGTTTGCAATGAAAGTTATTACAATATTGTGTGGTGGGCACCCCCTCCCACTAAACGCAGAAAGACTAATTCTGATTGAGAAACAGTTTGCTCTATGCGTATTTGGCATTGGGTATGGGTGCCAAGCACTCAGAGCCCCCCTATTTCGTGTCCTACACAGCTCAGGCTCTGGTTGCAGGGGTTGAAGACCCGGAAAGCTTAGATACATACAACAAGCGGCTGTTTCTAAGGGAAAGAGGACGCCTAATGCCCGTGGGGATGCTACCATCAACAGAGGAACGAACTCGTCTACAGAGCTTGCACATTGAAGAGGTACAAAGTGAGGAAGAAGGAGGTGCATCGAAGAGGATAAAAACGACGGGCTCAAGTCCATCTTCTTCCGCTCCTGACTCGTGACCGTCGCCACCTCGCATGGCGCTCCACCGCATTTGAAGCTCCCGAAGCCATCTGTTTCTTCTCCTTGCGGATGTGTTGTAAAGACCGTGTAATTTCTGAACTCTTAAGAAGTTCCTTTTGCCTTGCGCTATGAATTAGTCGTCTATAAGTCCATTGGTGTAACTCTAATAGGCTATTGGCCTTTTCTTTTCCTCCCCCATGTCTAGTGTGCTTAAAATAACCTGTTCTTGCCATGTAGTGGGTTTTTTCCATGCCTTGTGTGGACCATATTGATAGTGAGCCGTATGTCTTGGCAAAATATGGACCATGGTTGAACAGTATGTGCTAGATTGAAATAAAACACAATGGTCAGTAGAGTACAATTTAAAATTTTGTTTTGTATACATGGAATGCCAACCCACCATGTAATGTGTGATATGTTGCCCACCCCACCTTGTAAGGTAAGCCTTTTTCCAATCCAGCAAGGCTGCTTGAAATGATGTGAGCTTACTTTGGTCCCAAGAATGCTGCTCAACGTAATGGAAAATTTTATCTAGTGATTTCCACACGTTCGCCTTGTGATTCTGGATTGCCCCACCACCAGCATTGTCTTTAACCACTTTATGTAATTGTTTCCATTTATTGAACATGTTTCTCCTTTCTTCTCTATCTGAATCTTTGAGGATAAACCCAAGAAACCTTCTTGCCTTCACTCCGCCTATCGATGCTTTCCTCGGTACCTTGTACCGACTTTGAGACATCTTAGGGTCCTCTTCGATTTTGACATTGCCTCCATGCAAACTAATGTCTGAGAGCACTCCCTCTAATGCTTTGATCACTCTTTTCCACTCACTCTCTGTCTTTAATGTCCATGCAAAACATATGTACAAATGAACCACCTTTTCAATTATTCGACAGAGTGCATGAAGTGTACACACGTGAACTCTACTCAGAGGAATATCAAGCACTGGTTTAAAAGTCTTATCTTGAAGATGTCTGTTGGGAGCTCTATTCCATTGCACACTTTCAAGTGATTGTGCATCAGCCATGCAATATAAGCATGGATTTGCCACAGCTGCTCCGTGTGTTATGTTGTACATACACTTAAGAGTCTTTAAGTCACCTGCCATGTGCCATTCCACTATGTAGTCACCAAGTCCTTCCACTGAAAGAACGGCTCCGTTTCTTTGTTCACTGATGATAGAAGGAATTTGGGTTTGACTAAAAACCCAATTGAGGATTTCAAAATTTTCTTTATCAACCTGCAGTGGAAAACAAAAACACAAAATCAACAACCAAATAATCAATATTTTTGTTATCATAGAGTGAACGAAGTATACCTAAAATGATCCTAGACGTAGAATGTTGTTTTCTGATTGCACGCTGAAGTATCGTGGATCCTCTTTCGTTATTGATGGATCCAGAGCTTTGTTCATGAGGGTAATGGTGACTCTCTTCTGCTTCTTGTTCTTCAGGACCTCGCACTCGTAGAGCTTCAAAACAAACTTGAGAACCCCACTGCACTCCTCTCGACTAATGTCAAAGAAGTGAACTGCATACCTTTTCAATGCTTCAAGATCAACAAAGAGGTTGCTGTGCTCGTTAAACTGTACCTCTCTGCCGCCCTTGCCTAAGAAAGTTGCTTCAATATGGAATGGTGACCCAAGTTTCTCAAACACTTCATCGTTTACGTGCTGGCGAGCAGCCTTTACATGTGATGGCTTTGGCAGCAATGATCCTCTCTGTATTTTATTTTGATATTTTTTAGCTAATGCTTTGAAGAGTGCCCTGTATCCCTTCTGCGAGATGCCACTCTCATCAAGTATTGCTTGCACTTCCATTGGTTCTAGCTGATTCTCGTTCATGAAGGAGGTAAGTAGCCTCCCTTTCAACTTACGGAATTTTTTCTGAGTTGTCATCTCTTCAATTACTTCTTTTGGAACTAGACGGCTGTAATGCACTCCGTCATTGAAGCATGCACCGTTTGAGTTTGGATGCAGTAAAGACCTTCCAAAAAAGCACCATGCGTTATGATCATGTATAGGAAAGTGTATCCATTTCTTAATGAAGCACATTGAAGAAACAAACTTCGAGTTACCTTAAAGCTCGTATTCGTTTTTTCAGGCCACCACTACCAACCTTCATGTTCTCAATGTTGCATAGATCTCGTTTTCTTTTCCGACTACCAAGCACGGTGTCTTTCTCTCACAAACTTGTGATCTTCTTCTCAAGGCCTTGGATTGTCTCTCTTTTTGATGAAATCTTTTGAGAGCACGCTTCATTAAGTTTCTTCAGCTGCATGTTCTCCATCGCCAGGAAGTTTCTTTGCCTTTCCGCATTCAATCCTCTCATTTCCAAATGTTCGGTGTATCCCAATAGCCCATCCTTGCCATCGCCTTTGAAATGTAAGAAGTTAGTGATATTAGCAAAGGGAGGTGGCGCATTTGTCGTAGGATCCTTTGGATAAATAGACCGATCGGTCCACAAATCCAAATGATGTTCCTTGTTTGTCCTTCTAAGTTCTTTCTCCCGTTGAGATAAGAAAGACTCCCTCCTACGTTTCTGCAATGGTGCGTACATCAACATGAAGATGATGTGTGTTCTTTCTTTGGGTAAGTGTTAAAGATGAAGGGGCTGAGGATTGTAAGTTCAAATTAGTGTTTTCATTAGGAAAAGATGAATTCTCCATTCCTAGAGTTGATAGAGAAGAAGACGGAGAGTCGAAACTCATGAAATATCTCATGTTTTGGGAGGGAAGTCCATATTCTCAAGTTTAGAGTTGATAGAGTTTGCGTGGCTTATGTTTCTGGAGGGAATGCTTGTAAGTTGGCATTTCAAATCATTAGTCATACGGTTAGTTGGATTCCTGACAAGAGAACGAAGGATAAGAATGATAAAGACGGCGGCTACCTACCAAAGAAGGTCATTTTGGCTTTTTGTTGCGCATAAAAGTATCACATAAAATGCACAATTTAACATTTTCATTTTCTCTCTCTAAGCCGACGTGGCACTTCTTACAGGGCCCAAAAGTGAGTCCAACTTTCTCCTAATGCTAAAGATTTCACAACGGCACAAAGAAGAAGGCTCATCAATAAGGCAAGGTCATTTCTTTGGTTCAAGGGGGCTTTGTACCAAAAGGGTAAGGATATTGTTTGTGGAAGAGTACCATGCACTAGTGAAATTTGTAAAATCTTGAGAGGGTTGCATGAAGAAGCTTGTGGGGATCATTTTTCACATGAGCTAACAATAAAAAAAATCTTGTAGCTAGGCCGTATGTTTGGCCAAGTATGCATGTGGATGTCCAACATTGGTGTAGAGGTTATCACTATTGCCAAATCAATGGCAACAAAAGGTTGTTGTATGGACCTCAACAATGAGTCATTGCTTGTGGTCCTTTAGAAAAATGGAATTTGATGCTATGGGTCCATTGTCTAGAACAGCAAATGGTAAAGTCTATATCCTTGTTTCTATCGACGATATGAAAATATGGGTATTGGAGGCTTTAATGAAGCTTAACCTAAGGTCTTTTAAAGATCCATTAAGGATTCATTGCTATTTGGTAGACCTCTCTCCATTTGGACTCTTACTAAGATAAGCTTATCTCTCCTCTTGGTCCCCTGCTGAGAATAGATCTAACATCACATGTCAATATTCTAACTCTTGTTCCCTTTTATCTTCCATATTAAATGATCAGTTTAGTATGAGAAAATGGAAAAAGATGTTGTGCTTCACATTTCTTTGAAAGACATGTATGCTAATTGTAGTTTATTCACAAAACCACAAAACAAGCTTGAAATATTTGTATTTGCAATGTTGTATCCTAGATTGAAATGGTTGTAGGATGTGCCTTTAACAATGGGAGGTCAAGGAATCACTAGGCTATTTTCAATGAATGTGATCTCACTCGATGAAATGACATATGCTTGCATCTTGTTGGCATTGACACAGAAATCCTTGATGAGGTTTTATTCGAGGACTATTGAAAAAGTCATGGTTTGGATCTCTTTTGTCAACACATATGTTAAGTATAGTTTGGTCTTGAAAGCATAGAAAGTGTTTGATAAGCTTCATGTAAAAAACTGTTTCTCAATTCCCAAATTTGTCTCAATAGAGGCACTTCCTATTAAGCTTGGAGAAAGGTTGAAATGTTATAAAGGAGGATAAAATGAGAATAGTCACAGTGAGTTTGATGAATTGTGTGCTCATGGTGGTGTGATATTTTGTCATTGGAGGCAGCATGTCATTAGTAGCTTGTATGTTCTAGCAATAAAAATGAGCACTATGTATATATTGTAGCCTAGATGAGCTTTAAGATTTCCTTTTATCATGTGGCAATTTCTAAAGCATCATCAATGCCTATGGATCAATAAAAACAAGTATATGTTTTCATACCATAAATATGGCTTTGTCAAATGTGAAATGAAATTCAAGCCAGGCTCAAGTAGTTTTGGCTGAAAAATTACACTTCATCTTTACTTACACACCCTTCAATTTGCAATGGGTGGAGACACTGTCACAAGAAACAAGTGGTGTGAAGGCATAGTGGATAAATCATTAGCTCATGGCAGCTAGTACCCCCAATTGATTCTAAAACCCATAAAGAATCTACACAAGGAAGATCAACCTTTGTGACAACATAATCAATTGTATAGCTCCATGTTTCTTTGAAAAGTCTACAATCTCATGTGCATGTAGAAGCTTTGGCTCAAACCTCAAACTGAATCAAGTGAGAAAGTTCTTACACTACAAGGGGTTGTAGTGGTCTCACATTCATCCCATTCCTGCACCATCCATATTCATATACATCAAAAAAACATTCTGCTACAACATCTTGCATATATCTACATAGTGGATTAATATCCTTTGGGTGTGTGTGTGTGTGTGTGTGTGTGTGTGTTTATATATATATATATATATATATATATATATATATATATATATATATATATATATATATATATATATATATATATATATATATATATATATATATATATAAACACACACACACATACATATATATTCCTACATGCTTACACAAATCTCCATAACACATGTATCTAGTTAAAGATTTTCTTAAATATCTCAATCCCAACACATATATTGGAAAAGAAGCACAATATACTAGTATGTTATGAAGAAAAGGGGTATGGGTTTATGAATATTTACCAAAGCAGGATGATGGGTTGGGGCATAGACTGATAATTCACACGCATGTTCCAAATTTTGCAAAACCTCTTGCATATTCAACCTATTGATTCGACAAGAAGCTATGCATGAAAGCGCAACTTCAAACACCTTGAGCACGCCAGCGACAGAGTAGAACCCTTGTAAGTGGGGATCAACAAATTCTAGTAAGCCTTCCCCTGTTTCTGCTATCAATCTTGCCTACATAAATAATAAAACCATTATTACACATGCATGGAAGTCTCTTATGCATTCATTACTGTCATTTTAAGATCTAGAGTGATATCAGTGTTTGCATTTCAAGCTATTTTCAGTGGGGAACTTTGTGATAAGGACTTTGCACTCCGTGGAAAAATAAGCCTAGAAGGAGGGGAGATGGGAGAGTGGGCACACTCAACCCCACACCAAACAAGCACCCCAAGTGGGAACATGTGCCAAGGCTAGGAAAAGAGTGCTTGCAGTGACCCAAATTGCATGATGGTAGTAGCCAAATAAAAACAAATCCACGGTAAGAAAGGTCTATACTTTGCAATGTTGCATATATTCAATGCACATTGAGGAAGTTAAGGTAGCCAAATAAAAACAAATCACAGTAAGAAATTCTATACTTTGCAATGTTGCTCGTATTTAATGCACATTTAAGGAAGCTAAGGTAGAAAGGGCCTAATATGGATCAAGGGGCATAATAGTGGTTGTACATGAGGAGGTTGTAAAAAAATGGTAGCCTAAGCGGTCATAGTGATATAGCTTGCAGGCGCACATGGCATTAAAAAAACATTAAAAAACTATAGTAGATGCATCTCCCCCCCCCCCCCCCCCCCCCCCGGCCGTCTCTCTCTCTCTCTCTCTCTCACACACACACACACACACACACACACACACACTCTCTCTCTCTCTCTCTCTCTCTCTCTCTCTCTCTCACACACACACACACACACACACACACACACACACACACACACACACACACACACACACACACACATCTATAGGTGTTATACGAGGTGACAGTGGTTAATTCCTTACTTCAACCTATACCAATTTCAAGAAATAGGGGTTGCTAAAAAAATTATAGAAAATGGTACCCCTAGTTATTTTTATTAGAATCTACATCTAGTTAGAATATCTTGAAATGGGTTTAAATCTTAATGGGAAGCTTTCAACCTTAGAAGAAAAAAAGAGAACGTAAGACTTTTTAAAAATTGGAGAACTTTTCTAGTTTGAGGTTTCTAAAGTCAGTGAAAATCATAAATGAAAGCTTTCAAACCTATTACATAATAGAAAGAGATGGACATAGAAAGGGATGGAAAACGAGAGAGAGAGAGAGAGAGAGAGAGAGAGAGAGAGAGAGAGAGGTTCATTATTTTTTGTTTACTTAAATTAGGTGCTCAAGTAGTGAAGCTCTCACATGGTATCATGACTTTGAAGAGTTGAAACCTCTTGAGTCTCTCTTCTAGATACTAAGTGCCTAGTTTATGGTACTTTGAAGAGTTGAAACCTCTTGAATCTCTCTTCTAGATACTAAGTGCATAGCTTATGGGGCTCTTCAAGAAATCCAAAGCCTTTCAAGATGGCCAAATTTGCTTTTGCATTAGCTACTATGCCTACCTACAAGACTACTACATCATTAAAAAGCTTTAACGGCACTAGTTACTAAGTGCAAAAGATTACTAGGATGGAGCTTTATCTCTAGCAACTCCAACGTTGAAAAGTCACTTCAAGCAAAGGTGCAGCCTAGTATCAAGAAAAGGTGTCTAATACTACCAACATTGAGGCCTATAATGTCTTCCAAACCAAAAACCTATTAAATTATTCATTACACAAAGCACGAGGGTGCTCTTGTTATTTGGAGATTCTTAATAGAAAATCCAATAGCATACTCACCTTGGTTACCAAATTTCCCAATCAAGAAGCTGGTTAGCACTACTATTCTCTCACTATTCTCATGAAGGCATTTTCCAAGTTCTTGGAAACTTGGAGAATGACCAAATTTCCTAATCAAGAAGCTAGTTAGCACTACTATTCTCTCACTATTCTCATGAAGGCATTTTCCAAGTTCTTCGAAACTTGGAGAATGACCAAATTTCCTAATCAAGAAGCTAGTTTACACTACTATTCTCATGAAGGCTAGTCATCCTCCAAGTTCTTGGAAACTTGGCTCCTTCTATCTAGACTAGGCCCATCTTGAAGAAAGCTACAACCTCTGCTTATGTTGTTAATATCTATCTTTGTATCTTCAAGACATTTCATTACCAGTTAAGATACTTTGGAAAATATTTACCTCCACAATCTCATGGCTATGATTAAGCAAGATGAAACTCTTAGAGAGCACCTAATAGAGCATGCCTTTTATCCTCAAAAGCCTACGAATCTTATTACTACTAGAAAGCATCCCAAACATTCTAGAAAGAAGCCACATAATACTCAGTATTGCAAAATATTTTTGAGAACCCAAAAATCAAGGTAGCATTCATCATGTCCCACTTGGTCTTTCATCCCTATCTACATACCCATCCAACTCATCTTCAAGGAGAGAGATGCCTCATTGCTTTCTCCATCTATTCGTGGTCTATCCCAATATGTTGAAATCTCTATATATGGCACTAGCACTCATTATCATATGCACATTTATGATACTACTATTAATACTCTTCAACCAATCTATGGCTATTAGGTGTTGGTACTACTCATCATATGATCCATCAATTTTCTTGGATCAATTATCTTGATCACCCACTCAAGGTTTTCCTAGGAGATGATGGTATTGAGCATGTCAAAGCTTATGAAGATGTAATCATTGGTGTGCCAAATGGGAGATGATGGTATTCAACATGCCAAAGATTATGAAGATGTCATTGTTGATGTGCCAAATGGTCTTCAAAGTCCTCTCTCCAAGGTATACTATGTTTCAAGGCTCAAAAAAATCTAATATTTTATCATTTAGTCTACTCATTCATACTACTAGAATTTAAGTGATATTCAACCATGAAGGTTGCAAGCTTCTAGCTACAATCCCCAATTATCAATAAGTTAGTCAACATGCATCTAAAGTTAGCCTTCTCAACCCACTTGGGAAGTCCTCAGCTACACAACCCCTAGCATATGCTAGCAACATCCCATTACAATAAAATGTTCTACATATCTCCCACCATAACTTGCATGATGTCACCTGAAGGTAGTCACATACTAAAAGCTCCCTTTATCACGGGCATTCAAGAGGTAATTAATAGTACCCCAATATACATACTATAATTATAGTGTGGGCATATTTTACACAGACCCACCCCTATAATGTATAGATAGAAGTATAAATTTTGAACTTTTAATAATCCTTGCCGATTAACTCACATGATATCATACACATTCTAAAAGGTAATCGCCTCGAAGAGGTCACACACCACTAGCTAACTCGACTTTTGCTAAAACAAGGGTCAAAACACTTCCCCAATTGCTTTGTGAAGGATGAAATTTTCCCAAAGCCCACCACACATCATTTTCTATCATATCACTTCAAAAGATTCCCCACCACACACTACAAGAGATGGCTTCGTTATCGACGTCAAATTATTGATGTTGTTGGCGAGCATCGGTATATGCATTGCTAAACCTAGAGAGAGATCCAATTTTTTAAAACAATTAAGTTTTGAATTGTTGATGTTGATATCGACGCTTTAATTGATGCATATACTGACGCGCTCTAACGGTATACTGATGTGTATATCGAGAGCAATACCGACACCTGCACTGACGCCACTAATAAAAATAGAATCACGAGTTCTCTCCTCCTATTTCACCTTATTTTTCCAAAACACACTCTCTCTCCTCTTCTTCCTTGCTTGGCTTCAGATCTCCACTCATACACTCTCCAGCAACAAGAAGGTCATATTATTTGTTGATAGTTTTATGGTAGTTTGTGTGTGCGTGTGTGTGATATAGTGTGTGTGCGTGTGTGTGTGTTTGCATGTTTGGCGTCATCCTCTTAAGCATTTTGTGCTCACTTGGGCTGCTTGTGAGTGCACTATCCCTTTCTTTTCTTGCACACACACACACACACACACACATGCACATAAACACATAAATAAATAAAGATACACATAAATCTACACATAATTTAATACACTACGTACGCATGCACACACCCACACAAATATTTAAAAACTATATTAAATAAAAATAAAGAATAAAATGATATTAAACTCGTTATTTATAAATTTTGATTAAATACTAACACTCACATTAATCAAACACAATAAAATTTGATAATAATAATAAGTTTAAAAAAGAATCATTGAGTTATTTCAATTCACTTTAAATCAATTTATATATATATTTTAAACTTGCTAGTTTGCTCATGTTTAAATTAAAACTTAGTTCGTTTGATACGTTTGACTATTTTAGTTCGTTAGACCTAAATGCTTATAAGATTAAGGTGTTAGCGCTTGGCCATTTTAATTAATTTAGAACTTGCCGCTTATGATTAGCTAGCTATATGTTTCAATCGGCTTAAATTTAGCATTTGGCGGTTTCAATCCATTTAGGGTTGTTTCACTCCCCTTAGAGATAGCTGCTTAGGGTTAGTGGGTTTTGATTTGGTCACTAATAGATGGCCGGTTTGGCCGCTCCAAATCGGGTTAGGGTAGTGTTTGGCTATTTCAGTCGGTTTAGGGCTGACTACTTGGGATTAACGACTTTTGGTTTTGTCAAGATAATAGATGAGTGTTTTCAAACAATTAGGGTAGGATCTGTTAAGTCGCTTAGGCTAGACCCTCTAAATTGGAATAGGGTAGCATTTGGCCATTTCAATCTGCTTAGGACTAATCGCTTAGGGTTAGTGGCTTTTGGTTTGGCCGATAATACATGATCGTGTTTGGACAATTAGGGTAGGTCATGTAAAGCCGCTTAAGTTTGGCTCCTCTAAATTGGGTTACGGTAGCGTTTGACCATTTCAATCTTCTTAGAGCTAGTCGCTTAGGGTTAGCGACTTAGGGTTTGATCGCTAATAGATGACCATGTTCGAATGATCACGGTAGGCTGTGTAGAGCTGCTTAGATTAAGGTTTAGGGTTTGGCCATTTTAGTATGCATACGGCTAGTTGCTTAGGGCTAGTGGCTTAGGGTTAGTAGCTGCGTATAAATGTTTCTTATGTTTCAATCCATTTAGGCTTAGCTGCTTAGGGCTAGCGTGATGTAGTTGGACTTATAAAGAGGCTTTTGGCTAGTTTTTCTTTGCATCTCCATGAACATAGCATTAATTCCTTTTCTTGAATATACGAAGATCCAAAGTAAAAGGCGATAAGAAAAAAAAGCCATAAAATTTCATTGCCATGAGCATCATAGTTAAATCTTCTTCAATTATTAAAATATTTTCATCTCGCCGTCACAAAATTGGATGATAATGTATCCAAAGTTCTAGAAAATGATGTGGAGATCAAGCTTACAAATATTGATAACAAGGATCATGTACTAGTGCAAGACAATAAACAGAAGTGAGTGCAAGATCGAACTTATCAAACAACTTTACAAAATTAAGCAACTAGAGCCATGAGAGGAAGTGAAAAGATTTTCAACTCTCTCTATTACTACATAATGGAGCAAGAGCCAAGTGATGGTGTATCTTGGTGAGAGTAAGGGTTATGGTAGTAGAATCCATAGGTTAAGGTGAGAGACTTGTAGAAACTATCAGCTATTGGCAATATGATAAATTCCTAACTAGAAAGAGAAATCATTTGTGGAAAAAAGGAAGATTCTTGGCTTGCAAAGAGGCAAGGATGAGAGCCACATATGCCAAGTCAATAATTGTGAACATCTAGAGCAAGCATTATATAGTCTTTGAAGGTCTTACTTGGCCAATGGTTTAAAGATCTCTAAAGATAGGTAGAAAAAAATTACATGAGAGGGGACATTAGATTGTCCAACCAAGTAGTGTGGGACACTTGGTCCATACATTCCAGGCACTATAGTGCCAAAGATAGTTGTGTGTCTCTAAGAACGTAAGAGGTTAGGGGTTTCCATCAAGATGTGAGAGTAGTTTACAGTTGTAAACTCTCAAGGTAACTTAGAGGTTTTCACTAAGAGAACTCAATTGAAGGGGATAAAGAAGTTCTAAGTTGACATCCATTTAGTAGATTTTTTCACTTTATGGTGTTATCTCCTCAGGGGTCTTTGGATTCTTACGAGGATGTAAACTTTACATTGTACAACATCAAGACCATTGATAGGTGCTTAGAACATGTTGTATATGTAGAGCTTGCTTGGACACGGGATTTGAGGGGGCCTAGGTGGCAAGAAGTGTGTAGCTTGGCACACCATAGGCATGGGCTATGTCCGATGTGCACGACTAGGCCAACATTATATAAGCATGAGACTCCTATGGTTGGGTGGACAGTTTTAGGTAGTGCTCTATGGTAGAGAGCTCATAAGCTCGAGGGGTGCACCTTTAAAAAACTATTCATATACCGTGCGTTCAAAGGGTATTAAAGAACCCCCTTTAGTTACATGATTAAGATAATAGAATGACCCCTTTTTCTTCAAAATCTTACGGTTTTTTCTCTAAAATCAAATATATACATAGATAGATAGAGAGAGAGAGAGAGAGAGAGAGAGAGAGAGAGAGAGAGAGAGAGATTGTACAAGGCACTAGGGTTGGATTAAATTAATACGATAAGACATGTGTAAAAGAAGAGTGCCTTACGTACGTGTAGATGAATATGCAAGTCCTATGTATGGACTAGGGAGGTGTATTAACCTATAAGACATATGTGTAGCTTGTAGAAAGGTCTCTTGCACAAGTAAGAGATGATTTACAAAAGAGGCACCAGTCAAAAACCAACCCCAACATTTTGGCCGTTCTTTATATCGCCCTTTAAGCTTACTTGTGAGTAGGCTAGAGTAGATTCACACAAGGGTATGGGACAAAGCCCATCCCCAATAATTTTGCCCTTCCTCTCAAACTCCTTAACATAAGCACGATAATACCAATTTATTTTGTGAAGCTAGAGACATAAAGTTTAAGGTTTTGCTAGTTGTGTGCGTGTTACATAGAGATTCTATTTAGCCCTTCCTCTCAAGCTCCTCAACGTAATACCAATTTATTTTGTGAAGCTAGAAATATGAGTTTAAGGTTTTGCTAGTTGTGTGGGTGTTACATAGAAGATTCCATTTTGACAAGTATAGTCAACCATAACCTATAGTGGCCACACGCAGAGCAACAAGGATGGAGGGAACGTTTGAAGGGCATCTTGCAGCTACTGTATTTTATGAAGTAAAGAGGAGCCATTAGGGTTTAATTTAGGGTTGTTCAGGTGCCTTGGATTAATTTGTTTTGAATGTGAAAGCGAGAGGTGTAGCAAGCTTTACCTCTACTGCCTTAATGCCTTATAGACCAACGAGTCAAAGTGTGTTTCAACGAAAAGGGCAGTCCCTTTAATGGAACTTAATACTTAGCAACCTCCAGTGGACTAGTGGGAGTGGGAGCGGGATGGCTAACACCTCAAGATTTTAGAAAAGAGTCAAGATTTTAGAGTAATTATAAAATTAGGAGTGAAACAAGAAACAAGAAATGCAAGTTGATCAGGCGTATAGACTCACAGTTTTAAGGAGAGAGAGGCGATGGCGGGCCGTGGCGGGGTGAAGGTCAATTGCACGGCGAGCAGAGATGAGTTGCAAGAGCACGATTCCAAAGCTGTACACATCGCTAGCCTGGGTAAGCTCACCGATGCTCATATACTCGGGATCTAGGTAGCCTGTGGTGCCCTTCACCTCGGTCATCACGTGAGAGTTGTCAGTCTCCATGTGCCTTGCTAGCCCAAAATCGGAGAGCTTCGCTTCCAAGTGCTCATTCAACAATATATTTGTGGGCTGAAAATTAAGTACGTAATTCTTTTAACTAATCATCAATCATCAATCAATCTCATGTAATTTTAATCTTGATTAGCCTATATTTTGCGTGCATGATTTATTTACTCTACTCATGCTCTAGGCTTATATATATTACACCATACTGATGAATGAAATATAAGCCTTTCAAAAATTGGATTAATTAATTAAAGCAATACATACATGAGTATGATCAGTAGTACCTTGATATCTCGGTGCACAATTGAGCCACCGGGGTAGTTATGCAGGAACCACAATCCTCGTGCGGTGTTCACGGCAATTCTAACCCGTTGCTCCCATGACAAAATTTGTGCGTGTTCATTGCCTACATCTCAGATCGACCATAAGCATTAAAACCTAATTAAATGGGTGATTTCTTATCGTTTATCGTTTATATTAGCTTAACGAGAGATCGCCGATCGATTGGTTCCTATAAATTCCAGTTGTACAACATTACATATTCTATGGGACATAAGCTGATGCTGCATATAAATTGGAATTCCATAAAATATGAATATCGATCGAGGCACTTACTGACAAATAGCCATTTTCCGAGATCTCCATTGGAGCAATATTCATAAACAAGATAATAAGCATCGTTGGATTGGCAGAAGCCCATAAGAGTGACCAAGTGTGCGTGGCGCACTTTAGAGAGGCTCACAAGTTCCGTCTTGAAAGTGTGAGGTTTGTTGTCCTTGGCAATTTGTTTTACTGCCACTAATTGGCCGCTCGGAAGCACGCCTTTGAAGACCTTTCCTTCATTAAGGATATATATATGAATTAGTTGAGCTATATTCATGTTCGACTCACAACAATATCGATCTGCTAGAACTAGAATGAATGAATGAATTACCTGCTTCTCCTTGACCCAAAAGGTTCTCATTGTTGAAATGATTGGTTGCTTTCACAATCTCTTCCAGAGAAAAGGTGTACAACCCAACACTACAAGCAAAACTTGCTGAAATGTCCATTGAACCTATATAATATATTTATCATATAATTAATTAGCAACCGATATTCAGAAAATCTTGAAGAAAAGTAGAATAAGGCCATGCATGCATGCATTATCTAGTGCAGCCGACATATTCTGCTAATTAATGTGGTGTGTCTGTCAGTCTTTTTAGCTGCAACGGTCGCAGCATTAATTAAATTTACCTTCCAGTTCAAGTGTCATGGGATTCTTATGATCCTTATATAAGAAGGATTTTCTCTTTTGCTTTCTCCAATGCACCACCGATGCTGTAATAGTTACGATAGCAAGAGATCCAATTATGATGCCGATAATTACAATCGCCCAAGTGATTTTGTGGTATCCTGTAGCGTGTACACAAACAACCCAACTTGGTCAAAAACATGATTCATGTCAAACTTCGTCGTTGTTGATCAAACACTCAGGTCAAACTAAATCTTTGAAAATGGTGAGAAGAAAACAATCCATCCATGTTAATATAGTTAGAATTGATGTTCGCTGGGCAATCAGCTTGTGAGCTAAGGGGGCTCTCCATGCTAAGGGATGGGGTAATTGTATTTGAGCTATCCTATCCCCCTCCCCTTTCATTGAATGTTCCTGAAAGAGGAACATTTAATAAAGCAAGAGGAACAGAAAAGGCAAATATCCAATTTAAAAAATCGTTTGAATGAGATATAATGTTCCCGAATAACATTTTTCTATAGAGACTGATCAAGACTTCACAGGTTCTTTGCAAATTGTAACTGAACTATGAAAAATAATACACCTTGCAAACTGCAAATTTTCATTGGATACGGTAACACCCAAAACCTGTAGCTAGTAGTAGGTCCTGTTTGCAGGTTTTATGTGAAAGAGAACACCGTCTACCAAACTTCAAACACCACGTCTAAAGAACCACACACACCGAGTGTGTGTGTGTGTGTGTGTGTGTGTGAGAGAGAGAGAGACCTGAAGCTGCAGGCCGTTGCAGATGGATGTCCAGGTCCTCCGCGGCGCAAGCGAAGAGCGAATTGGTCCAGACGGGATCGTCAACGTTAGTGCTGGCCAAGCTCACGAACAGCGCCGCCGCGCACACGTCCAAGGCGTCATGCAGCGACGCGCTCAGCACGCTCACAGACGACTCGAAGGAGACGGAGCAGCTGCTGCAGTTGGCGGAAGACTGCTGGCTGCTAAAGGGCCCGCACGTCTGCACCAGATGGGCGAAGGCCGGCAAGCTGGCGGCGCCGTCCTCGATCCCATCATTCTCATCGACTAAATTGTTGTCGTTCATATCATTAATATTCGCATAGGTGACGTTCATGACCATGTTGAGGCGCGCCGCCAGCGCTGTTCGCGTGGTGAAGTTTGTGCAAGGCGACTTGAAGGCCATGAACCTGCTGGCCTCCGGGGCGCACCTGCCCAGCGTCTCGTCCTGCAGCATCTCCCCTAAACACGCTTCGCCTTCCGCATCCTCCAAAAACAGCTTCCCTGTGGAGTTTGCGTACATCAACATCAGCTTTCCCAGCCCTGTCATCACCTAATTTCACTCACAAGCATGAGGTCTCTCTTAAATACAGCCTCTCTCTCTCTCTCTCTCTCTCTCTCTCTCTCTCTCTCTCTCTCCGTGCAATAGAGTGATAAGCGTACTCACCTGCACGCAGCATAATGGCATTGTCGAATAGTAGAATGTTGCTGTGGCCGTGCCTATATTGCTACCGAAGCAGTGGGGGTCATAGTTTAGCACGCTTAACGCTAAAGGACACCCCCTTGAGTCCACAGAAAAGGCTACAACATAATTCAAACCCAATACTAGTAATTAGGACATCTCTCTCTCTCTCTCTCAAATTCCTTGCAGAGTGCAAATTATACGCTTTACCCTTCCTGCTGAAGGTGGCCCTTTCTACTCCTTCAAGCAGCTTGGCGCTACACATGAGGAAGAACGCTGCTGGATAGATAGCTAGCCAAACAGTCAACGGTCCAAAAAGGCGCTTGCCCATCTGACGCAGTATTTGTTGCTTCCAACAGGCTCTTGATATCGCAAAGTATTAATCGTGCCGCTCCACAATATGAATCAAGGAAAAAGGAAACTACTGCTCTGCGTGTTGATCAATCAGCGGTATCACGATGTACAGGCGGGTAGCTGATCGAAGAAAGAGAGAGAGAGAGAGAGAGAGAGAGAGAGAGAGAGAGAGAGAAAGAAGCTGATGATCAGACGGGCAGAACGAGGCTGTCATGACTTTAGGCCTATATGATGAAATCGAGACCACATCACAACAAGACAAGAGAGCATACAAGAGTACGCGCATACAACATGTGACTCTTGATTATCTAAGAGAAACCTTGAAAGGAGAGGCAATCCACTTGGTTGGTTTTCATTGGCCAGTACGAAAGTAAATTTTTTGTTAATTTTAATGAAAATTAAGCACATGTAAAAAAGGCAACACAGGTAAAAAAAGCTTGACTGTTGCATGTGTATCTCGTAAAGAAAAAAGCTTTGCCATGTGCCTGTGGTAGGCAGTAAAGAAACCAATGGCCCAAAAAAAGGGATGTTAAAGTTGGAATTTTGCACCACTCTAGCATGTAAACGAGCGACGGAATACGCTCAGTCTGCACACACACACACACACACACACACACACACACACACACAGAAGGTATTCTCGTAAACACACAGAGAGGGACATCGTAGGTATTCCCTTAAATCTAGAAACACATGTCATTTGTTTTGTATACCTTGTTTTGTTTACTTTGATTGTCTTTGTTTATCATGTTATTTCTAGCAGATGCGATAGCTCTCTCTAGACGCACTCACGTAGAGAGAGAGAGAGAGAGAGAGAGAGAGAGAGAGAGAGAGAGAGAGAGAGAGAGAGAGAGAGAGAGAATTCAGCACTGATTTGAGAGAGAGAGAGAGAGAGAGAGAGAGAGAGAGAGAGAGAGAATTCAGCACTGATTTGAGAGAGAGAGAGAGAGAGAGAGAGAGAGAGAGAGAGAGAGAGAATTCAGCACTGATTTGAGAGAGAGAGAGAGAGAGAGAGAGAGAGAGAGGCTTCTAGCAAAACAAGAGAGAGACAGAGCTAGTTCAGCACTGATTTGAGAGAGAGAGAGAGAGAGAGGCTTCCAGAAAAATAAGAGAGAGAGCGAGCCAGTTCAACGCTGATTTCACACACACACACACACACACGCGGCAGCTGTGCACTGATTTTAGCCTAAGAAGCTTTGTGCTGTTTTCAGCCTGGTAATGAAATAATATATTAAACGACTGGAAAAGGCCAACATAATCTATGAGACGAAACTAATGAAAAGGCCAAAATGACCTATAAGACCAAACTAATCCAATCTTTGTGGATGTAATCCAATGTTTGAGTGTAGGAAAGAGAGAGAGAGAAGAAGAAGGAGAAGAGGCTCAGGAGTGAGGGGGAGAATCCACGAACAACAACGGACAGGAAGCTTTGCACCATTTTCAGCAGGTGCAAAAGGGGTAGAGAGAGAGAGAGAGAGAGAGAGAGAGAGAGAGAGAGAGAGAGAGAGAGAGAGAGCTTAATATTGTTGAAATCGGATGGTGGGTGCAATTAAACTCAAGGAGCTTTGAAGGCTAGAGCAGCCATAGCTTCATACAGTAGAGAGAGAGAGAGAGAGAGAGAGAGAGAGAGAATCTCACACTCAAATTGCAATAATGTACCAAATAGAATACCTTTAAAGCATATATGTTATCACTCATGTACAAAAGGAAGGGTTTATGTACAAAAGGTCTCATATCCAATATCCAACAACTCACATCTTCAGGTGGTTTTCAGAATGGCTACACACATGTATATGTATTATGTGTCTCATCAAAACTTGCACTTGGTGTTGAAGGAGTTCCCATGCCCACCTATCCTCCCCTTGGGCATGTAATACATAATGAAGACCCGATTATCGACACAGGATGACACTATCCACTAAGGATGACAAGAAGTATCCACACAGGATGATAATAATACCTCCTCTTGAACTATAGAAAGTAGAAAGCGATCTTCAAAGTACATCTGTAACGAAACAAATTTCCCCTTCGCCCTCAACTTCTTCTTCTTTGACTATATGAGATGGTCCTCTCGCTCGATTTTTGGCTTTGTTGTTAATGTTGCTGCTACTACCTTGATCTTTTGAATAGCACCTAGAAGGAGGATGCCCCTTCTTTTCGCAATTGCTACAAAATTTATTGATATAGAAGCCCTTAGCTATATGTCCCATTTTACCACGTTGTAACACTTTGGAACGTTGGAAGATGATGTAAAATCTATGGACGATTTTCCTCCCTTTGCCACAAAAGCTCCGTTTGTTGGTGTAAATGAAATTTTCAGCTTCTTTTCCTCTACCTAAAGCGAGCTTACCACATCTTGAAGTGCTGGAGTTGGTTCCTTTTCTTCAAGAAAAGTGACTAGTATGGTGGTAGTTGGAAGGAAGTGCAGTAAGGAGGACTACAACTTCATCGTCTTCTAATTCTACTTTGCATTGGATGTAGATCAATTGTGTAGTCATGATTTTAAGCCTATTGACCAAACTGGCTATGTCTTCCCCCTCGATCATAGTGAGTTTTGTAAATTTGTCTTTTCAAGCTAACTTTACTTTGTTTTGCTTTAGCTCCAAAATTCTCCTCTAGAACTTGTCAGGCCTCGTGTACTAGTTATTCTGGAGTGCAATAATTATGATGCCAAGTGCCTATTTATCTTTTTCTTGATTGAGTGCAGTAGAAGCCCTGGTTTGTGTGCCTTCATGATCACTGAGATATGTTTTTACTACTCCTTATAACGTTTTCTTCATTAAGAATCCCCTTAGCTTAGTTTGCCAGGTATGGAAACCATCCGCATTAAATTTTATGATCCCTTTCTCTTCCATGGTGCAAGCGCTCATGGTGTCAGGGACTTGGTCTTACCGATAGAGAGACTCTCTCTATGGCAGTGTCTTGCTCAATTTACAAAATGGTGCAGATGCAAGCTTAATAATTTTGATTTGTGAAGTCACTCTTCGTGAATAAGAATCATGAAGCACCTCTTCACAGGAAAGTAGTGCCCTTTGCTCTCGCCTCTCGCCTTGAGGTGCCAGCTCGATTGATGATTTTGATTGCAGTTTGGCTGCTACAATTTGAAATTGACGTTTCCTTAGAATGATCGATATTTTGGACGTCAAGAAGAGGTATCAAGCTCAAATGTTGAAGTTGGGGAGTCGTTTTTAAAGTTTGAAGCTTTTATGGCCTTTGAAGCTTGCAATAAGTAGGAAAGGGTGACAATGCCTTAAGAGTGGGAGTTTGAAGCTTTTATGGTCCGTGGGGACAAGTATTATTTTAATATGTGATTAAAAAACCAAGAAAAATAAAACTGCGGAATCCTGACGATAATCGAAGGCAAGCAGAAGCCGTCCACTCATGTAAATTGATGATCTCCAAGTATGGCGTGTTTTGAGGATGCTAGGGAGGTCGCCCCACTCTCATATTTACATTCCGTGAGGCCTGATTGTGGAGAGGAGCTACTAAAAATGAAAGATTGCAAGAGCCTTGAGCGGCCGCAAGAGTGTGTGTGTGACGACTCCGAGTGCTGAGATGCTTTCAACGGCCAAGAATGATGACAATTCCAGTGTGTGTGTATGTGTGTGACAACTCCGAGTGCTGAGATGCTTTCAGCGGCCGCAGTAGCTAGAGTGTAGGGCCGTAGGATTTAGCAAGGGAGTCAGTGGTCACGCATGGGGCTGAGCTGTCCACGATGAGGGTTGCAAGTCGACTTGATAAGTGTGCAGCATCGCGTGTAGGTAGCATGGGTAGAGAGAGAGAGAGAGTCTCACACTCGAATTGCAATAATGTACAAAATAGAATACCTTTACACCATATATGTTATCACTCATATACAAAAGGAAGGGTTTATGTACAAAAGGTCTCATAGCCAATATCCGGAAGTTCACATCTCCAGGTCATTTTCAAAATGGCTACACACATATATGTATTATGTGTCTCATCAAAACTTGCACTAGGTGTCGAAGGAGTTCCCATGCCCACCTTTCACTTTTAGCTCTACGCCATGCGGCGTTTTCAGCGGGTGGTTGAGAGGGATGGAGAGGGAGGGAGAGTTATATCAAATGTCTTGAAAAGGCCTATGAGACCTAAGTAATACAATCCTTTGTGGATCTAACCCAATGTCATCGAAGAGCTTCGCCAATGTTTTCTTTTGTAAATAGTTTGTATGGGGTGTCTCCCATATCGTGCTAGAGTACTCCTCATTCTCCCATGGAGGCTCCAGTGTTCTCGTCTCCCTCGTATAGAGAGAGAGAGAGAGAGAGAGAGAGAGAGAGAGAGAGAGAGAGAGAGAGAGACAGGTGCACTAATTGTAGGAGATGTCAGTTTTTTACATTGTAAACACAAAGACTTTGTGTTTGCTCAAACATCAATATAATGATTGATGGCCAATGTTCGTGCGTATTAATTCATGTTTCATATTAATCTTTGTGGTCGCCCTCGTAGACGTGAGTAGACCGTCTAGCTCTCCTGAGCTCAATGGCTCTCACTATGATGAGCAATATTCTATCTGTGCATGTGTATGTGGAGAGAGAGAGAGAGAGGTGCACTACACTATGAATGTTGGAAGGAAAAAATAACAAAAGTAGCCCAGTTGTAAGATTCTTACAAAGAAAGAGTCATAGTAAAGTCGAAATCCCCTTATCTCAAATCCCCGATGACCTCAAAGCTAACCAATCGCTTGTCGTTTTCTTTGAAATTTGTCGAATAGAAACCCTACTTTGAATCTTTTTATGATGCATATCGACAATATTGCATGTGTACCTTCTCCGTGTGTGAAGAATCTAAATGTTGGACTCATGTTAACTTCCAGTATTCCTTGAATCAGATGCAACAAAGCAAAGGTAATAAACTGTCCTCATTATTTAAATTTACAAATGAAAAAAGGTAGTCCCTCTAACACTAGAGGAAAAGAATAAGTCCCCCTTCAACACTGTAGGGGATAAAAGTGGCTGGGAAACTTGCACATTCCCTACGGTATTATAAACAATGTGGAGAATTGTGCCAACTCCACACCATACTTATTATTGTTTTTTTTTCCCACAACACACCAGCATTCTGTGCACGATGTTCTAGCATTTTTCACATGCATGTTGCTTTGTTGCACCATAAATTGGAACAAATAATTCCATGTTCTCAATAAACGCATAACGTTTGGTTTTTCTTTTCTTAAGAGGACATATTTCCTTAAAACTTTGTCATTATTCGGTGATCAAGAGTGCCAATCTATTGTGCAATATTGTAACATTGTTGTTGCAAATTCAGGGATCAATTGATTGCTAGTGTATTGTTCAATATTGTGAATTTGTCGTTGCAAGATTAGAGGTTGTTGTTCTATGCATATCACTTAAGGGTATTAAACTAGAAATTTAATTTTACTTCTATTGTTGGGTAGATGTGAAGGCATGTATGACTCTCCAAAAACTTGATTACTTCGACATCATTCGTCTTCTTGATTGCAAATGTCGTCATCTCCCATTCTCACACATTGTGGTCATCTATCTTGTTTGAACACGCCCTGTCTTAAATTGTAAAATTGAATATATTTATGTTGTAGAGTAGATGTAGAGGTCTGTATGACACTCCAAAAGCCTGATTACTACAACATCAAGCGTCCTCTTGATTGCAAATGTCGTTGTCTCCCATTCACACACTGTGGTCATAGTCTCGTTTGTACACGCCCCCGTCTTAAGCTATAAAATTGAATTTATTTCTGTTCTAGAGTAGATATAAAGACATGCATAACTATTTCAAAACCTTATTGCACCAACATTAATTGTCTTCTCAATTGAAAATGCCAAGGTCTTCCATTCGAGTACACATTAGCCTTTCTCTCATTTGAAATTGCCCCCGTTATGAATTGTATAGATCTCCAAAAACCTGATTGTATCGGCATCAATCGTCTTTTCGTTTGGAAATATCGTGGACTCCCATTCATATACAATTTGACCATCCTCTTGTTTTTGAATGCCAACATCTTGCACAATTCCATGGTGTAACCTAGCCACTACAAAGATCACCTCGTGTACTACAACATTGGCCATCAATTTGGTCCCCCATGTCGTTGCGCTTAACCGAGCCACTTTTTGTTAGGTGACATTGTAGGAGCACAATTCCCATTAGTTGTTACACTTGTTGTGCTATCTGATGTGAAACAATGGCGCTTCTTGCTAGCTCGTATGTGGAGGCCCCTTGTCAGTTTACGACCATGGATCTTGACCCAACGTATTGCACTGCTTTATCAAATGTCTGATGTCATTGGAAAAGTATGATTATAGACACTAATTTCTTGATTTTGATTCCCTCTTCCTTGTCAATACAATACTTGTCATTGCTGCATAAAATCTACCTTCCCTTTTGAACAATGAAGTGATAAATGCTCTTGTCAGTACATTGTAACGTCATTTCATTGCTTGTGGGTAAAATGCTTCTCGAGCAAGCACTGCAGTTGAGGAAGCAATTACACACGCAATTAGTGCGGTTAGTGGATTCCCTCACATTGGACGAGATAAAGCCTTTCTCTCTGAAGTGGTTCACTCAACAACCTCAAATTTTGAGGGTGTCATAATAACTAATATCTAATTCTCCTAAATGATTTTCTCATGTTAAACTGATCACTTAATATGGGAAAGTGCCAAGGGAGAAAAAGCTATAATATTGGTTAAGCTGGGAGACCGGCCATAGTAGGGATCCAAAGGGGGGGCCATCTGCAAAAGAGCTATGTGAAACAATGGGATCCAAATACCTTAGGGTTCAACCCATTAAGACTTCCAAAAGGCTAAGGTTCCAAAATTCAAAGGTTGTGTCCAATGGTCAGAAGCTTAGAAAATTGGATGCTTTGTGTGTGTCCCAAAAAGTCTTCCCAAGTCCTACAAAGGAGGGGGCGCGCCCAAGAAGTAGGGGATGGGAGAGAAACTCACTCACACACACACACACACATACACACACACACACACACACACACACACACACACACACACACACACACACACACACACACAAACACACACACACACACAAAATCCCTTTACACAAAGGGAATGAGGGACACATGTCAACTCCCTAGGCCAAATGCCCACAAGGGGTACTCAAATCCTATTGGATGGCCATGGAGGTGGAACAATGAGAATTAATCTAGAGTAAATCTCGTTTCATTAATTTAAAAACACTTAATAAAGGAATCAATAGGAATTAACCTCTCTAGAAGACTATTGGACAGTCTCTCAAGGGGTCCAATGAGCATTCAACAGCCCAATGGCTTTCCTGTTGGCCAAGAGACAAAGGGGTCCAATGAGAGTTTAGTTGCATTAATTAATTATGTAAATCTCTCACAAAAGGGGAAAGGGGGGCACATGCAATAAGACTATCACTTATGCTACTTAACTTTCATTAGCTAAGCTCGGAGAGATCCAATGAGGTGCTAGCAAGAGCAATTAGCAAGAGGGGTCGACCAAGAGAGAGAGGGGGCTGATTTTTTAAGTCAATTATCCACACACACACACACACACACACACAAGCTCATGTGTAGAGTAATAAGACTCTCTCTCTCTCTCTCTCTCTCTCTCTCTCTCTCTACTCAAGCTTTAATGGAAAGCTTATCACCTACTTTAAGCTTGTGGGAAGGGAGGTCTACACCAACAACTCTTGGCTTTGTGATGCAAATCCAACCAAGAGCCAAGCTTCAATGCATGCTCATCTCCTCTACCATGCTAATTACTAAGCTAAGCTATGCTAATATGAGTGATAAGGTGAGGAGACGTACATCTTTCTCGTAAGACTACTCCTTCTTCCTCTCAATCTACTCTCATACCGCGCTAGCTCTCACCATCTTCGAAGGTGTGTGAGGTCTTGTATCTGAGACCGTGAGGGAATTGATGTTGTGCTTTGTAAGTGTTTTGCTTAGTGCTTGAAGCTTCCATCTTCATTGCACTAGCTAGTATTGAAGGAACACAAAGAATTGTATTGTAAAATGTCTCTCTTCATGGGAGAAACCATAATACAAATCCTTTTGGAGGGGGGACCGGCTCCATGTAAATCCGGTCCTCAGCTGTTGTCAATAACTTAATTTCTCTCTCTTTTTGAAGTATTTTTCATGCTATCTAACTAGGTGTTATGGCTTTTGTTGCTCTCTCCACCCAAGCACTCTTGTTATCCTCATTAGGAATCCATTCTAATGAAATGCTCACTATGTTCATGCTATTTTGCGCTACACACAAGTTACTAAGCCATTGAATGTTACATGGGTATCAGAGCACAAGGTTTCTCTTTTCTTGCTCAAGAAGGGAGGTCCTCAAGCTAGCTATAAATGGTTGGTATTATTAATTGCATGGGAGTAAAGTAGAATAGGGATTTTTCAGCCTGAAGTGCACCTGCCTTCGTGCAGATAGCGGGGCATCCTATGGGGCTTGCCTACGGCTTAACCACTATTGAGCTATCAGAAGCTTGACAGGAGGTGGTGCTCTTTTGGTGTTGAAAAAACCCCTCTTCTATTCCTTGCAATTAATGGTATTTGAGCCACGGGTACAATAGCTTGAGTGCTTTTTCTAAAGGGGTAAAGAGGAGTAGCAACTAGGCCTTGAAGTGCCAAAGTACACCTAAAATGTTTACACCTAAAAGTTGCTAGCATGGCTAACGATAGTAAAGAGAGTGAAATTAATGTTGATAACTTTGATTTTGCTAATGAGCAGGCTAGTAATGATGCCCCTATGCTTGTTAACTATCTTGTTTCTAGGCTTTAACAAGCCATGAGCAATCCATCGCTCCAAAATGAAGTGCAACAGCAGCTTTGTGCTCGTGGGATTCTCCAAGCTCCCCACGATGATGAGAGAATACCTAGGAAGCCTCCTTGTGAGACTTCCAAAAGATGCCTCTCTCCAATTCGGGAAGAAGAAGAGGATCCATACGAAGGGCTCAAAAATTTGCTCCTTGACGATGCATCTCCTTTCCAAAGGAGAACTCAAGAGCCCTCACTAAAGGAATGAGAAAGTCTCCCGCCACCTTGGCGGAGATGGCTCCTCGAAGACAGCGGGCTAAACGCTCTCCATCACCTCCAAAATGGACAAGACCATCACACTTCTCCTCACCATACTTCAAAGAGGGATGACAAAAAGCAAGAGAAGAAAAAGGCGAGAAATAGGACACCCTCTTCTCCATCTTCTTCATCCTCTTCCTTTTATGAAAGTAATGGTGCAGACAAAGAAGATCAAGGCAAGAAAAAGGTGAGAAAGAGGTCACCCTCTTCTCCATCTTCCTTTAAATTCTTCATCTTCTGAAGAAAGTGATAGTGCAACGTTTGAACCGTCAAAAAGAAGAGGCCATAGTAAATCCTATGCCGCGTGGAAGAGGTCGTCCAAGCTCAAGAAGCTCAAAGAGGGAGGGAAGAGCATATCTTTCTTACCTAAGAAGACCATATTAGGTATTTTGGTAAAAATCTCACATTATGGGAATCTCCAAATCGACCGAATTCATGTAATTTGGGAATTTTCCACTTAAAGTGGGAAAAATTGAGGTGTGTGGCTAGTAAATAAAGTGAAAATCTCATAGGATTGTGGTGTTGATAAACACCAAAAGTCAAGAGGATGTACAACACATGGATTTGAATAATAACTATAAATTACATAAAACAAAGGAAGATACAAAAAAGATTTTGTTTACAAATTGACTAGTATAGTCACAATAGAAGCTCCACATAATTCTACTCCACATTTGATACCATATCTGAACTTTGATCCAAGTGTGGCTGATGTGCACGAGTGAGGCCTTCTTTGGCTTTTAGAGCATGTCTTTCTGGAATCTTTATTCTAGAAAATGGTCCTTCTTTGTTGGGTCTCCAGGACCAAACAATTGCATCTATAGTTTCCCACACTTGTGGGTCCTTATAGTTGACAGCCCAATAACCTTCCAACAATTACTGTAAGCTTGAGTATCTGTCATCCCACTTTTTCTCGCGCAAGGTGCCCAATATTGAATCAAGAGTTTTCTATAGTTTGGTGATGTAGGCTCATTATCAATGTCAGATAAAGTCATTGCAAGCCACACTGGATAGATTTCTGTGTCACTCGGAACAAGCATAAGAAAGTCACCTTGGTGCACATCAGACATAGGGTCAAACTCTTCCCTTGGCCTATCTCGTTGAGGCCCACAAAAATGATCGTTCAACTCTTCAAGGCCTAGGAATCTTTCTGCTCCTTGTTGCAAATTCATTGTAGTGCTTTGTAGATGAGAATATTCTTGAGTTTTTGGCCAAAACATTTCATACAAGACTCCCTCTGATATGATTGCTTTTCCAATCTCTTCAATTACCTTACTCCAATAATCTATCACGGGTCTATAATATCGCGGAATACTTGAACCATTCCCTAAATTTTTCCAAAATTTTTATATAGTTCTTTAGCCCCAAAATGACTTCTTCGTGGGCCTTGACATACTCCGCCATTTGTACTAGAGGTGGATCTCCATGTGGTAACATTGGCTTGCCTTCTGTGTCTGTTTTCCAAAGGCGAATACTTCCACTCCAACTTGATACACCTACATGTGCCTTATATTGCATCATTGGTGTCTCATCCTGCATAAAGAACCTGAACTGAAGCGGTTTGGAATGTCCAACAAGTATGTCTTGTCCATCACAAAGATAGCCATCACAATATTGCTTGAAATCGGGGATCTTTGTGAGAAAAAATGGAGCTGGAGATGAAGATGAGCTGTTTCATAATGTATCCATCAAATGTGGCAAAGTATAGGTTTGTGTAACTCTCAACTTCTCTGAAAACCTACTAAACATGGCGTCTATGTCCTCATGTGTATGCCCAACCATTAAAAATCCCAGCTGGATGGTTTTGAAAACACCCCTTGCAACAAGCATTGACAAATAGGCAAATAAGTATCGATTTTTGTTTTCCCCTGCACAATTATCCAATTGTAGCAACAAGTTCTCTGGCAATCTGCGAAATGTTGACCCCAATTCCTCTTCTGCAATTTCTGACGACTGCACAATGGGCTCTTTTCCATCACTCAAGTTATGGTAGTCCAAAGCATCCCTTGAGTTCAAAGCATGTAGTAGTGAAATATTGCTCCTTGGAAGTCCATTTGTTACTAGATCACCAAGAGGATGCTTATCTATCCTCTCGAGGTTATGTAAACAATTAGCAATTGAGCCAATTGTAAGATTTGGATCAGCTGGCCACAAACCATTCAAGACAAAGTGTCCGTAATGACCTTCTCCATGTCCATGAGTGATCATGCCAATCAATGCCACCTGCAGATTATATCTTGAATCCACACCCTTGGGAACAATGCGTAATCTAGGAATGGCAGTCTTCTTTTGATCCATCTTATCATGGATTATGCATACATATTTTTGTGGTTGAGTTTCTGAATACGTGCGCCATACATAATATAGGCTTCTGCAACTCTTTTGTTGTGCCATGTGAACTTCTCTCTCCTCAAGAGAAGAGCTCTCTCTTCAAGAGAAGGTTTAGCTTCTAACCTTGCCTTGATTGAGCTACAAATATTGCACTTAGAGAACTCACTCGTCTTTGTTAAAGTGACATGTGGGTACTCTTTGTTCCAAATTCTACCAAAAGAAGATTGGGATAGCTTCTTCTCATAGCCCATTTGGTCAAGTGTCGTGTTGATTTCACATAAAATATCACTTGTTTGTATGTTGATGGAATCACCAATTGAGTCTCTCTTGAGCCATCTAGCAGTGTTCTACTTCTATGTGGCATCTTCTCAGAGTTGTTTTCCACAAACTCATTTAGTAGTGCTCTTGCTAAACTAGTATGTTGAAGTCCCCTTCTCAATGTACATGTGTTCCCATGTACATATTGGCGCACACCATTTTCAAAGTTCTCCTTGTATCGATAAAATGATGTCTTTGGTATTCCATGTAGCTCATACCATGCTCTACAACAAACAATAGAGCCATTTAGCCTGAATTGGTATCGTGACTTCTCATCTTTCTGATAACATATAGAAAGAACATCATAAACATAATTAGTGCGTGATTTTTGAGACTCTCTCCAAAATTGTTGTCGTAACCTTGTCACCATATCACGATCTGCAAATTGGCAGCATTTTTGTGCACAACAATCAATGCATGATACCCTTTGAATTGATTTGTTTGAAAGGTAAAAAGTCGAAGCTGGTGCTGCTTTTGATTTTTGAGTCCTGTTCATGAAAGTGTATCGTCTCTTCCTTGACAACTGGACAACATTACTCCCATCAAGTTTTTTTCCAACATTGCCATCGTTGGATACATCCTCATATGTAGCATGCATGCCATCAACAGGAACAAAGCGTTGTAATGGGCTCCCATTCAACATTGTTGTCTGCTTGATGGGCCACTTTAGCAAAGTGATGCTACCCACTTCAACCACATCATGAATGCTTGCATTTTCTCTTTCAATACCCACACCCACACAATCAGGACCAAGTTCCTGAAAGTTGACATAATCATGTGGAAATACATATAAGATGGTCCCTTCATTCATGGTTTGCATCATTGTGTCATCTTTTAAAAGGACCCTCTGATTTCTCCAAGACTCTCGAATCATTGCTTCAAATTCTGGGCTTGTCATAGGTATTGCATCTGTAACTAGAGGATCAGAATGATCATGTTCTTCATCACCATTGTAGCTTTCGTGTGGATCAATTAAGTTCCCATTTAATACAAAAGATTGCAAAAGAAGCTTTGACCATCGAACAGAACTCCATAATGAGCCTTGGAGAGATGAAGTATCCATTGTAGGAAAAGGTAGGACCACATCCTTCAAGCATTCCTCCACTAGTATGGAGACATTTCCCAGCCCTATCTTTGTACCACCACAAGTGGAATCTGGATCTGTTCTACACACACAACCAATACCAACGATTTCATTGTCAAGTATCATATGTACTTTCTCCCCAGATTCGAAGTCCATCCTGTAAGTAAAAAGATTACATTGTTAAATCCATAGTTATAGAAAAATACTCTTCAAACAAAAAATCATGCTACAACATGAAAAAGGTTTGCATAGGTTGGACAAGTGGTGAACCTTGAGACCAAATCCTCCTTGCTATATTAATGGAAGCAAGGTTGGACAAGTGGTGGACCTTGAAACCAAAGCCTCTTTGCTATATGAGAGCATAGGTTGGACAAGTGGTGGACCTAGTTGTAATACCCACTGCCACCTATCAACTACTATAGGACTATGCTTTCCAATGTCCAAGTATCCCTTGAGTCTTTCAAGGTTGAACACGTGATGGACCTTGAAACAAAAATCCCCTTTCTATATTAGAAAGGTTGAACACATGGTGGACCTTGAAACAAAAATCCCCTTTCTTTATCAGAGCATAGCTTGGACAAGTGGTGGACCTAGTTATAATGCCCAATATCCAAGGTGAAACACCTTAGGACCTTGCTACCTTGCTTGCCAATGTTTACGTAGCCCCTCATTTCTTTAATGGAAGCAAGGTTGGACAAGTGGTGGACCTTGAAAGCAAAGCCTCTTTGCTATATGAGAGCATAGGTTGGACCTAGTTGTAATACCCACTGCCACCTATCAACTACTATAGGACTATGCTTTCCAATGTCCAAGTATCCCTTGAGTCTTGCAAGGTTGAACACGTGGTGGACCTTGAAACCAAAATCCCCTTTCTATATCAGAGCATAGCTTGGACAAGTGGTGGCCTAGTTATAATGCCCCTCCTTTCTTTAATGGAAGAAAGGTTGGAAAAGTGGTGAATCTTGAAACCCAAACCCTTTGGCTATATATAGAGGATATCTTGGACAAGTGGTGGGCTTAGTTGTAGTATCCAATGTCCAAGGTCCAAGGTGAACTATGTAAAGACCTTACTTCCAAAAACAAAGTCGTACAAGTGGTTCTCCTTGAAACCAAAACCTCCTTAGTGTATTAGAACATAGCTTGGAGAAGTGGTGGACTTAGTTGTAATGGTGAATGTCCAAAGCAAAGTATTATAGGACCTTGCTTCCCAAATCAAGTTTGGACAAGTGGTGGATCTTGAAACCAAAACCCCCTTACTCTATTAGAGCATAGCTTAGATAAGTGGTGGACCTAGCTGCCATGGAAAATGTTCAATCTGAACTGCTGCAGGACCTTGCTATTAAATGTCTAAGTAGAGCTAGCTTCTTTAATGGAATCAAGGTTGGGAAAGTGGTGCATCTTGAAACCAAAAGCCCTTTATTGTATTAGAGCATAGCTTGGACAAGTGAGGGACCTAGTTTTAATGTGTGATGTCCAAAGAAAAGTATTACAAGACCTTGCTTTCCAATATTTGAATTGGTCAAGTGGTTAAAACTAAGTATAAAACTTTGACCATTTTCTTCTCGAATTGCCAAAAAGCTAGTTTTAGACACCCCTAAATGAAAATGGTTTAGGGTGGCCTTAAACAATGTTTTTTCAAAGACTTGAACAAAAGGGTTGCCGAAGAGTAATGACAATTTATTGTGGCTTGAAGTGCCTGAGTATGTGAAAACAAGCCTAGGTTTTCCACGAGGCAAAAGGTGACATAATAAGAACATTGGAAACTTAGGATTGACCATGTGGCCTAAACTTTGGCAAGTGAAGTGGTGGCCAAGTTTTGTGGCACAGTGTGCACTTGGTCCTATATGTGTTGACCACTTGGCTAAATCTAGGACCATAAGGCCAAACCTTTGGCACCTTAAATATAGTATGGGACATAATCTAGAACTGCTATAGTAAATTAGTAGTATAGCTAATATGTTAATATTTGTATTATATTTAAGTATATGCTAATATAATTTATGTTCAAAATTTCACTAATGAAGAATGTTCCCATTTAGCACTCCAGATGCGGGGTCTTAGGGCAATGCCACAATGGGGTGACAAGGCAGCGCTTCCACGTGAGGTTTGGGGGTAGCGCTCTTGATGGGGATGTGGAATATAGCGCTCTCGATGGCGGGGCTTGGGAGGTTGATTTTGGGATATTGTTCTGGGCGGGGTCTGGGGCAGCGGGGCGGGGTCAAGGGGCGGCAGCGCCCAAAGATTTTTTTTTTTTAAAGTGAATTCCTAGTATAGAGTGACACATGTTTTTCATATTTTCAACCATGATTTCTTTAATTTTGGTCGTGTGAATTGGTTAATTTTTTATATTGCTTTTGTTTTTTTTAATCCTATGATAAAACATGGACTTGTAGCATACGTGGCATTCTAATAAACCCTATCAAGATTAGGCACACAGAGAGCGCACGAGCAACGCACACAGAGAAAGCAGGCGAGCAGCAAACACACAGAAAGCGCACACGGATCGCACACAGTTGGAGTATACGCGCGCGTAGAGGAGCAAGCTCGGCATCGTACACAACACACAGGTGGAGTGCACAGGATTGAAAGTTCGCGCACAAGATAAAGAAACAGCAGCGTACACAACGCTTTCCAGAAGGGCAGGATCGGGCAGTCTTCTCAGGAGACATTGCACACCTCACGAATAGAGAAAAAACAGGTATTTCTCTCTCTCTCACTCTCTGTCTTTCTCCATATAGAGAAGATGGTTCTCTGTAACTCTTCTTGCACACACACTCTCTCGTCAAAAGACAGAGATACATAGTTTAAAAGTATCCCCGCACACATACACATATTCCCACACATCGTCTTCCTCTCTTCCACATACATAACCACAGTGAAATCTGTTATCTTGTTGTCTCTCTCTTGAAAATACATGCACATATTCCCACACATCGTCTTCCTCACTTCCACATACATAACCACAATGAAATCTGTTATCTTGTTGTCTCGCTCTTGAAAATACGTGCACATATTCCCATACATCGTCTTCCTCTCTTCCACATACATAAACACAGTGAAATCTGTTATCTTTTCTCTCCCTCTCTAAAAAACAGGTATTTATCTCTCTCTCTTCTCTCTATCTATATCTATCTCTGTATCTTGCTATCTCTCTCTTGAAAATACATGCTCATGTATGTGTGCGTCTGTGTTATCTATGTGTATGTATGTATATTTGTGTTATTTCATTGTAATACTCATACATAATGCAGATACACAATTACACTTAATTACGATATGCACATAGTATATATACATACATAAATATCACAAATAACTAACACATTGTAATACTAGTAAAATTGAATGGAAGACTTACTTGCGTGATCTGTTAAAGTCGATTCTTGTAGCGAGTTCTGGATGTATGCTGAGCTGATTTTCCTCTAATCCATTTGTAGATATGATTGTAACTTCTGTTTCTCAAAAATAGTAGTGTTGTTTAGTGATACACCTAATGGACATAAATGGTTTAAACTAGGACATGTAGACCAAAAATACGTGTATTTCTTTGGATGAATATATACACTTTTTGGTGACCCTTACCACAAGTGGTGGACCTTGAGACCAGTGGACTATAAGGACCTCCAAACAATACCTTGTACACTCAATCCTTCTTGGTATCTAGGTTGGACAAGTGGTGGACCTTGTTCAAATTCTCTAACCACTCTCTCTAACATGGTGACATAATTTAGGTGTGATAAATTCATATCTATGCAAACTAATATCAGTTTAGGCTTGTTAATTTGAATTTGTTTGAATTTATGTACAATATAATGATTTGAGGTTTGCATATTTGAATTTAGGTGGTATAATGATATCTTTTTGTGGTAAACTTGAATTTAAAATCAATTTCGCGTGGAATATTTTAAATTTAAGTAGTAAAATTTAAATTTTTATAAAAAAGTTTGAATTTTAAAATTTGGGCGGGATATTTTAAAATTTAGGCGGGATATTTAAGATTTGGGAGGAATATTTTAAATTTAGGCGGGAAGGTTTTGAATTTATAGCGAGATCTCCCTTACATAAGAGAGTATAGGTTGGACAAGTGGTGGACCTTCAAGCTAGAGCATCCATGCTACTGGACATGATAGGTAGGGAATCTAGTTGAATATTGTATGTATAATATATATGTAATAGATCTAGCTTGGACAAGTGGTGGACCTTGGAACAAAACCCCATGTAAAACATATCATGCACATTCCAAGTGGTCAAAAACAATATCATTTAAGATATAGCCTTATAGGTTGGACAAGTGGTGGACCTTAACACCCAGATATTCTTCATATAATGACATAGAGTGGAAAACTGGTGAATCTTGAGACCAAACCATGCTACTAGCGATAATAGCTTGGACAAGTGGTGGACCTTGAAAGTAAACCCCCCATCTACGAAATATCGTGGGTTTAAGGTATTTCGATGGAGCCTAGCATCTTGGAGACATCGTGCATCTTGCTTCTCTTCATGTTTCAATGGAGCCTATCTTGGACAAATGGTGGAGCATCCTTCTCTCCATGTTTCAATGGACCCTAGCTTGGACAAGTGGTGGACCTTTGCTTCTCTCTATTATTCAATAGAGTTAGCTTGGACAAGTGGTGGACCTTGGAACCAAACCCCCATGTAAAACCTATCATGGTCACTCCAAGTGGTGAGAAAGAATAACCTTTAAGATATAGCCTTATAGGTTGGACAAGTGGTGGACCTTAACACCCTAATATTCTTAATATAATGACATAGAGTGAAAAAGTGGTGAATCTTGAGACAAAACCACTCATGCTACTAGCACTAATAGCTTGGACAAGTGGTGGACCTTGAACGTAAACCCCCATGTTTCAATAGAGTTAGCTTTGACAAATGGTGGAGCATCCTTCTCTCCATGTTTCAATGGAGCCTAGCTTAGACAAGTGGTGGACCTTTGCTTCTCTCTATGATTCAATAGAGTTAGCTTGGACAAGTGGTGGACCTTGGAACCAAAGCCCCATGTAAAACCTATCATGGTCACTCCAAGTGGTAATAAAGAATAACCTTTAAGATGTAGCCTTATAGGTTGGACAAGTGGTGGACCTTAACACGCGCATATTCTTAATATAATGACATAGAGTGGAAAAATGGTGAATCTTGAGACAAAACCACTCATGCTACTAGTGTAATAGCTTGGACAAGTGGTGGACCTTGAATGTAAACCCCTCATCTACGACATATCGTGGGTTTAATGTTTTTCAATGGAGCCTAGCATCTTGGAGACATGGTGCACCTTGCTTCTCCTCATGTTTCAATGGAGCCTACCTTGGACAAATGGTGGAGCATCCTTCTCTCCATGTTTCAATGGACCCTAGCTTAGACAAGGGGTGGACCTTTCTTCTCTCTATGTTTCAATAGAGTTAGCTTGGACAAGTGGTGGACCTTGGAACCAAACCCCCATGTAAAACCTATCATGGTCACTCCAAGTAGTAAGAAAGAATAACCTTTAAGATGTAGCCTTATAGGTTGGACAAGTGGTGGACCTTAACACCCACATATTCTTAATAAAAGTGGTGAATCTTGAGACCAAACCACTCAGGCTACTAGCCAATAATAGCTTGGACAAGTGGTGGACCTTGAATGTAAACCCCTCATCTACGAAATATCGTGGGTTTAATGTATTTCGATGGAGCCTAGCATCTTGGAGACATGGTGCAGCTTGCTTCTCGTCATGTTTCAATGGAGCCTACCTTGGACAAATGGGGAGCATCCTTCTCTCCATGTTTCAATGGACCCTAGCTTGGACAAGTGGTGGACCTTTGTTTCTCTCTATGTTTCAATAGAGTTAGCTTGGACAAGTGGTGGACCTTGGAACCAAACCCCCATGTAAAGCCTATCATGGTCACTCCAAGTGGTGAGAAAGAATAACCTTTAAGATATAGCCTTATAGGTTGGACAAGTGGTGGACCTTAACACCCTAAATTCTTAATATAATGACATAGAGTGAAAAAGTGGTGAATCTTGAGACAAAACCACTCATGCTACTAGCAATAATAGCTTGGACAAGTGGTGGACCTTGAATGTAAACCCTCATCTACGACATATCGTGGGTTTAATGTTTTTCGATGGAGCCTAGCATCTTGGAGACATGGTGCACCTTGCTTCTCCTCATGTTTCAATGGAGCCTACCTTGGACAAATGGTGGAGCATCCTTCTCTCCATGTTTCAATGGACCCTAGCTTAGACAAGGGGTGGACCTTTGCTCTCTCTATGTTTCAATAGAGTTAGCTTGGACAAGTGGTGGACCTTGGAACCAAACCCCCATGTAAAACCTATCATGGTCACTCCAAGTAGTAAGAAAGAATAACCTTTAAGATGTAGCCTTATAGGTTGGACAAGTGGTGGACCTTAACACCCACATATTCTTAATAAAAGTGGTGAATCTTGAGACCAAACCACTCAGGCTACTAGCAATAATAGCTTGGACAAGTGGTGGACCTTGAATGTAAACCCCTCATCTACGAAATATCGTGGGTTTAATGTATTTCGATGGAGCCTAGCATCTTGGAGACATGGTGCAACTTGCTTCTCGTCATGTTTCAATGGAGCCTATCTTGGACAAATGGTGGAGCATCCTTCTCTCCATGTTTCAATGGACCCTAGCTTGGACAAGTGGTGGACCTTTGTTTCTCTCTATGTTTCAATAGAGTTAGCTTGGACAAGTGGTGGACTTGGAACCAAACCCCCATGTAAAACCTATCATGGTCACTCCAAGTGGTAGAGAAAGAATAACCTTTAAGATATAGCCTTATAGGTTGGACAAGTGGTGGACCTTAACACCCAATATTCTTAATATAATGACATAGAGTGAAAAGTGGTGAATCTTGAGACCAAACCACTCATGCTACTAGCAATAATAGCTTGGACAAGTGTTGGACCTTGAATGTAAACCCCTCATCTACGACATATCGTGGGTTTAATGTTTTTCGATGGAGCCTAGCATCTTGGAGACATGGTGCACCTTGCTTCTCCTCATGTTTCAATGGAGCCTACCTTGGACAAATGGTGGAGCATCCTTCTCTCCATGTTTCAATGACCCTAGCTTAGACAAGGGGTGGACCTTTGCTTCTCTCTATGTTTCAATAGAGTTAGCTTGGACAAGTGGTGGACCTTGGAACCAAACCCCCATGTAAAACCTATCATGGTCACTCCAAGTAGTAAGAAAGAATAACCTTTAAGATGTAGCCTTATAGGTTGGACAAGTGGTGGACCTTAACACCCAATATTCTTAATAAAAGTGGTGAATCTTGAGACCAAACCACTCAGGCTACTAGCAATAATAGCTTGGACAAGTGGTGGACCTTGAATGTAAACCCCTCATCTACGAAATATCGTGGGTTTAATGTATTTCGATGGAGCCTAGCATCTTGGAGACATGGTGCAGCTTGCTTCTCGTCATGTTTCAATGGAGCCTATCTTGGACAAATGGTGGAGCATCCTTCTCTCCATGTTTCAATGGACCCTAGCTTGGACAAGTGGTGGACCTTTGTTTCTCTCTATGTTTCAATAGAGTTAGCTTGGACAAGTGGTGGACCTTGGAACCAAACCCCCATGTAAAACCTATCATGGTCACTCCAAGTGGTATAAAGAATAACCTTTAAGATGTAGCCTTATAGGTTGGACAAGTGGTGGACCTTAACACGCGCATATTCTTAATATAATGACATAGAGTGGAAAAGTGGTGAATCTTGAGACCAAACCACTCAGGCTACTAGCAATAATAGCTTGGACAAGTGGTGGACCTTGAATGTAAACCCCTCATCTACGAAATATCGTGGGTTTAATGTTTTTCGATGGAGCCTAGCATCTTGGAGACATGGTGCACCTTGCTTCTCCTCATGTTTCAATGGAGCCTACCTTGGACAAATGGTGGAGCATCCTTCTCTCCATGTTTCAATGGACCCTAGCTTAGACAAGGGGTGGACCTTTGCTTCTCTCTATGTTTCAATAGAGTTAGCTTGGACAAGTGGTGGACCTTGGAACCAAACCCCCATGTAAAACCTATCATGGTCACTCCAAGTAGTAAGAAAGAATAACCTTTAAGATGTAGCCTTATAGGTTGGACAAGTGGTGGACCTTAACACCCACATATTCTTAATAAAAGTGGTGAATCTTGAGACCAAACCACTCAGGCTACTAGCAATAATAGCTTGGACAAGTGGTGGACCTTGAATGTAAACCCCTCATCTACGAAATATCGTGGGTTTAATGTATTTCGATGGAGCCTAGCATCTTGGAGACATGGTGCAGCTTGCTTCTCGTCATGTTTCAATGGAGCCTATCTTGGACAAATGGTGGAGCATCCTTCTCTCCATGTTTCAATGGACCCTAGCTTGGACAAGTGGTGGACCTTTGTTTCTCTCTATGTTTCAATAGAGTTAGCTTGGACAAGTGGTGGACCTTGGAACCAAACCCCCATGTAAAACCTATCATGGTCACTCCAAGTGGTAATAAAGAATAACCTTTAAGATGTAGCCTTATAGGTTGGACAAGTGGTGGACCTTAACACGCGCATATTCTTAATATAATGACATAGAGTGGAAAAGTGGTGAATCTTGAGACCAAACCACTCAGGCTACTACCAATAATAGCTTGGACAAGTGTTGGACCTTGAATGTAACCCCTCATCTACGACATATCATGGGTTTAATGTTTTTCGATGGAGCCTAGCATCTTGGAGACATGGTGCACCTTGATTCTCCTCATGTTTCAATGGAGCCTACCTTGGACAAATGGTGGAGCATCCTTCTCTCCATGTTTCAATGGACCCTAGCTTAGACAAGGGTGGACCTTTGCTTCTCTCTATGTTTCAATAGAGTTAGCTTGGACAAGTGGTGGACCTTGGAACCAAACCCCCATGTAAAACCTATCATGGTCACTCCAAGTAGTAAGAAAGAATAACCTTTAAGATGTAGCCTTATAGGTTGGACAAGTGGTGGACCTTAACACCCACATATTCTTAATAAAATGGTGAATCTTGAGACCAAACCACTCAGGCTACTAGCAATAATAGCTAGGGATAACCATTAAGATATAGTCTTTCAAGGGGTGAGAAAGAATAACCATTAAGATATAGTCTTATAGGTTGGACAAGTGGTGGACCTTAACACCCAAATATTCTTAATATAATGATAGAGAGTGGAAAAGTGGTGAATCTTGAGAGCAAACCACTCATGCTACTAGCGATAATAGGTTGGACAAATTGTTGATCTTGAATGTAAACTCCCCATGTACAAAATAACGTGGGTTTAAGGTATTTCGATGGAGGCTAGCATCTTGGAGATATGGTGCAGCTTGCTTCTCTTCATGTTTCAATGGAGTCTATCTTGGACAAATGGTGGAGCATCCTTCTCTCCATGTTTCAATAGACCCTAGCTTAGACAAGTGGTGGACCTTTGCTTCTCTCTATGTTTCAATAGAGTTAGCTTGGACAAGTGGTGGACCTTGGAACCAAACCCCCATGTAAAACCTTTCATGGTCACTCCAAGTGGTCAGAAAGAATAACCATTAAGATATAGTCTTATAGGTTGGACAAGTGGTGGACCTTAATACCCAAATATTCTTAATATAATACACAGAGTGAAAAAGTGGTGAATCTTGAGACCAAACCCC
This sequence comes from Adiantum capillus-veneris, assembly GCF_014529385.1. Taxonomy (NCBI): domain Eukaryota; kingdom Viridiplantae; phylum Streptophyta; class Polypodiopsida; order Polypodiales; family Pteridaceae; genus Adiantum; species Adiantum capillus-veneris. The sequence continues at coordinate 4,038,087 of NC_140959.1, forward strand.
TCATGCTACTAGCGTTAATAGGTTGGACAACTGGTGGACCTTGAATGTAAACCTTCCATGTTTCAATAGAGTTAGCTTCGACAAATGGTGGAGCATCCTTCTCTCCATGTTTCAATGGAGCCTAGCTTGGACAAGTGGTGGACCTTTTGCTTCTCTCTATGAGAAGAATAAAGTTAGCTTGGATAAGTGGTGGACCTTGGAACCAAACCCCTATGTAAAACATATCATGGACATTCAAGTGGTGAGAAAGAATACCCTTTAAGATATACCCTTATAGGTTGGACAAGTGGTCGACCTTAACACCTAGATCTTCTTTATATAATGACATAGAGTGGAAAAGTGGTGAATCTTGAGACCAAACCACTCATGCTACTAGGGATAATAGCTTGGAAAAGTGACTGACCTTGACGTTAAACCCCACATGTAAACAATATCGTGGGTTTAAGGTATTTCAATGGATCCTAGAATCTTGGAGACATGGTGCAACTTGCTTCTTTTCATGTTTCAATGAAGCCTATCTTCCACCAATGGGGGATCATCCTTCTCTAAATGTCTCAGTGGAGCCTAGCTTGGACAAGTGGTGGACCTTTGCTTCTCTCTATGTTTCCATAGAGTTAGCTTGGACAAGTGGTGGACCTTGAAACCAAACCCCCATGTAAAACATATCATGGTCATTCAAGTGGTGAGAAATAATACCCTTTAAGATCTAGCCTTATAGGTTGGACAAGTGGTCGACCTTAAAACCTAGATCTTCATAATATAACGACATAGAGTGAAAAGTGGTAAATCTTGAGACCAAACCACTCATGCTACTAGGAATAATAGCTTGGAAAGTGGTGACCTTGACGTTAAACCCCCCATGTAAACAATATCGTGGGTTTAAGGTATTTCAATGGATCCTAGCATCTTGGAGACATGGTGCAGATTGCTTCCCTTCATGTTTCAATGGAGCCTATCTTGGACAAATGGTGGAGCATCCTTCTCTCCATGTTTCAATGGAGCCTAGCTTGGACAAGTGGTGGACCTTTGCTTCTCTCTATGTTTCAATAGAGTTAGCTTGGACAAGTGGTGGGCCTTGGAACCAAACTCCCATGTAAAACCTATCTTGGTAACTCCAAGTGGTGAGAAAGAATAAAGTTTAAGATAGGCCTTATAGGTTGGACAAGTGGTGGACCTTAGCACCCAGATATTCTTAATAAATGACATAGAGTGGAAAAATGGTGAATCTTGAGACCAAACCACTCATGCTACTAGAGATAATAGGTTGGACAAGTGGTGGACCTTGAATGTAAACCCCCCATGTACAAAATATCATGGTTTTGAGGTATTTCAATGGAGCCTAGCATCTTGGAGACATGGTGTAGCTTGCTTCTCTTCATGTTTCAATGGAGCGTATCTTGGACAAATGGTGGAGCATCCTTCTCTCCCATGTTTCAATGGACCCTAGCTTGGACAAGTGGTGGACCTTTGATTCTCTCTATGTTTCAATAGAGTTAGCTTGGACAAGTGGTGGACCTTGAAACAAAACCCCCATGTAAAACCTATGCTGGTCACTCCAAGTGGTGAGAAAGAATAACCCTTAAGATATAGCCTTATAGGTTGGACAAGTGGTGGACCTTAACACCCAAATATTCTTAATATAATGACATAGAGTGAAAAAGTGGTGAATCTTGAGACCAAACCACTCATGCTACTAGCGTTAATAGGTTGGACAAGTGGTGGACCTTGAATGTAAACCCCCATGTTTCAATAGAGTTAGCTTCGACAAATGGTAGAGGATCCTTCTCTCCATGTTTCAATGGAGCCTAGCTTGGACAAGTGGTGGACCTTTGTTTCTCTCTATGTTTCAATAGAGTTAGCTTGGACAAGTGGTGGACCTTGGAGCCAAACCCCCATGTAAAACATATCATGGACATTTCAAGTGGTGAGAAAGAATACCCTTTAAGATATACCCTTATAGGTTGGACAAGTGGTCGACCTTAACACCCATATCTCTTAACGTAATGACATAGAGTGGAAAAGTGGTGAATCTTGAGACCAAACCACTCATGCTACTAGAGATAATAGGTTGGACAAGTGGTGGACCTTGAATGTAAACCCCCCATGTACAAAATATCATGGGTTTAAGGTATTTCAATGGATCTTAGCATCTTGGAGACATGGTGCAGCTTGCTTCTCTTCATGTTTCAATGGAGCCTATCTTGGACAAATGGTGGAGCATCCTTCTCTCCATGTTTCAATGGACCCTAGCTTGGACAAGTGGTGGACCTTTGCTTCTCTCTATGTTTCAATAGAGTTAGCTTGGACAAGTGGTGGACCTTGAAACAAACCCCCATGTAAAACCTATCATGGTCATTCCAAGTGGTGAGAAAGAATACCCTTAAGATATAGCCTTATAGGTTGGACAAGTGGTGGACCTTAACACCCAGATCTTCTTAATATAATGACATAGAGTAGAAAAGTGGTGAATCTTGACATCAAACCACTCATGCTACTAGTGATAATAGGTTGGACAAGTGGTGGACCTTGAATGTAAACCCCCCATGTACGAAATATCATGGGTTTAAGATATTTCAATGGAGCCTAGCATTTTGGAGACATGGTGCAGCTTGCTTCTCTTCATGTTTCAATCAAACCTGGCTTGGACAAATGGTGGAGCATCCTTCTCTCCATGTTTCAATGGAGCCTAGCTTGGACAAGTGGTGGACCTTTGATTCTCTCTATGTTTCAATAGAGTTAGCTTGGACAAGTGGTGGACCTTGGAACCATACCCCTATGTAAAACCCATCATGTGCATTCCAAGTGGTAAATAATACCATTTAAGATATAGCCTTATAGGTTGGACAAGTGGTGGACCTTAACACCCAGATCTTCTTAATATAATGACATAGAGTGGAAAAGTGGTGAATCTTGAGACCAAACCACTCATGCTACTAGGGATAATAGGTTGGACAAGTGGTGGACCTTGAATTTAAACCCCACATATACAAAATATCATGGGTTTAAGGTATTTCAATGGAGCCTAGCATCTCAAAGACATGGTGCATCTTGCTTCTCTTCATGTTTCAATGGAGCCTATTTTGGACAAATGGTGGAGCATCCTTCTCTCCATGTTTCAATGGACCCTAGATTGGACAAGTGGTGGACCTTTGCTTCTCTCTATGTTTCAATATAGTTAGCCTATATTAGACAATTAGTAGACCTCGAATCTCTCCATGTTGTCTAGAGCTGAGCTTGGACAAGTGGTGGACCTTACTTCTCCCTTCCCTTAGTTTACTAGCTTAAATGATCACTATGTATACTTGCTTAGATCTAGCTTGAACAAGTGGTGGAACTTGTATTCACACAAACTTAATCCATTACAAAAAAGTATATGTTAAAATAACATTTGGTTTTTTTTGTTTCAGGAAAGATGGCTCCAAAAAAACAGGTTGCAAGGGTTGCTGTCTCAGTTGACTATACTTGCAATGATCTTAGGAAATGGTATTTGGACATACATGGTATAGAGGGTGCACAATTTCATAAGGTGCATCTATTTATTGCCAAAAAGGAGAATGACAGCTTGTTTGAAGATGTTGGACAAGTTGTGGAAGCATCTGTCTCTGTAGTTGATAGTCATCCAGAGGTGGAATGCATTGACATTCTAGTTCCAATGAATCTAGAATTTCAACTATCTCCAGGAGCATATGCATTGGAGCGCATGTCTAGAAACAAAGAAGAGACAATGTTTTCTCGAGGATGGAAGTTTGCAGAATCAAATCCAAATATCACAGCAGATCAACTTCAAAGCTCCATCATTGCCACACTACAACGAAAAAAGGTGAAAGCTTCACGACCACCATCCACAAAGAAGCAAGCAAAAGTGCAGAAAGTAGAAGCTAAGCTAAGAACTAGTTCCATTTTGGATGTAGACAAGGCATCTTTGGCATCCTCATCAACAGAGGGTTCAATGTCAAAGATGAGAATTGTGGATCCAGATGTTTTAGAAGCTGAGGCCATGAAAGGACAAGAAAAAGATACAGGTGGAATGAATAAGTACATAAATTATTTTCCTTTCCAATATAGGGAATTTGATATCCCTATTCAAAATTGTTGGCTTGCTCCTGATCACTATAATGCACGTATTATGGATAAAAAACACGCTGAAAGTGTGTTATTTGGATTTTCACGGAGTACGACCAAGCCTGCAGCATGTGCATATTTGATGCCTGTTCGAAATGCAAAATCAAAGAAGGGGACTCCTTTGGCAGTAGAAGAGGTAGAGGAGCAAAAAATTAAAGATTATCATTATTGGATTCTTGATGGGCAGCATTCAATCTATGCTGCAAAAGTTTTGCTTCACAATGAACAAAACAACAAAGAGATCTTTGAAAGACTGATTAGCGTGTATAAATTTAGAAAGGCTCGCATTGTTGTGAATGCTCCTCCATTTGTTGCAACTGCTATATCTGCCATTGCAAATGAGGAGGCTCAGGCATTGTATGTCAAGCAACCTTACAGCCAAATATTGAGACATTTACGGAGTCAATGGATCTTCTCAGGACGACCACCAAAGGCAGCAAGTGGAATTGCAGAGGGACATGCATCTCGTGCCGGATGGGATGTAAGTTATTTTCTTTGTCTTTTTGATAGTGTTTAATTAACAAATCTTGCTCAATAGTTTAATTATTTCTCTATTTCTTTTTAGGCTTTCTTCGATTGGCAAGAATGAGTGCAGCAGCAAGTTGGATTGCTAAACAGGCACACATGGTCACGTACTCTGATTTAGTTTATGATTGCTGGATAGAAATCATTGAAAATCTAGAAGAGGAGAATAAGAAACCCCCAACAACTGTATTTAGATACCTTTGTGGCCTTGAGGAATCAGAGGTAAAGACTATTCAAGAAGAGATTAGAGATGAGAAGATTTTACTGTCAAAGAGTGCAAAGGATGGTGATGCAACTGACATGTATGATCGAATCAAGCAGTTGAAGCAAGACAAATTGATTCAAGATGCACTTCTTGAAGGCTTCAACAATTTGAATGAGTCTTCACCATGTAAAGACTGGGAGGAGGTGGTCAAAATGTATAACATCAATGATGTTGTTTATAAAACAATTTTAATGCTATGCGAGGAATGGATCAGATCTAGTTTGACGCGTGGAACAAAGAAAATGGCTTTTCCAGATGGAGCAATAAAATACATGCAATGGGCAATTCACCTTCAAAAGGAGAAAACTGAGCCTAGAGATTTGCCATGGTCAATCTATGTGGTGAGCCTACAAATGGAAGGCAATCTCTACTTGATGCGCCACTTCAATAATAAAGTGCCTATTGGCTTATGTGTTTTAGATATGACAAAAAACGTTGGAGGCAATTTGAAGTGGAGTGAGGAGACATTTAACAATGCTTTGGATGGGATCTTGGCTATTGCTGGAGGGTCAACAGATCCTGGATTTGTCTTTCTTGCATTTGTGGATTTCACTAACTTCACAAAATTGCAATGTGCCTTTCACGCCATGGGAGATAATCTGAGCTACCATTGTTGTGGTGCATTGCATCACTTTCCATCAGCTCCTTGCAAAGGAGCAATTCAATTCCTAACAGTTATTGCCTTCTTGGGACAAGGCAATGCATTTGAAGACCTGAGAAGAAGATCAGAGGAACATCCCATGCCAATTGATTGTTCTCTTCTTCAAGTAGCAGATAACGATATGTCAGATTTGCAATATTTGGAGGCCAAAAAAAGAGCTTTGGTCAAGCACTACATTCGTACATATTGTTTTGAAGACCGCAAGCTTGTTGATGTTTTTGGTGATGGCTCCTTGGTTGCACAAGAAGGAATACAACAGAAAAAAGAAGTCATCTGCTTAATTGATAGTGTGGAGGAGGCAAAAAGCATGGAGACCATGCTGCTAGACTTTGTTAAGTCTCATGAAGATATAGAAAAATGGGCTGGACTTCAACAATCCACTTCGCAATCAGGCGACATTGTGCCTGTTACAGAGGAGTGCTCTCCACAAAGAGAAGAAGAACAACAACAACACCATCCTCTGTCAATGGAGGACTTTTTGGAAATGGAGACACGTATGTTTTGAGTTTCTTGTGCATGTTATGTTTCTTGTTACTGATTTGATACTCTTAATGTTAGATTTTGCTTTATATAGTATTGATTGAGCTTGTATTTTTATCTCAAGCATTCAAGGTTTGAATGTAAATAGTAAATTACTTGAGTTTTTGAATGGTGGATCTGTAGACTAAAACTAAAACATTTAATACTCACAAAGACTTAATTACTTAAGAGCTTGAACTCAATAAGTTTTGGACCTTTTATCAATACCCCCTTGATATGATACATTAGATCGTAGCATGGTTAAATGGTGATGCTTCATAAATTGAACCTAGCTTAGACAGGTGCTGGAGCCTAAATTTAAACTAACCTTGCTAGAAGGGAGCTTATGTTTGGACTTTGAGAACTAGCATAAGTAATCAATTAGAGCATAGATTAGACATGTGGTGGTGGCCGGCCTTAGAGACCAAAATCTTAATGAGCTTGGAAAGGTATTTAAGTACTGCAATTTACTTAGTTTTAGTACTCATTAAATGCATAGCTTGACAAAAGGTGGACCTTACATGGATCCTAATTTCAAGAGGTGTGGTAGACCTTCAAAACAAGCTCATATAGCTTGGACATGTGGTAGACCTTGCATGAAGACTAGTTTAGACAAGTGTGGTACACCTTGTAACCAACACCCATTTGTTATATTAGCTTGGACAAGTGGTGGACCTTGCTTTTATGTTTCAATGGAGCATTTTTTGGATAGGTGGTAGACCTTGTTTCTCTCCATGCTTCAAATGGAAGAAACTTTACATGGACAAGTGGTGGACCTTGTTTTTATGTTTTAAAGGAGCATATTTCGGACAAGTGGTAGACATAGTTTCTCTCCATGGTTCAATGGAACCCACCTTAGACAAGTGAAGTACCTTGAAACCAAACCCCCATAATACAACCTACTAAATAGGTTGGAAAATTGGTGGGATATGAAACCATCCATGATAGAGCATAGTATAGGTGAAAACGTAGTGGTCCTTATATCAATTACCCATGCATAGCTTGGACAAGTGGTGGACCTTGATTCTCTCTATGTTTCAATGGATCCTATCTTGGACTAGAGATATATCTTACTTAGTTCCATGCTTCAATGGATTGTAGCTTGGATAAGGAGTGGAACTTCAAACAAAACTCCACAGCATAGCATATATTAACAATTCATGGGTTTTATAGAGATTGTCCTGCCTATTTTGGAGAGTTGGTACACCTTTATTCTCCATTCTTCAATGGATCTGAGGTTGGACAAGCGGAGCTGGAGAAGTGGTCAACCTTAAAATGAAACCTCCCATGCTACAACCCATCATAGATCGTATATGTAGTGGACCTTGAAACTCTTTTATGTCCCTAGCTTAGAGAAGCATTGCACTCTTGATTATCTCCATACATGAAGGCAAGGTTGGACAAGTGGTGGACCTTCAAACCAGAATCTCTATGCAATAATAGGCAAGTGGTGGAGCTTGTTTTCTCCATGTTCCAATGGAGCCTAGCTTAGACAAACAATGGAGCTTGCTTCTCTCCATGTTTCAATGGATCCTAGCTTAGAAAAGTGGTGGAGCTTTGCTTCTCTCCATGTTCCAATGGACCATAGCTTAGACAAGTGGTAGACCTTGAAAAACACCCCTCGTATACAACATATTATGGGGTTTTCATGTTTCAATGGCTCCTAGCTTGGACAAATGGTAGAGCTTGCTTCTCTTTATGTTTCAATGGATCCAATCTTAGCCAAGGGTGGACCTTGAAACAAGAATCCCCCCCCCCCATGTACAACGTATTATGGGTTTTGAAAGCACTGGGAGAAAATAATAGCTTTGATAAGTGGTGGACCTTGCTTCTCTCCATGCTTCAATGGAGCCGAGGTTGGACACATGTTGGAGAGAAGATGGTTGCCCATGAAATAAGACCATGCATGCTATAATCAATCATATGTTGTACACATGGTGGACCTTGCAATTGTTTTATATGCCTAACTTGGACAAGTGGAGGACCCTTGATTACCTCCAGATATCAACAACAAGCCAAGTTTGGACAAGTGTAGTACCACCAAACCAGAATCTATATGCTACAATAGAGTATAGGTAGGACACGCGATGAACCTTGATATCAAACCATCCATGCTACTAGAGATGATAGGTTTCACATGTGGTGGAACCTTGTATCAATGTTCTATGTGTAGTTTTTGACTAGTGATAGACCTTGAAACTAATCCCTCTAGGCTACAAGAAAAAAGAGATGGATGAGGAGGCTAGACTACTTTTGTTGCATCAATGCATCCCATGTTACCACATATACTATAGGGTTCTTGGATAAGTGTTGGATCTTGTGTCAATGCTCCATGTCTAGCTTGGACAAGTGGTGGACCTTGGTTCTCTCTATGCTTCAAATGGGCAATAGATTGGAGACACAGTGGCCTTTTTTTTCCAATGATTTTATTTTTTGGAAACCTTGGAGGCACCATGTAAGAGGCACTCTAAGTCTTCCATACAATGGACCTATTGGACTATAAAATAATGATATCTTTCTTTGATATTGTCATTATTTTATGCATAATATTTTCTTCTTTTTGCAGACACAAAGGAGTTAAGTGATATAAAAACTAGATGTATTTCACACTATGATTGGCATGAAGATCCTTTTGGGACACCAACTTTTCCTATTCCCAAAGATGTAATTTTCCATATTAACGGTGTGGATTTTGAAGTGCGACTTTCATGTATTGAAGGAGCTGGTTATGGGCTATTTGTGCATACTACCCTGGAAAGTGGTTTGACTATTCTAAACTATGGAGGGCATAAGTATAGATTTCAAGACTGGAAAAAGATATGCAAAATATTTCCAAGAGCTTATAAATATTCTCTTCTAGAGGATCCAAACATAGAAGAAGAGGAAGATCAATCATACATTATTGGTTGTGTAGAAGAAGGAAACGTGTCGGGCTATATAAATAGTTCTCACAGTACAAATGTCTGTCCCAACGTACGCTATACATTTGATCCAAATTTGCCACCTTGGCATAAATGCACCTCTTCACACATCAAGTCAGAAGAATATGGCCATGTATGCATTGAGACTATTTGTCAAGTTGAAGCAGGAGAAGAGTTGTTTGCTGACTATAACTTTACTTGACATTGTAAAGTATTGTACATGGATGGAAATCTCAAGTACATGCATCATTTTCATTTTTCATGGATGAAATCTCAAGTGAATATAACATTTGATTATTGTTTAGTTTATGCTCAACGAGAATCTAGAGTGCTCTTATGCTTTGTGTGTTGTCTAACATATTTGACTACCTTGGCCATAGAATCTTGATTCTACTCTAGATTTGTGATAAATCTTACCAAAATTTAATCAATGTCTAGGTTGGACAAGTGGTGGGGCTTCAAACATTACTGTCTTAAACAAGTGGAGTTATCTTACTTGAATAAGTGGTGGCCTTTGAATCCAAATCTAAGCCAAATCTCTAATTATTTTCTTGTAGTCTAGGTTGGACATTTGGTGGACCTTGTATCCATGTTTCCTCAACAAGGGTGGCTTTTAGTTTTCACTTTAAGTACTCATCTTTAATAAAGTGTAGGATGGAAAATGTTGAGTTAGTAGATTGTATTTTAGACAAGTGGTGTTTGGTGTACGAATGCTGAAAATGGTTGCAAGGATTCTAACAACGACTTTACCTTAAATAAATTTCTTACTAGGAGTTCTACATATAAATATGGTGAATAAAATTCTAGTGGTTTTGAGATACCATTTGTGTGTGTGTTTTCTTAGATTCACAAACTGGGATGGATAATGCTCCTATGGTTCAGTCAACAACTATAGAATCCATAGATTCTATGGTTTCTAAAGTGCCCAAGATGGATGATATTTCTATACTAGAGTCTAGTGTTGTGCAACTTGAGCAAGCTTCCAATAATGAGAACCAAGAAATCGATGCTTCAAAAATGCAACATACATCAAAAGAGACTGAAAAGTCCACTCACGAGCTATTGCCAATTGGTACTACGTCATGTAGCGTAGATGTTGAGAAATCCATGCTTACAATTATATTGGATTTAAATGGTCTATTGTTGAAACGTTCCCCTCAACCATCCTCACACCACAACTCAGTGCAAATGGATTCAAAAAGATATATTATACTCAGGCCAGGTTGCATCCAATTCTTGAAGACTATTTTACAAAGGTTTAATGTTGCAATTTGGTCGACAGCTACTAGGAATAATGTGTATCAAATCCTTGCAGCACTAAACAACTTAGCTGAGGATACATTGCCTTTCTTTGCAATTTGGTCGCAAGATGTTTGCTACACCGCTCAAACTCAAAAATTGTTTAGACCCGACAATCCAAACGTTGAGGCAATGTTCAAGCCTCTAGCCAAAATTGCCATGGGGTTTGAATGTGATCCACAAAGAACAGTGCTTATTGATGACTCTCCTTACAAGGGATGTATTTCACCAGCAAACAATTGCATTTTTCCACCACAATTTGATGCTGAGAAGATGGTTGACAATATGCTCTTGGAGGAGCTACTGCCATACTTGATTCAGCTTGATGAGAGAAGGGATGTGCGTGATTTAATTGCTTCTAATCGTTATGGACAACCTATAGTGACAAATGATAGTGAATACAAACAAATCATGGAGTATTGGAAGCAGAAAAATGATGTTTGGTCAGCTAAGGTGTTCTTTACAAGAAGAATACCACCTGCAAAAGGTGACAGAGATGAAACTATCATTGAAGATGCAAGTGACACAAGCCACCGCAATGAAATGAGAAGAGCCCAAATACAAGAGATCTTGGCAAAGGAGCGTACACCCATTGAAAGCATGAAGGCGTCACAATTGACCACTTTAGCTAGGCAATTGGGTTGTAACACAAAAGGAGTTTTGAAGGCAACCACAGCAAAGGCTTATATAAATAAGGTGAAAGCTGAGAACAATCTTCTAAGGCTGGATAGAAAGCAACCCTAAGGTACTAGTGACATGTCATATATTCTTGATACACATGCTTGAACACTCATGTGCATGGTATCTAACAAATCTTTCTTTTTTATTCCTTCTTGCAGGATCTTACAAAGGATACTACTAGATGGAGCTCAATCAATAGAGATTTTGATATTTTTGCTCAAAATAATGAAGCAGTCACCTACATTTTTTGTTTATCAATTTCTTGAGAGACTTTATTTTAGTTTGTAATCATCAAATGAAATGAAAAGTATCCTTCTTATTAAGATTGTTGATCTTTTTCTTGTTCAAACCTTTCAATTGTGATTTATAGTTTTGTTAGCATGAGATTGTGCTTTTTTAGTTTGAAAAAAACTGTCAAAGATCCAAGTCTTTTTGGCTTTACTTAAGTTATTAATTGTGAAAGATCCAAGTCTTTTTGCTTTACTTAAGTTATTGATTGCCTATGTAATAGTCCTTAAAACAATATCGGATGGCTTTCTTGCTCCCATGTCTCACATTGGTCTTTAGGTAAGACAAGTGGTGACCTTGAAAGTATGGTCTCATATCTCGATCAAGTGAAGAGACATGAAGCTTAAATATCACTACTATGTATCTAGTGTTAAACTCCATCGAGACAAAGACTAGATAGCCAAATTGCAGTCGAGTTTAAGTGAAAAATCCATTTGAGCTAAGGTAAAACTTATAGTGCCTCATTTTTCTAGGATTCTACCCCATCAAGGAAGTTAAATCTAGCACAAACCAATTAAGACTCTTTTGGAGCCTAGATAGGACAATTCGTGGAACTTATGAAACTTATTATTGAGTTAGAGTCTAGTTTAGATAAGCAAAAGATCTTCAAACCAGCACTTGACTTTCTTACTATTCAATATTCAAAGTCCCTTGAGGCTAACAAATTACATACCCACTTGTAACCTAACTAATGAGTAATTATATAGATCTAAGCAAGTATATATAATGAGTCTTCAAACTAATAATCCAAGGGAAGAGAGTAGCAAGGTCCACTACTTGTCCAAGCTCAGCTCTAGACAACATAGAAAGATGCTAGTTCTACTAATTGTCTAATTATAGGCATGGAGAAATGATAGAAGGTTGACCACTTGTCCAACCTATCATCTCTAGTAAGATGGGAGGTTTGGCCTTAAGATTCACCATGTAACCAACCTATACATCATTGTATTATGAAGAGTAAAAAAGCAAAGCTCCACCACTTGTCCAAGCTAGTTCTAAAATCCACATGGAGATAAGCAAGCTCCACCATTTGTCGAATCTCTCTTCCATTAAAACATGAAAAAACTCATCTATGTTGTACAGGGGGACTTTTTTCCAAGGTCCACCACTTGTCCAAGCTAGGATCCCTAGTAGCACGAGTGGTTTGGTCTCAAGATACACCACTTGTACACTCTATGTCATTATATTAAGAAGAACTATGTATTAAGGTCCACCACTTGTCCAACCTATAAGGTTATATCTTAAATGGTATCCTTTCTCACCACTTGAAATGCCCATGATATGTTTTACACGGGGGTTTCATTCCAAGGTCCACCACTTGTCCAAGCTAACTCTATTCAAACATAGAGAGAAGCAAAGGTCCACCACTTGTCCAAGCTAACTCTATTCAAACATAGAGAGAAGCAAAGGTTCACCACTTGTCAAAGCTAGGCTCCGTTGAAGTATGGAGAGAAGTAACCTCCATCATTTTTCCAAGATAGGTGCCATTCAAACATGGAAAGAATCAAGATCTACCATGTCTCCGAGATTCTAGGCTCCATTGAAACACCCTAAAACCATGATATTTTGTACATGGGGTGTTTACATTCAAGGTCTACCACTTCTCTAACGTATTATACCTAGTAGCATGAGTGATTTGGTCTTAAGATTCACCACTTATCCACTCTATGTCATTATATTAAGAATAACTGGGTGTTAAGGTCCACCACTTGTCCAACCTATAAGGGTATATCTTAAATGGTATCCTTCACCACTTGTCAAGGTCCATCACCACTTTTCCAACCTATAAGGTTATATCTTGAATGATATTTTTCCTCATCACTTGTAATGTCCATGCTATGTTTTACAAAGGGGTTTTGTTCCAAGACCCACCACTTGTCCAAGCTAACTCCATTAAAACATAGAGAGAAGCAAAGGTCCACCACTTGTCCAAGATAGGCTCCATTGAAACATGGAGAGAAGGATGATCCACCATTTCTCCAAGATAGGTTCCATTGAAACATTGAGAGAAGCAATCTCCACCATGTCTCCAAGCTAGGCTCCATTGAAATACCCTAAACCCATAATTTTGTACATGAGGGGTTTACATTCAAGGTCCACCACTTGTCCAACCTATTATCCCTAGTAGCAAGAGTGGTTTGGTCTCAAGATTCACCACTTGTACACTCTATGTCATTATATTAAGAAGAAATATGTGTTAAAGTCCACCACTTGTCCAGCCTATAAGGTTATATTTTAAATAGTATCCTTTCTCACCACTTGAAATGCCCATGATATGTTTTACATGGGGGTTTCATTCCAAGGTCCACCACTTGTCCAAGCTAACTCTATTAAAACATATAGAGAAAGAAAGGTCACCACTTGTCCAAGCTAGGCTCATTGAAACATGGAGAGAAGGAACCTCCACTGTTTCTCCTAGATAGGCTCCATTGAAACATGGAGAGAAATAAGCTCCACCATGTTCCAAGTTGCTAGGCTCCATTGAAATACCAATACCATAATGTACATGTTTACATTCAAGGTTCACCACTTGTCCAACCTACCCTAGTATTCTCATGATTCATAGAAACATGGAGAGAAAAAGCTCCACCATTCTTCAACTCCATTGAAACATGGAGAGAAATAAGCTCCACCATGTCTCCAAGTTGCTAGGCTCCATTGAAATACCCAATACCCATAATTTTTTGTACATGGGGGGTTTACATTCAAGGTTCACCACTTGTCCAACCTATTATCCCTAGTAGGTTTGGTCTCATGATTCACCACTTGTCCACTCTATGTCATTATATTAAGAGGAATTAGGTGTTAAGGTCCACCACTTGTCCAACCTATAATGTTATAGCTTGAATGGTATTTTTTCTCACCACTTGTAATGCCCATGACATGATTTACATGGGGGTTTTGTTCCAAGGTACACCACTTGTCCAAGATAAATCTATTGAAACATAGAGAGAAACAAAGGTCCACCACTTTTCCAAGCTAGGCTGCATTGAAACATGGACCTTAATACCAAATTATTTCTAGTAGCATGAGTGATATTTTGTACATGGGGCGTTTACATTCAAGGTCCACCACTTGTCCAACCTATTTCCCTAGTAGGTTTGGTCCCAATTTCACCACTTATCCACTCTATGTCATTATATTAAGAATAATTGGGTGTTAAGGTCCACCACTTGTCCAACCTATAAGGTTATATATTGAATGGTATTTTTTCTCACCACTTGTAATGCCCATGATATGTTTTACATGGGGTTTTTGTTCCAAGGTCCACCACTTTTCCAAGATAACTCTATTCAAACATAGAGAGAAACAAAGGTCCACCACTTGTCCAAGCTAGGCTCCATTGAAACATGGAGAGAATGATGCTGCACCATTTATCCAAGATAGGCTGCATTGAAACATGGAGAGAAGCAAGCTTTACCATGTTTCCAAGCTAGGCTCCATTGAAACACTCTAGGGGGTTTTATTTCAAGGCCCACCACTTGTTTAACCTATTATCCCTAGTAGCATGAGTGGTTTGGTTTCAAGATTCACCACTTGTACACTCTATGTCATTATATTGTGTTAAGGTCCACCACTTGTCCAACCTATAAGGTTATATCTTAAATGGTATCCTTTCTCGCCACTTGAAATGCCCATGATATGTTTTACATGGGAGTTTCATTCCAAGATCCACCACTTGTCCAAGCTAACCATATTCAAACATAGAGAGAAACAAAGGTCCACGACTTGTCCAAGCTAGGCTCCATTGAAACATGGAGAGAAGGAACCTCCACCATTTCTCCTAGATAGGCTCCATTAAAACATGGAGAGAAGTAAGTTCCACCATGTCTCCAAGATGCTAGGCTCCATTGAAATACGCAAAACCCATGATATTTTGTACATGGGTGATTTACATTCAAGGTCAACCATTTCTCCAACCTATTATCCCTAGTAGGTTTGGTCTCACAATTCACCACTTTTCCACTATATGTCATTATAATAAGAGGAATTGGGTGCTAAGGTCCACCACTTGTCCAGCCTATAAGGTTATACCTTGAATGGTATTTTTTCTCACCACTTGTAATGCCCATGACATGCTTTACATGGGGGTTTTGTTCCAAGGTTCACCACTTGTCCAAGCAAATTCTATTGAAACATAGAGAGAAACAAAGGTCCACCACTTTTCCAAGCTAGGCTCCATTGAAACATGGACCTTAATACCAAATTATTCCTAGTAGCATGAGTAATATTTTGTACATGGGGGGTTTGCATTCAAGGTCCACCACTTGTCCAACGTACTTTTCCTAGTAGGTTTGGTCGCAAGATTCACCACTTGTCCACTCTATGTCATTATATTAATAATAATTGGGTGTTAAGGTCCACCACTTTTCCAACCTATAAGGTTATATATTGAATGGTATTTTTTCTCACCACTTGTAATGTCCATGATATGTTTTACATGGGGATTTTGTTCCAAGGTCCACCACTTGTCCAAGCTAAATCTGTTCAAACATAGAGAGAAACAAACGTGCACCACTTGTCCAAGGTAGGCTCCATTGAAACATGGAGAGAATGATGCTCCACCATTTATCCAAGATAGACTCCATTGAAACATGGAGAGAAGTAAGCTCCACCATGTTTCCAAGATGCTAGAGTCCATTGAAATACCCAAAACCCCTGATACTTTGTACATGGGGGGTTTACATTCAAGGTCCACCACTTGTCCAACCTATTATCCCTAGTAGCATGAGTGGCTTGGTCTCAGGATTCACCACTTGTCCACTCTATATCATTATATTAAGAAAAATTGGGTTTCCATATCTAAATGGATCTTTGCTTGGATAAGTGGTAGACCTTGAGACCTAAATACCCATTCTACACTAGAGCATTGGTTAAGCCTTATACACTTCAAGCATACCTTTAACAACAAGTAGTAGTTATTAGTTGACTTAAGTCTAGTTGAACTCCATGGTATTGAGACTAAGAGAGAGTGTAGCATAAAAAAGAGTCAGGATTTTAATTTGACTTTCTTTCTATTAATGAGTAGATCATAGATGGATTTTGGTATCTAATAAAACCTTAGGGTAGACAATGTAAAACTCATGTCTATTGTTGTGTTTGCATTAAGTGTTCTTGTTCTTTAATTTCAGAACCATTACAGAAAAATGGATTGGCTATATGCTGGCATAAATTGAAGAAAACTATTGAATTACCCATCCAACCTCCTCCAAGACCTTGTCCAAGGAATGAATCACCTCCTTATCACCTACCACTTGCTTTCAAGGACATCAAAAGAGTACTTATCTTGGATCTAGAGGGGTTACTTCTCAAGACAGTTGAAATGAAACATGGAGATTCTATGCCATCTTGGGCTCAACACATGCGACTTGTGGAGGACAAAGATGAAGTTTATCATGTGGTGCGACCAGACGCACAAAGTTTTTTGGATTTTTGTGCTGAATACTTTGAGCTATGGATATGGAGTTGCTATAACTTAACAAGGGTGCAACGCATCACACAAAAGTGTTTTCCTGAGCAGTATACCAAGTTCAAGGTGTTTATGAGTAACAAAAATTGCCAAAATCCAAATATCATGTTAGGATTTACAAGGGTTTATCACAAAAATCTGAGTGATATTTGGAAGATATTTGAGGATTTGGATGCAAACAATACCTTAATTTTTGATGACACTCCATATAGGGTGATGTGGAACATGCCAGGGACATATCTTATATTTTCCAAAGATGTGGAGGCAAACTTCCGAGCAACTTCAAAACTTCTTGCAGAGAACCATAATTCCATGGTTGGTAGGATGGTTGTATGCAAGAGATAAGAGAGTCTATACATACAACACAATTGTAAATCAGTATAGTGATTCTGAGACAAATTATGTCCTTGGTGTGTACTTGTCAACACGAAAGCATTGAATAAATATGGCTATAAGATGCTTTTTTTATTCTAGTGTGTATCTTTCAACATTTGTATAATTTGATATAGTCTTTTTTTTTTTTTTAAAAGGTGTGTCAATTTTATGAACACTTGAATGGAGTGCACCCTACTCTAAGGGGACTTCAATGTACTATTGGAGTGCATCCTATTGTAAGGGGACTCTGATGTATTGCTAGAGTGCACCCAAATTTTTGGGGACTCATTTTTTATTTGATTGGGGCCTATGTTGGGTCATATAGTAAAAGAAATTCATTTTTTGTCAATTCATATCGAGGTTGCATTTATTTGGAACTATGAAAGAATTGATGTTTGATGTCAAAATAAAACTTGTAAGTGTGGATCAGAGAATTCATGGACTTTAAATATGTGAGAGGGATCTTTTTCTTGGGCACAAATGTTTGCTTCAAGAATTTTGTCATTACATACTTTATGTGAAAGAGTTTTAGAACCTAAAAGACTTTGAAAACAAAACTATGGAATCTAAGTGCATGTATTCTTGAATGGCTTGAAAGTTGATGTATACATGCATGTCGCCTTGATGAAGATTTAGATCTGACAAGATGGAAAGATATAATTCTTGGACGTTACCTTTGTCAATTTGTAAAACATATTTAACTTTCTTTAATATGGGTGGAAATATATTATTATGTCATATTTAACTTTCTTTTAATATGGGTGGAAAATATATTATTATGTGCATTTGGAACCTAATTGCTTGACCTTCAAACCAAGATTCCTATGTTATTTTTTCATATACTTTTTTGTACTGAATTAAGATTGTGGATGCAAGGTCCACCACTTGTTCAAGCTAGATCTAAGAAAGTATATATACTGAGTCTTCAAACTAGTAAACCAAGGAAGAGAGAAGCAGGGTCCATCACTTGTCCAAGCTCATCTCTAGACAACATAGAGAGATGTTATGTCTACTAATTGTCCAATATAGTCATGGAGAAATGATAGAAGGTTGATCCACTTGTCCAACCTATCATCTCTAGTAAAATGGGAGGTTTGGCCTTAAGATTCACCATGTAACCAACATATACTTCATTGTATTATGAAGAGTAGAAAAGAAAAGCTCCACCACTTGTCTAAGGTAGTTCCAAAATCAACATGGAGAGAAGAAAGCTTCACCATTTGTCCAAGATAGGTTCCATTAAAACATGGAAAACCTCATATATGTTGTACATGGAAGCTTTTTTCCAAGGTCCACCACTTGTCCAAGCTAGGATCCATTAAAACATGGATAGAAACAAGGCTCCACAACTCGTCCAACCTTTATAGCTGCGAAGTGTACCGGTTGTCTAAACTAGGCATGGGAAAATAATAGAAGGTCCACCACTTATCCAATATATTATCTCTAATAGCATGGGAGGTTTGGTCTCAAGATTTAGGAATTGGCTGACCTGTATTTCATTGTATTATGATGAATTTGGTTTTAAAGTCAACTACTTATCCAAGCTATAAGTTTATATCTTGAATGGTATTCCTTCCCATCACTTAGAAAACCAATGATATGTTGTACATGGGAGGGTTTGTTACAAGGTTCCACCACTTGTCCAAGCTAGTTTCATTGAAACATGGATGAAGACAAGCTCCACCATTTGTTAAAGCTAGACTCCATTTGAAATCTAGAAAATCCATTCTATGTTGTACATGGGGTTTTTGTTTTAAGGTCCAACACTTGTCCAAGCTAAGATCCATTGAAACATGGAGTAGAGAAACACTCCACCACTTGTCCAAGCTAGGCAACATTGATAGTAGTTGGTTTATTTTGAAGATCCACCACGTGTCTAAGCTAACTCTATTGAAACATAGAGAGAAGCAAAGGTCCACCAACTGTTCAAGCTAGGCTCCATTGAAACATGGACAGAAGCAAGCTCCACCATTTCTCCAAGATAGACTCCATTGAAACATGGAGAGAATCAAAGGTCCACCATTTCTCCAAGCCAAGATCTAGTTGTCCAACCTATAAGGTTATATCTTAAATGGTAATCTCTCTAATCACTTGGAATACCCATGATATGTTTTACATGGGGGTTTTGTTCCAAGATCACCACTTGTCCAAGCTAACTCTATTGAAACATAGAGAGAAGCAAAGGTCCACCACTTGTCCAAGCTAGTCTCCATTGAAACAAGGAGAGAAGCAAGCTCCATCATTTCTCCAAGATAGGCTAGCATGGATAAGTGCACCTTGAAACCAACCTTCCTATGAGGCAATAGAGCATATGCTACATATTTTATGTATGTCCCATGCCTCAAATTAAGAAGTTATAGATTAGAAGTGGACCTTGCTTAAATGTCACATGCAATAAATTAAGGAAAAATAGCCAAGTGGATTGTATTCCTCAATGGATCCTTGCTTTCACAAGTTGTGAACCTTGAGTCACTTTTACATTAACTTGGACAAGTGGTGGACCTAGAAACCAAGCTCTCCATGTTGAGATAAGTTGTAGGTAGGACAGTAGAACATAGACAACAATAATGGATGCAATATACTCCTCTCCTAATAATCCAATTGATTGAAACCATGATATTTTAGTTGTTTTCATTGTGTATTGTATGTGCATAAAGTGGAATGAGACCTTAAGAAAACTCAAATTTTTGACAAAATCTCTATATTTTATACATGATATATTGAAAGTTGTCCAACCTGGGAATTGGGATTTTCCCACTTTACCTAATATGGTCTTTTGTAAAATGTTTCTCTTCATGGGAGAAACCATAAAACAAAGCCTTTTGGAGGGGGGACCAGCTCCATGTAAATCCGGTCCTCAATTGCTTTCAATAGCTTAAATTCTCTCTCTTTTTGAAGTATTTTTCATGCTATCTAACTAGGTGTTATGCTTTTTGTTGCTCTCTCCACCCAAGCACTCTTGTTATCCTCATTAGGAATCTATTCTAATGAAATGCTAACTATGTTCATGATATTTTCCGCTACACACAAGTTACTAGGCCATTAGATGTTACATTGGTATCAGAGCACAAGGTTTCTCTTTTCTTGCTCAAGAAGTGAGGTCCTCAAGCTAGATATAAATGGTTGGTATTATTAATTGCATGTGAGTAAGTAGAATAGGGATTTTTCAACCTTGCAGTGCGCCTGCCTTCGTGCAGATAGCGGGACATCACCGTCGAGAGCTATGGTCTTACTAGTGGAGTCCTATGGGGCTTGCCTACAACTTAACCACTATTGAGCTATTAGAAGCTTGACAAGAGTCGGTGTTGTTTTAGTGTTCAAAAAACCTCTCTTCTATTTCTTGCAATTAATGGTATTCGAGCTACGGGTACAGTAGCTTGAGTGCTTTTTCTAAAGGGGTAAAAAGGAGTAGAAACTAGGGCTTGAAGTGCCAAAGTACACCTAAAATGTTTACAGCTAAAAGTTTTTAGAATGGCTAACAATAGTAAAGAGAGTGAAATTAATGTTGATAACTTTGATTTTGCTAATGAGCAGGCTAGTAATGATGCCCCTATGCTTGTTAACTATCTTGTTTCTAGGCTTTAAGTAGCCATGGGCAATCCATCCCTCCAAAGTGAAGTGCAATGATCGCTTTGTGCTCATGGGATTCTCCAAGCTCCTCACCATGACAAGAGAATACCTAGGAAGCCTCCCTGTGAGACTTCTAAACAAGGCCTCTCTCCAATTCGGGAAGAAGAAGAGGATCCATACGAAGGGCTCAAAAATTTGCTCCTTGATGATGAATCTCGTTTCCAAAAGAGAACTCAAGAGCCCTCACTAAAGGAACGAGAAAGTCTCCCGCCACCTCGGCGGAGATGGCTCCACGAAGACGGTGGGCTAAACACTCTCCATCACCTCCAAAATAAAGAAGACCATCACACACTACTCCACACCATACTTCATAGAGGGATGACAAAAAGCAAGAGAAGAAAAAGGCAACAAAGAGGACACCCTCTTCTCCATCTTCTTCATCCTCTTCCTCTTATGAAAGTGATGGTGCAAACAAAGAAGGTCAAGGCAAGAAAAAGGAGAGAAAGAGGTCACCCTCTTCTGCATCTTCAGAAGATAGTGATGGTACAACTTTTGAACCATCAAAAAGAAGAGGACATAGGAAATCCTATACCGCGTGGAAGAGGTCGTCCAAGCTCAAGAAGTTGAAAGAGGGAGGAAAGAGCATATCTTTCTTACCTACGATGGAACCTTTGGTGCTATGAACAAAGTATTGGCCTTTATCCAACAGTTTGATGCGGCGTTTAGAGATGAGGGCTTCACGGAGTCCTCTAAGCTACGCCATGTAGCTATGCACTTTCAAAAGTCTGCCAGACAATGGTGGTCTCGCCTACGGGCCAATGGTGAAGCTCCACAAACATGGAAAGCTTTAAGAGCTTCCATTATGAAGCAATTTTTTGACCACCGATGCCAAAGACAAAGTACTCACCGAATGGCAAAGTTTAAATCTCTCCCCCTACAAATCCATTTCACAAATATGTAGACATGTTTTGGGACTTACAACTCAAAGCCACTGTCTTCAAAAAGTCTGATTTTGGAGAGAAAAAGCAAAAAAGTTGTGTGGTCTTAACTAAAGAAATGGCGGAGTATGTCAACTCTCAAAGGCCATGCACCATATTGGCGGTTATACACCATACTATGGTGACTTCTTAAATCAATTTCCAAATAGGGGCTAAGAGAAATTCTAAGCCCACGAAAAACAAGGGTTCAATGAGCCTAAGGGGAAGGACAATGTCCAAAAGTCTCCTAAGGGCAATTCCAATAACCACAAAGCCAAGGAAAAGGGAGTTTACAAAGGCAAAAACAAACTCTCTCCTGAAGAGCTTGAGCGTTATCGCAAGGATAAGTGATGTTTCAAGTGTACCGCACTTGTCCCCAAAAGAACACCCTCCATGAGCCTCCTAGAGCTACATTGGTCGAAATCCAAGAGGAGGAAACTCACCACAAAGGATCTCCTCTATGCCATGCTTGGGGAAAGGTAAGAGAACATGATGCTTTTATTCTCTTTGACGCTGGTTCTACTCACAATTTCATATCCATAGAGTTGACCACCAAGCTAGGTATACAAGCTTATGAGATGGGAGATGTCCTACTCGCAAATGGTGCTTTCAAGGGGCAAGAAGCTTCAGCTTCAGTCACTCCCTTAATCAGGAAATTGAGGCTCCATGTCCAAAGCTGTTTGGACAAAGAGGACTTCTTTATCTCTCCTCTCAAGCATGAGTATGTAATCCTAGGGGCACCATGGTTTGATCGCATGGCTGCCAATGTTAAATTCCCTTAAAGAAAAATCTACTTTAGGTTCAGGGAAAAAGATATGTACATAGATGCTAAGGAAATGGGTAACACCATACCCATTGTACATACGCAAGCT
The DNA here is from genome assembly GCF_014529385.1 of Adiantum capillus-veneris. Classification (NCBI taxonomy): domain Eukaryota; kingdom Viridiplantae; phylum Streptophyta; class Polypodiopsida; order Polypodiales; family Pteridaceae; genus Adiantum; species Adiantum capillus-veneris. Next base: position 4,060,632 of record NC_140959.1, read on the forward strand.
TTCCATAAGTCAGTAAAGAGCTCTATTTCCGCGTACATGATTTTTGTTAAAGATTTACAAAATGAACCTAATGTTTTAGCAAAAGAAAATAAACACATTCATGTCTTTATTGATGACATCCCTTGTGAACTACCTCCTAAAGGAGGCAATGATGACCATGCAATTGAACTTCTTCCAAGAAGTTCACCGCCTAATAAACCTCCTTATAGAGTTTTTCAAGCTCAAGAAGAGGAGATTATGCAGCAAGTGCAAGAGATAGTTGAGAAGGGCATGGCTAGGCCTAGCTCATCTCCATTTTTCTCACCTGTGCTACTAGTGCAAAAGAAAGATGACACATATCGAATGTGTGTTGACTATAGAGCACTGAATATGATCACTATCAAAAATAGGTTTCCCGTTCCACGGGTAGAAAACCTATTTGATAAGCTACAAGGATCGACCTACTTCAGTAGGATTGATCTAAAAAATGGCTATCATCAAATATAGATAGTTGATCAAGACATTATAAAGACGGCATTTTGCACTATGTTTGGTCTTTACGAATACATTGTCATGCCTTCTCGCTTGACCAATGCACCAGCCACAGTCAACCGCTTGATGGAGAAGCTATTCATGCCTCACCGAACCTTTACTGGAGTGTTCTTTGATGACATTATCATCTACTCTAATTCACTAGATGAACACAAGCAACACCTCCAGGTAATGTTTCAAGTTCTAAGAGAGAATAAACTTTATGTTAATTGAAAGAAAAGTGAATTTTTCTTGCGAGAGATTCAGTAATTAGGTCACATTATCTCTCAGATGGCATCCAAATGGATCTATCAAAGTTAGAGGTAATAAAAGGATGGCCTAAACCAAGGAATCTTCATGAATTAAGAAACTTTATAGGTATGTGTGCATACTATATACGCTTTCTAGAAAAGTTCTCACAAATTGCATGGCCATTACATGACCTAACAAAGAAAAACATTAGGTATACATGGTCTGCCAAGGAGAAAAATGCTTTCAAAAAGCTTAAAGAAAAGATTCTCTCTCAACCTGTGCTTACATTGCCTGATCTCTCAAAGCCACTTGAGGTCTAATGTGACGCTTGTGGTGATTGCCTTGGAGCTGTTTTTCTCCAAGAAGGGCATGCCACCCGGGGGGTTCACTATGTGTAAAACTACCATATCACGTGCGCTCAAGACATGTTTGTAAAACCCCTTATCTGTGAATTTTGTTAAGAATATAATGTACCCTTGTCTTTTAAAATTTGTAAGTTTTTTTCAAATTTGAAAAAAATAATGCCCTTTTGTATATATATTTTTGTAAGTTTCAAGAACTTTAAATACCCTTCTGTTGAACTCGCGTGATAGGTTACATTTTTATAAGGTGACCTCCCCGGGGCATGCCATAGCCTATGAAAGTCGATGTCTTGACCCTGTTGAGCAAGCTCTAGGCATATATGAAAAGGAACTCCTCGCAGTTCTACATGCCTTACTCATGGAAGCACTATTTATTGGGGACTCCTTTCATTCTGCTAATGGATCACCAAAGTCTTAAGTACTTCATGACGCACACCAAGGTCTCCGACAAACAAATGAGGTGGGAAAATTTCCTTTCCCAATTTCATTTTCATATTGCTCACATTGTTGGCAAGCATAATCAAGTAGCCGATGCACTCTCAAGACGGCCGAGAGTGAATGCGGTTTCCATAGCAACTCACAATGATATATCTTCTATGATAGATGAGTATGCTATTGATCTTGATTTTGAAGGTGTGATTTCAGCCCTTGCATTAGGGAAGAAAGAGGAACCATTTACACTACAAGATGGTTACCTTCTCTATGGCAATAGACTATGTGTTACTAACTCACTACGTGAGAAAGTAATGTATGAATCTCATGCTCCTTGGCATAGAGGGATTCAGTCTACCCTAAAAGGGATTGAAACATATTTCTATTGGCCTACCATGAAAGAAAACATACAATAGTATTTTTCTAAATGTGTGGTATGCAAAAGACAAAGTTTGATAGAGGGAAGCAACTTTGATTGCTTCAACCTTTGCCAATCCCTAAGTCACCATGGGAGAGCATATCCATGGATTTTATCTTTGGATTGCCTAAGTCTATCCATGGGAATACGTGAATATGGACAAGTAGATAGGTTCAGTAAACAAGCTCATTCTATACATGTCAAAAAGACTATCAAAGCCCATCAAATGGCAACCCTCTTCATTTCACATATCTTCAAGTACCATGGCTTGCCAATGTCCATAGTGTCGGATAGAGATCCTAGAATGACTAGTAATTTTTGGAAGGGTCTCTTTGAGAATTTAGGAACAAGGCTAAATTTCTCTTCCGCCTATCACCCGCAAACGAATGGCCAAAGTGAAATAGCTAACCTAACAATTCCCAATCTACTAAAAGCCTATGTAACGGAAGTAGATCTAAGATCTCAATGGGAGAAGTACTTACCCTTAGTGGAGTATGCCTACAATAACACTGTACATACATCCACGGGAAAAGCACCTTTTGAGGTAATTGAGGGAAGATCATAAAGTCCCTTGCTACTTAAGGTACATGGAAAGATCTTTGTTGCAGATGAGTATAGCCAAGACCTACAAGAATCTTTCCATGAGATTAAGGATGCTATCTCTATCTCAGAGCAAAGGCAAAAGGCTGATGCTAATAAGCACAGAAGAGCCCAAGTCTTTAGAAAAAAATGATTGGGTCTTATTAAAATCTCCCACGGCTCGATTAAGGCACGATACACAAGAATTCTACGGGACACCAAAAGTACTATGCTAAGCTAGCAAAAAGGTACTAGGTCCCTTCTAGATTCTTAGGCCAATCAATGAAATGGCCTATCAGCTCAAGTTGCCCCACCATTGGCTCATACACAATGCTTTCCATGTGATCCTACTAAAGCCTTACAAAGGAGAGACACCTCAAGAATCAACAATTGAAGACCCACCGGAGATCAAGGACCAAGAAGAGGTGCTGCAGCCCGAGTCCATTCTCCGACATGAAAATAGGTACTAAGAGGCGGTAAGACTATCCGACAATACCTTATTAAGTTTAAAAATTATCCTTTGAAGATGCTAGATGGATGCAAGGCATACAATTAAAGGATAACCTAAACATTTCCAATGCTTACAATGCTTCCCTAGACTAAGCAAATGTACCAATGTTTAAAATGAACAACGTTTTCGTCTTATAAGACTCTATTTTTATTTATTGTGCACAAAAATGAAGAAGTATGCATGCTTAGATCAAGTTTGCGGAGACGACGTCTCCCAAACACCAAGTAGAGCTTGTCACTCTACTATGGAAGGTTGATAGGATTAATGTGCAGACATGCATGTGGTAGCTTAGGTTCTCAAGCACCAAGTGGACTAGTCATCCATTCTGGAATGATGTCATAGGGTAACATACAGATCCTCTACCCGCTAGAAAAAGGACTAATGAATAGGTTTTATCTTCTCTACCCCATAGTCGAGCACGACTATGATTTGAAGAGAGGTATAATGTCATAATAACTAATATCTAATTCTACTAAATGATTTTCTCATGTTAAACTGATCATTTAATATGGGAAAGTGGCAGGGGAGAAAAAAGATAGAATAGGGGATGAGAGAAAAACTCACACACACACACACACACAAGCTCCCTTTACACACACACACACACACACACACACACACACACACACACACACACACACACAAGATCCCTTTACACAAAGGGAATGAGGGACACATGTCAGCTCCCTAGGACAGATGCCCACAAGGTGTACTCAAATCCGATTGGATGGCCATGGAGGTGGACCGATGAGAATTAGGCTAGAGTAAATCTACTTTAATTAATTTAAAAACACTTAATAAAAAAACCAATAGGAATTAAGCTCTCTAGAAGACTATTGGACAGTCTTCCAAGGGGTCCAATGAGCATTCAACAGCCCAATGGCTTGCCTGATTCCCATTGGGGTCGCCAGGAGACAAAGGGGTCCAATGAGAGTTTAGCTGCATTAGTTAATTACCCAAAGGTCTCACAAAAGGGGAAAGGGGGACACATATCATAAGACTATCACTTATGCTACTTAACTTTCATTGGCTAAGCTGGGAGAGATCCAATGAGGTGCTAGCAAGAGCAATTAGCAAGAGGGCTCGACCAAGAGAGAGAGGGGGCTGATTTTTTAAGTCAATTATCCACACACACACTCACACAAGCTCGTGTAGAGTAAGAAGACTCTCTCTCTCTCTCTCTCTCTTCTCAAGCTTTAATGAAAGCTTATCACCTACTCCAAGCTTGTGAGAAGGGAGGCCTACACCAACAACTCTTGGCTTTGTGATACAAATCCAACCAAGAGCCAAGCTTCAATGCAAGCTCATCTCCTATACCATGCTAATTACTAAGCTAAGCTATGCTAATATGAGTGATTATGTGAGGAGATGTACATCTTTCTTGTAAGAATACTCCTTCCACTCAATCTACTCTCATACCCCACTAGCTCTCACCATCTTTGAAGGTGTGTGAGGTTTTGGTCTGAGACCGTGAGGGAATTGATGTTGTTTTTTATAAGTGTTTTGTTTAGTGCTTGAAGCTTCCATCTTCATTACACTAGCTAGTATTGAAGGAACACAAAGAATTGTATTGTAAAATGTCTCTCTTCATGGGGAGAAACCACAATACAAAGCCTTTTGGAGGGGGGACCGGCTCATGTAAATCCGGTCCTCAACTCTTGTCAATATTTTAATTTCTCTCTCTTTTTGAAGTATTTTTCACGCTATCTAACTAGGTGTTATGCTTTTTGTTGTTCTCTCCACCCAAGCACTCTTGTTATCCTCGTTAGGAATCTATTCGAGTGAAATGCTCACTATGTTCATGCTTTTTTCCACTACACACAAGTGACTAGGCCATAAAATGTTACAGAAGGTGCCGATATTGGTAACATGCAACACCTTCTCTTTAGTATTGTTGGAGACATGCCAAAATGTGCCATCGACCTGCGAGGTGACTTCCAAGAGGACATAAAAATTTCAAATTTTCAAAATTGGTATAACTGTTGGAAGATTGAGAAACAGAAATTCACCCATGCAAGAAATATTCACACACATAATGCCTTGAGGAAGAAATTACGGAGGAGACCCTTGGAGATAGCAGAGCTTCCATATCTAGTTTGCATATTCAAAAAACTGTGTTGAACTCATTTTGCACTATCACCTTGTGCAATCCATTTGAGGCTATAAAATGAGGAAGGAAACTAGGATTTGGTTGTATGAAGACACTTATGAATGCAGAATCAAAGGGATTTATTTCCTTTCATCCACCAGCGTGTACTGCTGAAAGGAATTCAAAGGTCAAGCAAAGCAACAATTCAAATCGTTCCCAATTGAGAGAAGTATTGACCTGATCCACCACCAAGGTATTGTGCATGCCCTTGCACATACTTGTCAATCACCATGGGTACTTATATTTCCTTATTTTAACGGACCTTTCCTTGGAAATTTGATGGAGTGTGTGCCTGCACCTTCTAGAAGCATGAATGAAATTGTATTTTCCATGGGTGATGAAAGTCATAGAAACCCAACTGAACTGGAGTTGCAGCAATGTAGGCTCATCATACAATCATGCTTTGTCTCTGATTCATGCACAGTTACTAAAAGCTTTGGCATTTGCACAAGACCACGGTGCTATTCACAATGACCTTCACCCTTGGAGCATCATGCTTGACTTCACTAGAGAGGGAATACCAAGAGTAAGAATTATAGTTTGGGTTCTTGCCCTTTGACCACCATATGAGACAAGACAAATCAATTTTGGCAAGCCAAAAGAGCATGCCGTTAGGCCATGGTGAGCAATTGAACTCCTGAATACTAGATCCAGCAAATCAACTGATGTGTATGTGCTTGCATGGGCCATCAATCAGCTCGATATTTTCTTCAAACAATTCTATGTCTAATACAAACTTGACTTGATTCAAACAAGGGCCGCTGTCAAATTTCATGCCATACAGAACATAATCAACAAAGCCTACTTTCAAGATAATACGTATGAAAGGAAGACGCTCATTGAATTAGATCCAAAACTGAAACATTTAGATATGCTTCCTGAACAATGCTTGCGTCCATCTCTGAAATGTGTATTTCTTTCTTCCACTATGCCTAGAGAATTCATCACAACTTCCAAGCTCTTTTTATTTATATAGAGATTATGTGCTTTTGTTACAACTTGTCTCCAAAGTGGCATGTTCTTATTCGGTATTAGCTAAAGGTTCCACTATGGTTTGCAATAGTTTTTTGAACATTAATTTTTCAACCAATTCCACTATATTAATCCCTTCTAAGTTCAACCATGCTAATTTGTATGTGTTGTTTTCACAATTGCATTTAGGTGTAGCCCTCCTCAATGGCCATTGCAACTATGCTATGTGCTAACCACAAAAGATGGCAAGAACACGCCACTTTTCAAGCTATGAGTAGATGAAAAGAACTACTCTATCCTGCTGCTTCTTCATGGTTCAGTGTGCAACATATTTATGAGGTTTGTCAAGAGGAATGCAATATTGCAACCCATAATATTTCCATTTGTGAAAGATGTGGTGTTTTCAATCTATAAAAAAAAGATATCCAGAACAACGGTGTTAACACCACATGCACGAAGTTAGCAAACGCAACCCTATTGTAACAAAATGCAATGCATAATCTCATAGTGAATTGGACTTGCTGTCCTGCCTGCCGAAAAATTCCAAGAACAAGCAGCATTATCATCTTGCAACCCGACTACGTACAAGCCATCCTAAACACAAATGAACTAATTGTGAATCTCCTTAGCATCATCGATGTCACGATTAGCATCACAAAAATAGCAACTGCAATTGCAAAAGTTCTGCTTGATAGAAGGTCATTGCTCGACATGTTTTGCTGGTCGATGAAGTAAAACATGTGTCGGCCAACTTCAGTACTTGCAAACATGCCACTAGCATTAATGCTAGCATACAACATAAAGAACAATTCAATTCTCAAGAGGTATCGGTGCATCATTGAGTAGCCAAACAAAAGGACATGTATTTGTATTCTATCAACATCACTTGTACATAATATTGTAAGGGACCACTCAAAGAACAATCCATTTGAACTAATGCAGGAAGTAGAGGCACAATATGAAATCAGCATATTGAAAAAAAAAATTAGCACAAAAAAGAGAACTACATTTAGTGCAAAAGACAGACATGAGTTCGGTTCCAAACAAGTACGAGGTACCGCTTATCTGAGTGAGTGGACAACCGACTTTCAATACAATGGAATTCCAACCCATGAATCTGAAGTGCAAGATATCACATTAGAATCAGGGATATTCCCTTTTCTCTTTCCCACATGAAAAGGAAACTATCAAGGAGAACTGGATTTTAGTAAATACATTAGAATAATGATCAAAAACTTTCCTTTCTGTGTACACCTTATAAAAGCCATATTTGCTCATGATGTACCAATTGAAACAAGCTATCATGATTGCAAACTCCACAAATAGTACGTTCTTGCAAAGGGATAATGACAGCTACAAGAAAACACACAATATTGCATCTACCAATGATGCAATAAAGCATATTATTTGATACAATCTTCTATCCACAATGTTAGGTACTCCATCATGGAATTGATGTAACTTGAGAGACCTCATAACAATGGTGGACACATGGGGACTACCACATTTGTTCTTGACATTCACTACTGATAAGGTTTCCCAAACAAGGTGACAAAAAGTCATCATAATGAGGAAGCTTGCTCAAGGCTACAACACAGACTTCAAGTGGAACGATTCCCCTGTTGAGTGTGCAACACTATTTCACCACCGCTTGCACACTTTATTGAACAAATACATCATCGGTGGAAGCAACATACTTGGCCATGTAGCGCTACAAAGCGCAAAATTGGGGCTCATTCCATGCACCTATCATACTCTAGATCTCTAACAACCATTTGTGTCGAGTTACAAACGAGATTGCTGCATACATACCAGTAGAATCACAAGACATCTTCACAACCGATCTCTAATACAAAATAGATACACAGATGTAGAGACTCTTGTAGAGTCATGTGATCAGCTAGAGTGTGCAAATACGACTTCCCATTTGAATGACAATACAACACAAATCCATGTATGGATGTCTGCATTGCTCGATGGCTTTACTACCATCCTGGGTACGACCATTGACATGTTGTCCCATACCATCCCATTGTCTTGCTCTTATGGAAGGCACATATGAATATTCAAAGAGTCAAAAATTCATCTATATTGCATTACCTTCTGAAATATGCAATGAAACCGGAACCCCTTGGGAAACTAACCCTCTCCATAGATGACGCAGCAAGGCTCGGACTTCAAGGCTTGGAGGGAGTCAAGCTTCATCTATTGCAACCTCTGTATTGTCAAAGACAATACCTACAAGAGAGGTAGCAATCAGATGTCTTAAGATACCAATGATCACAAGGAGTGAGCGGGTTGAGTACATCAACTCCTCCCCACCACCACTTTTGCAAAGGTTGTTATCGTGTAGCCAGACTATAGTCATGCATCCAAGTGATTTATATTGTGCAAGGTCATTACTTCTTGAAAATATCACATTCTATGAGTACCAGAGAAGATACAAAATCCTTAAGCCACACAAATATGCTTCTATAGTAAGTTTTTGTGATGTGTAGTACAACACCATCACATAGAAACACTACCTCGCCAGGTTCACAGAATATGATCCGGTCCACCAAACAGAGGGATTTTTCTTCAATGTCTTATTGCAAAAACTTCCCTTTAGGAATAAGATGGAGCTATTATCCCCAACCAACACACCTTCTTCATACTTTTTAGCGTGAAAATCTGTGGGATGATTCTTAATGAGATGAAGACTTGGAGATGTATATAAATAAGTACACCCAATGCAACATGCTCGTCTTTGAAAATACAGGACACACTTTAAGCCTCAAAAACAAAATCTCATCCTCAATCGTAAAAATCCACTCGCTTGTATAGTGAATGAACCAATCGATATAGGAGTATCTCAAAGCTATACTAGAACACTGAAACTACTGCAAGAATTAAATGAGACTGACAATGCAGTTCTGACCTCGCAACAACAAACAAACTTTAATCGTATATCAAGCCTAAGTAAAGGCCTCCACATCATTACAGGAATTCCAAGATGTGGAAAGATGTTCCTCATAAAATTCTTCACCACAAGGCTTATAAAACATAATATCCTCACTATATCAAATGGAGCAACGGCTGCCCGCCGCCTCAGCAACCTGGCAACTACAGTCCAGTATCAATTCAAGATTCCTTCTTTCAAACAGCATTTTCCACAAGCAATTCATCCCACAGACAAAATATTTGTTTCCATAAATGTTGCCAATGTCATTATCATAGACGAGATATCGATGCTAATGAGTACAATCTTCAACATGATTGTTCGCCAGATAGTTAACATCAATAATGGAACACTTCTCGACCCATTCAGTCAAAAGCTCATCTTGCTTTTTGGGGATTTGGTGCAACTTCCTCCAATGTGCCATCATCAAGAATCGTTATGCCCTGTTTGCAACATAAAACTTAGCATACAGACCTAAGTAAGACAATCCTTTGTGGATCTAACCCAATGTCGTCGAAGAGCTTCACCAATGTTTTCTTTTGTAAATAGTTGTATTGGGTGTATCCCATATCATGCTAGAGTACTCCTCATTGTTCAATGGAGGCTATGTTGTTGTGGTCTCCCTCGTAGAGAGAGAGAGAGAGAGAGAGAGAGAGAGAGAGAGAGAGAGAGAGAGAGAGAGAGAGAGAGAGAGAGAGAGAGAGAGAGAGAGAGAGAGAGAGAGAGAGAGAGAGAGAGAGAGAGAGAGAGAGAGAGGTGCACTCATTGCAGGAGGTGTCAGTTTTTTTTTAAGTTGTGAACAAAAAGAGTCTGTGTTTGCTTAAACATCAATATAATGACTGTTGGCCAATGTTTGTGCATATTAATTCATGTTTTAGTAAATTAATTCATGTTTCATATTAATCTTTGTGTTCGCCCTCGTAGACATGAGTGTCTAGCTCTCTTGAGCTCAGTGGCTCTCACTATGATGAACAATGTATCTGTGCATGTGTATGTGGAGAGAGAGAGAGAGAGAGAGAGAGAGAGAGAGAGAGAGGTGCACTACACTATGAATGTTGGAAGGAAAATAACAGAAGTAGCCAAGTTGTAAGATTCCTACAAAGAAAGAGTCATAGTAAATTTGACAATGGTCTCATAACGTTCACCGTATGTGTCGGAGTTCCCTTATCTCGAATCCCCGACGACCTCAAAGCTACCCAATTGCTTGTCGTTTTGTTTGAAATTTGTGGAATAGAAACCCTAATTTGAATCTTGTTATGATGCATATCGACAATATTGCATGCGTAACTTCTCTGTGTGTGAAGAATCTAAACGTTGGACTCATGCCAACTTCAAGTATTCCTTGAATCAGATGCAAGAAAGCAAAGGTAGTAAACTGTCGTCATTATTTTGAATTTACAAAAAAAAAAAAACTAGTCCCTCTAACACTAGAGGAAAAGCATAAGTTCCCCTTCAACAATGTAGGGGATAAAAGTGGCAGGGGAAGGGCACATTCCCTACGGTATTATAAACAATGTGGAGAATTGTGCCAACTGCACACCATACTTATATATGGTTTTTTTTTGCACAACACACCAGCATTCTGTGCACGATGTTCTAGCATTTTGCACATGCATGTTGCTTTGTTGCACCGTAAATTGCAACAAATAATTCGATGTTCTCAATAAACGCATAACGTTTGGTTTTTATTTTTTTAAGAGGACATATTTCCTTAAAACTCTACCATTATTCGGTGATCAAGAGTGTCAATTTATTGTGCAATATTGTAACGTTGTTGTTGCAAATTCAAGGATCAATTGATTGCTGGTGTATTGTTCAGTATTGTGTATTTTTCATTGCAAGATTAGAGGTCATTTTCTATGCATATCAATTAAGGGTATTAAACTAGAAATTGAATTTTACTTTTGTTGTTGGGTAGGTGTGAAGGCATGTATGACTCTCCAAAAATGTGATTACTTTGACATCAATCGTCCTCTCGATTGCAAATTTCGTCGCCTGCCATTCACACACATTGTGGTCATCGTCTTTGTTTGTACACGCCCCCATCTGAAAATGTAAAATTGAATTTATTTTGCTGTAGAGTAGATATAGAGGCATGTATGACACTTTAAAAGCCTCATTACTTCAACATCAAGTGTCCTCTTGATTGAAAATGTCGTTGTCTCCCATTCACACACACTGTGGTCATAGTCTCGTTTGTACATGCCTCCATCTTCAACTGTAAAATTGAATTTATTTCTGTTCTAGAGTAGATATAAAGGCATGTATAGCTATTCCAAAACATTATTGCACCAACATTAATTGTCTTCTTTATTGAAAATGACAAGGTCTTCCATCTCGAACACATTAGCCTTTCTCTCATTTGAAATTGCCCCCGCTATGAATTGTATAGCTCTCAAAGAACCTGCTTGTATTGGCATCAATTGTCTTTTCGATTGGAAATATCGTGGACTCCCATTCATATACAATTTGACCATCCTGTTGTTTTTGAATGCCAACATCTTGCACAATTCCGTGGTGTAACCTAGCCTCTGCAAAGATCGCCTCGCGTACTGCAACATTGGCCATCAATTTGGTCCCCCATGTCATTGTGTTTAACCGAGCCACTTTCTGTTAGGCGACATTGTAGGAGCACAATTCCCATTAGTTGTTACACCTGTCATGCTATCCGATGTGAAACAATGGCGCTTCCTGTGAGCTCATATGTGGAGGCCCCCTGTTAGTTTACAAGCATGGATCTTGACCCAACGTATTGCATTGTTGTATCAAATGTTTGATGTCATTGGAAAAGTATGAATATAGAATTGATTTTCATTCCCTCCTCCTTGTCAATACAATACTTGTCATTGCTACAAAAAATCTACCTTCCCTTTTGAACTATGAAGTGATAAATGCTCTTAGTACATCGTAACATCATTTGCTTCCTTGTAGGTAAAATACTTCCCAAGCAAGCAATGCAGTTGAAGAAGTGATTATGTACACAATTAGTGTGATTAGTGGATTCATTCACATTGGACAAGATAATAGCAACCTTACGAGATGAGGAGCACTTACAAGTCTTGCTCTCTAAAGTGGTTCACTCAATAGCCTCGAAGTTTGAGGGTACCAATATTGGTAACGTGCAACACCTTCTCTTTAGTATTTTTGGAGACATGCCAAAATGTGCCATTGACCTTCGAGGTGACTTGGCAGAGGACATACAAATGGAGAAATTACAAAATTGGTATAATTGGTGGAAGATTGAGAAAGAAAAAATCACGCGTGCAAGGAATATTGACACACAAAACACCTTTAGCAAGAAATTGTGGAAGGAGACCCTTGGAGATAGTAGAGCTTCCATATCCAGTTTGCATATTCAAAAAATTGTGTTGAACTCATTTTGCTCTGTCACCTTGGGCATTCCATTTGAGGCTATAAAATGAGGAAGGAAACTAGGATATGGGTCGTATGGAGACACTTATGAATGAAAAATCAAAGGGATTTCTTTCCTTTGTCGACTAACGTGTACTACTGAAAGGATTTCAAAGGTCAAGCAAAGCCACAATTCAAATCGTTCCCAATCGAGAGCAGTGTTGACCTCAACCACCGAGGTATTGTGTGTACCCTTGCACATACTTGTCAATCACCATGGGTACTTATATTTCCTTATTTCAATGGAGCTTCCCTTGGAAATTTGATGGAGTGTGTGCTTGCACCCTTCTGGAAGTATCATTGCAATTGTACTTGCCATGGGTGATGAAAGTCACAGAAACCCAACTGAACTGAAGTTGCAGCATTGCAGGCTCATCATCAATCATGCTTTGTCTCTGATTCATGCACAATTACTAAAATCTTTGGCATTTTCACAAGACCATGGTGCTTTTCACAATGACCTTCACCCTTAAAACATCATGCTTGACTTCACTAGAGAGGGAATACCAAGAGTAGGCATTATAGATTGGGGTCTTGCTCTTTGACCACCATTTGATAGAAGACCAACCAATATTTTCAAGCCAAAAGAGCATTCCATTTGGTTGTGGTGAGCAATTGAACTTCTGAATACCAAATCCACGTGCTCTTGGAGCACATCAACTTATGTGTTTGCACTTGCATGGGTCATCAATCAGTTCGATATTTTCTTCAAACAATTATGTGTCTACTACAAACTTTCATTGATTAAAACAAGGGCTGTTGTCAAAGTTCAGGCCATACAGAACATAATCAACAAAGACTATCTTCGAGATAATACGTCTGAAAGGAAGATAGTCACTGAATTAGATCGAGAACTTGAACATCTAGATATGCACCTTGAACAATGCTTGCGTCCATCTCTGAAATGTGTATTTCTTTCTTCCACTATGCCTAGAAAACTCATCACAACTTCCAAGTTCTTTTTATTTATATAGAGATTCTATGATTTTGTTCCAACTTGTCTCCAAAATTGGCATGCCCTTCTTCGGTATTAGCTAAAGGTTCCACTATCGTTTGCAATAGTTTTTTGAACATTGATTTGTCGATGAATTTCACTATATTAATCCCTTATAAGTTCAATCATACTAATTTGTAAGTGTTGTTTTCACAGTTGCATTTAGGTGTAGGCCTCCTCAATGGCAATTGCAACTATGCTGCGTGCTAACCGCAAAAAACGGCAGGAGCACGCCACTTTTCAAGCTATGAGTAGATGGAAAGAACTACTCTATCCTGTTGCTTCTTCATGGTTCAATGTGCAATGTATTTATGAGGCTTGGAAAGAGGAATGCAATATTGCAGCCCGCAATATTTCCATTTGCAAAAGCTATGGTGCTTGCAATCCATCAAAAAAAGATATCCAGAACAAGGATGTTAACACCACACGCACAAATTTAGCAAACGCAACGCTATTACAAAAAATTGCAATGCATAATCTCATAGTGAATTAGAATTGTTGTCTTGCTTGCCTAAAAATTCCAAGAACAAGCAGCACTGTCATCTTGCAGTCCGACTACTTACAAGCCATCCTAAACACAAATCAACTAATTGTGAATCTCCTTAGCATCATCGATGTGACAATTAGCGTCACAAAAATAGCAACTGCGGTTGCAAAAGGTTTGCTTGATAGAAGGTCATTTCTTGACATGTTTTGCTGGTCGACGAAGCAAAACATGTGTTTGCCAACTTCACTACTTGCAAGCACGCCACTAGCACAATGCTAGCATACAACATAAAGAACAATCTAATTATCAAGAGGTATCGGTGCATCATTGAGAAGCTAAACAAAAGGACATCTATTTGTGTTCTATCGGTATCAGCTATACAAAATATCATAAGGCACCACTTAAAGAATGATCCATTTGAACTAATGCAGGAAGCAAAGGTACAATGTAAAATTAGCATATTGAAAAAAAATTTATGCACAACAAAGAGAACTACCTTTAGTGAAAAAGACATACATGAGTTTGGTTCCATACAAGTATGTTGTACCGCTTATCTGAGCGAGAGAACAGTCAGCTTTCAATACAATGTACTTTCGACCCATGAATCTGAAGTGCAAGATATCACATTAGAATCAAGGATATTCCCTTGCTTCTTTCTCACATGAAAAGGAAACTACCAAGGATAATTGGACTTTAGTGAATACATTAGAATGATGATCAGAACTTTCCTTTCTCTGTACACATTGTACAAGCCGTATTTGCTCATGATGTACCAATTGAAACAAGCTATCATGATTCCAAACTCCACAGATAGTACATTGACAACTACAAACAAACACACAATGCTGCATCTACCCATGATGCAATAAAGTATATTATTTGATACAATCTCCTAACCACAATGCCAGGTACTCCATCATGGAATTAATGAAACTTGAGAGACCTCATAATAATGGTGGACACATGGAGACTACCACATCTATTCTTGACATAAAATGATGATGAGGTTTCCTAAACAAGGTAGCAAGAAGTCATCATAGTCGAGAAACATGCTCAAGGCTACAACCGAGACTTCAAGTGGAACGATTGCCCTGCTAAGTGTGCAACACTATTTCACCACTGCTTACACACTTTCCTGAACAAATACATCATCGGTGGAAGCAACATACGTGTCCATGTAGAGCATCACATGGTACACTACAAAGGGCAAAATCGGGGCTCATTCCATGCACATATCATACTGTGGATCTCTAACGAGGATTTGTGGCAAGTTACAAACAAGATTATTGCATACATACCAACAGAATCACAAGACATCTTCACCACCAAGCTTTGTCACAAAACTAATACACAGATGCAGAGACTCTTGCAGATTCATGGGATCTGCTAGAGTGTGCAAATACGGCTTCCCGTTTGAACCGCAATACAACACAACTCCAAGTATGGATGCCTGCACTGCTCAATGGATTTACTACTATCTTGGGTACGACCATCGAAATGTTTTCGCGTACCATCCATTGTCTTGCTCCTATGGAAGGAACATATGAATAAAGAGTCACAAATTAATATATATTGCATTACCTTCTGAAGTATGCAATGAAACTGGAACCCCTTGGGAAACTGAACCTCTGCACAGATGACGTAGCAAGGCTCGGAATTCACATCTTAAGCTTCAGCTAATTGCAACCTCTCTATTTTCAAAGATAATACCTACAATAGAGGCAGCAACCAACTTCCTTAAGATACCAATGATCACAAGGAGTGAGCAGGTTGAGTACATCGACTCCTCCCCACCACCACTTTTGCAAAGGTTGCTATCTCGCTGCCGAACTATAGTCATGCATCCAATTGATTTATATTGTGCAAGGTCATTACTTCTTGAAAATATCACATTTTATGAGTACCACAGAAGATACAAAATCCTTAAGCCACACGAATATGATCCTATAGTAAGTTTTCGTGATGCGTACAACAACACCATCATAGAAAAACAACACCTCGGTAGATTCCCAGAATATGATCCGGGCCATCAAACAGAGGGATTCTTCTTCAATGTCTTATTGCAAAAACTTCCCTTTAGGAATGAGATGGAGCTACTATCCCCAACCAACTCACCCTTTTCATAATTTTTGGAGTGCAAAGTTGTGGGATGAATCTTAATGAGATGAAGACTTGGAGATGTATATAAATGAGTATACCCAATGCAACATGCTCGTCTTTGAAAATACAGGACACACTTTAAACCTCATAAAACAAAAATTCACCTCAATCGTAAAAATCCACTCACTTGTGGTGAATGAAGCAATCAATCTAGGAGTATCCCAAAGTTGTGCTAGAACATTGAAACTACTGCAAGAATTTAATGAGACCGACAATGAAGTTCTGACCTCCCAATAGCAAACAATCTTTGATCATATATCAGGCCTAAGTAATGGTCTCCACGTCATTGCAAGCATTCCACGATGTGGAAAGATGTTCCTCATAAAATTATTCACCTCAAGGTTTATAAAAGATAATAAGATCTTTATCCTCACTACATCAATTGGAGCAGAGGCTGCCCGCTTCAGTAGCTTGGCAACTACAGTCCACTATCAATTCAAGATTCCTTCTTTCAAACAGCATTTTCTGCAAGCAATTCATCCCACAGATGAAAGATTTATCTCCATACATGGTGCCAATGTCATTATGATAGATGAGGTATCGATGCTAATATGAATACAATTTTCAACATGATCATTTGCCATATAGTTAACATCAATAATGGGACACTCCTTGACCCATTCAATAAGAAGCTCATCTTGCTGTTTGGGGATTTGGTGCAAATTCCTCCAATGTGCCATCATCAAGGACCATTATGCCATGTTTGCATCATACAAAACTCAACATACATCGCTACAGCCACCACCCACAACATGACCTTCTCAGTTCGCCATGCCGTAGACCCCGCATACGTTCAATTCTTGGATACAATCCGTGTCAAGAAATTGACAGAGTAGTAGATAATAGAGACACTATTGCAATGTGTAATTGACAAACCTGAACTCCTAAGAGAAATTGGAATTGGAGCCGATCTCTTTAGATAGGTGATTCTAGTGTTAGAAGTTTACAGCTACGGGTGATGTGTTAGTTCAAGCAGTAGACTAGAAAAGGAAATAGAAACAGACTGAAGTACTGAGAATGATATTCAAATTCAGAGAGAGAATGAGTACAAAGTATGTATGACTGAAGTACACTCGGCTGCTGTATTTAGAATTGCAAGTGAGAGATTACAGATAAGGATGATGTAGCTCAAGAACAACTCAGGGCTAAGGATTATGAATCAAAAGCTTAAGCAGAAATACAGCCGACGAATGACTCGATTCATGCCACGACTAATGCCAACTTGATTACAATGTAATGGGTCCTATTTATATGCCTTAGGAATTACTGTGGTAACTGTCGTGATAATTACTGATTGATCCATTGTTCGTCTCACAGGAGCCGGTTCCCACCCAGTGAGACTGTCTCAACCATCTACATCCTTCTGTCCTTTCTTGAATTTTGGCAAGATTCCAAAATTTTTGAGAAAAAAATCCACCGTCTGATTCTTCTGGAATTTTGCTCATTAAGAAGGGCCATCAGCCAAATGACACCAACCCTTGAGTGGAAAAATACAGCGTCTGCTGCAAAAACTGGTGGAAAAATCCACAGTCTTATTCAAGGACTCAAAGACTGTGCCAGCTGAGAAGAAGGAAAAATCCTTGACCGAATTCTGAGATGGAACTACCCAGTATCCTTCCATTGAACCCGCTTCCGTTTACCCTTTGCTCTAGATGGCGTCTGAGAAGTCCCAGTGCCAGCATTCTCCTTCTGAATGAGCCTGTAAATGGCCTCTTGCTCAAGTTGTGAGAGTTTAGTTGAATTATTAAATTACCTAAAGCTCTCAAAAAAAGGGAAAGGGGGACACATGTCAGAAGGCTATCACTTATGCTGCTTAATTGTCATTGGCTAGCCCTAGGGAGGTCCAATGAGAGGATAGCATGAGCAAATAGCAAGAGGGGTCGACCAAGAGAGAGAGAGAGGGGGGTGATTTTTGCAAGGCATTATCACACACACACTCACACAATCTCATGTGTGAAGTAAAGAAGACTCTCTATCCTTCTCAAGCTTTAATGGAAAGCTTACCACCTACTCCAAGCTTGTGAGAAGGGAGGCCTACACCACCACTCTTGGCTTTGTGATGCAAATCCAACCAAGAGCCAAGATTCAATGCATTCTTATCTCCTCTACCATGCTAATTACTAAGATAAGCTATGCTAGTATGAGTGATTATGTGAGGAGATGTACATCTTTCTCGTAAGAATACTCCTTCTTCCTCTCAATCTACTCTCTTACCCCGCTAGCTCTCACCATCTTCGAAGGTGTGTGAGGTCTTGGGTCTGAGACTGGAGACAATTGATGTTGTGGTTGATAAGTGTTTTGCTTAGTGCATGAAGCTTTCATCTTCATTGCACTAGCTAGTCTTGAAGGAACACAAAGAATTGTATTGTACAATGTCTCTCTTGATGGGAGAAACCATAATACAAGGCCTTTTGGAGGGGGGACCGGCTCCATGCAAATCCGGTCCTCAACTGTTGTCAATAGATTAATTTCTCTCTCTTTTGAAAGTATTGTTCATGCTATCTAACTAGGTGTTATGCTTTTTGTTGCTTTCTCCACCCAAGCACTCTTGTAATTCTCATTAGGAATCTATTCTAATGAAATTCCCACTATGTTCATGTTAATTTCTTCTACACACAAGTTTTTAGGCCATTATATGTTACATTGGTATTAGAGCACAAGATTTCTCTTTTCTTGCTCGAGAAGGGAGGTCCTCAAGCTAGCTATAAATGGTTGGTATTATTGATTGCCTGTGAGTAAGTAGAATAGGGATTTTTCAGCTTTGCAGTACGCTTGCCTTTGTGCAGCTAACGGGGCATCACCATCGAGAGCTATGGTCTTAATAGTGGAGTCCTACAGGGCTTGCCTACGGCATAACCACTATTGAGCTATTAGAAACTTGATAGGAGCCGGTGCTATTTTGGTGTTGAACGACCCTCTCTTCTATTCCTTGCAATTAATGGTATTCGATCCACGGGTACAATAGCTTGAGTGATTTTTCTAAAGGGGTAAAGAGGAGTAGCAACTAGGGCTTGAAGTGCCAAAGTACACCTAGAAAGTTTACACCTAAAAGTTGTTAGAATGGCTGACAATAGTAAAGAGAGTGAAATTAATGTTGATAGCTTTGATTTTTCCAATGAGCAAGCTACTAATGATGCCTTGATGCTTGTTAACTATCTTGTTACTAGTCTTCAACAAGCCATGGGCAATCCATCTCTCCAAAGTGAAGTGCAACGGCAGCTCCGTGTTCTTCAAGCTCACCACCATGACGAGAGAACACCTAGGAAGCCTCTTTGTGAGACTTCCAAAAAAGGTCTCTCTCCGATTCGGGAAGAAGAAGAGAATCCATACGAAGGGCTCAAGAATTTACTTCTTGATGATGCATCTCCTTCCCAAAGGAGAACTAAAGAGCCTACACTGAAGAAACGAGAAAGAAGTGAGTCTCCCGCCACCTCGGCGGAGATGCTCCACGAAGACGGCGGGCTAAACGCTCCATCACCACACCCCCTTTCCAGCACCCTTCTACAAAAAAAACCAGCGGGATGAAAAAAGCAAGAGAAGAAAAAGGCGAGAAAGAGGACACCCTCTTCTCCATCTTCTTCATCCTCTTCCTCCTATGAAAGTGATGGTGAAGACGATGAAGATCAAGACAAGAAAAATGCAAGAAAGAGGTCACCCTCTTCTCCACCTTCCTCAAATTCTTCACCTTCTGAAGAAAGTGATGGTGCAACCTTTGAACCATCAAAAAGAAGAGGCCATAGGAAATCCTATGCCGCGTGGAAGAGGTTGTCCAAGCTCAAGAAGTTCAAATAGGGAGGGAAGAGCATCTCTTTCCTTACCTATGATGGCACCTTTGGTGCTACGGACAAAGTCTTGGCCTTTATCCAACAATTTGATGCGGCGTTCAGAGACGAGGGCTTCACGGAGTCCTCTAAGCTACGCCATGTAGCTATGCACTTTCAAAAGTCCACCAGGCAATGGTGGTCTAGCCTACGAGCTAACGGTGAAGCTCCATGAACGTGGAAAGCTTTAAGAGCTTCCATTATGAAGCAGTTTTTGGCCACCGATGCCAAAGACAAAGTACTCATCGAATGGCGAAGCTTAAAGCTCTCTCCCTATGAATCCATCCATAAATATGTAGAAAAGTTTTGGGACCTACAACTCAAAGCCACTGTCTTCAAAAAGTTGGATTTTAGAGAGCAAAAGCAATAATTTTGTGCGGGCTTAACTGAAGAAATGACGGAGTATGTCAACTCCCAAAGGCCACGTACCATATCAGCGGTAATACACCATACTATGGTGGCCTCTCAAATCAATTTCCAAATGGGGGCTAAAAGAAATAATAAGCCCACGAAAAACAAGGGTTCCAACGAGCCTAAGGGGAAGGACAATTTCCAAAAGTCTCCTGAGGGCAACTTCAACAAAGCTAAAGAGAAGGGGGTTTACAAAGGTAAAAACAAACTCTCTCTTGAAGAGCTTGAGCGTTATCGCAAGGATAACCAGTGTTTCAAGTGTGGCGAACAAGGGCATGTGTACCGCGCTTGTCCCCAAAAGAACAACCGCCAAGATCCTCCTAGAGCTACCTTGGTTGAAATCCAAGAGGAGGAGACTCACCAAACTCACCACAAAGTATCTCCTCTATGACATGCTTGGGGAAAGGTAAGAGAACATGATGCTTTTATTCTCCTTGACCCTGGTTCTACTCACAATTTTATATCTATAGAGTTGGCCACCAAGCTAGGCATACAAGCCTATGAGATGGGAGATGTTCTACCCGCAGACAATGCTTTCAAGGGGCATGTTGACCTGCAAATCAACCGAATCCGAAATCCCATTTTTCTTGTACTATTCACATGATGAGCTTAAATGTAATTAATTCTTCAGGCTCCAGATAATTTTCGGAACATATGTCATTGTATTTGCTACTCAACAACACCCCTGATAGGAAGTAGAATTCATTTTGATGAGATGAAACCTCCAAGGTTGAGGTATAAAAGCCAATCTTTTGTAAACCTAAGGATCTTTTTATTTTAATCATTTTTGGGAGTTTATCTGAACATACGGTGACTGCGTACTGTGTGTGAGAGTGAGAGAGGTCTTCTTCCCTTCCCCTTGCATGCTATGACTACTACATTGTGGAAGTGACTACACCATGGTGTTAGCAACGGGAAAGCTACACTTCGACGCCAAGATTGAGCGGTTTCAGTCTCTTTGCGAAGAGCTCTTCCATGAGCTTCCGAGTGAGTTTTCTCTCTATCCGTGTGTCCGTTTTGTGATTGCTTTATGTCATTGCGTTCACGGAAAGTAGAACTACACTTTAGGACTAAACATTTCCAGATTCGATGACCTGTAAGTTTTGGCCTGTCTTTATACGCGATTTCTGCACCATATGTTTACGAGTTGTGGATTAGGTTAGAAACTTCAGGGAAGTGTCCTCTAGGTGTGTAGAGTAGGATCCTTGAGTTTCGTAATGAATCGACAATGTTTGACCATGTTTCGGTGAACAGAAGTGTTGTAGGAAGGATTGCAGTTCAATATGATTAGAGTGCTTTAGAATGATTTCCTTTGGTAGTGATTGTCTAGAGAAGGTTGAATAGTTGAGTGACAATCAACTATTTGTTTCCATGCGCCTGCGGATCAACTCCGCCCTAGGTTGACAACTTGTTGTTGGCTTGGTTCTCATTGTATTAGCGTCTGCGAACAGTGTTTCTGCACGACAACATTGGCGCCGCTGCCGGGGATGAGAGCCCTAAGTAGGTGACCTTTGACTAATCCTACGAGGTAAAAGCCCATTTGGTTTGCCAAATTTCCTTGTATCTTAGATAGGAACTAAGGATCAAAGAGAGGTTTGAGGGAGTGTGTGTCTCACCTGGGTCTTTCGTGATTGACAGTTAGTTAGTTTAGAATAGTTGTATCGGAGAGAAAAGGGCTTACTAGTCTGTGTGTGGCAGTGAAGCGTTTTTCTACTCATAAATGCAAACCCCCACATGATGTGTAGGAGTAGCTTTAGGTGAGGGATCTGATTTTGATCTAGAGCTATTCAACGATTACTTATTTGTTGAAGTGTTTTTTTGCATTCACGATCTCTGAAAAGTTGATTTTGAGGCTAAAAATGCAATAAACAGGTTCTTGTTGACATTTTTTCATGAGTGATTTCTGCTGTGCATATAAGAGGGCATTTGCAAGAGTTCTGTGAAGAAAACTTGAAATTCCGTGAACAGAGACTTTATACACGTATAATGTCTCAAGGGGCATCTGGAGACCAAATTTGACAAATTTGACTGAACCAGGGTGTTCAAAAAGAGGGTTTTACCTTAAGTACACCTTGAGACTAGGGTTTTGACCAACCCTTAGTACCCAAAAGCCAAAAGACAAAGTGTCAAAAACGAGAAAAAGAGAAAAACTTGTGGTTCTAAGCATATTTTGCATGAAAATTGGTAAAAGTGCTTGAAACCCAGTGATTAAAGACTTGGGGATGCTTGTGTTCTAATTCTGACCAAAAACTCAGCTAAAGTCTTTATACGCGTATAAAGACTTACTAAACAGATCTGGCTCAAATGGAGCAAATGAATATTCCCTAGTGTTCCAAGGCAGAAAAGAAGTACCTAGCCAAAATTTGATTGCTTTTGAAATTCATATGGGCTAGAAAGTGCAAAAAAGGCAAACCTGGACTAGATAACAACTTGAATTGTCCATAACTGACACCAAAAGGGGTGAAAACAGAAATTGAGAGTATCTAGGAGTTCCTTAGGGTGTAGGGAACATCCAAAACAAAATTGGGTCAAATCTGTTTCAGAAGTCTTAATACGCGTATAAAGACTCATCTCCTAGGATAGACACCAGATTTGGGAACTGACATCATAGGGTTGTTCAGTATTGTAAAGTCAACTAAGGGACGAAGTTTGGTGTAATTCTGCCACAATAGTCTTTATACGCGTATAAAGACTTAAGGCTAGATCTGGGTTAAAAAAGATAAACTAACTGTTCCAAAGATATTCTGTCAACCTTGAAATCCCAAATATTTTTTCAAAACAAGATTTGGACTTAAACAACGAGTCCAATTGCCAGAATAGGTGTGAAAAGATGGGACTTACTCACCGAGTGCATAAACTTTGCATACAGTCATTGATTGAGGATTGATTGACTAGTTCTAACAGTTGTGGATGGCTAATGTGAATGCTCATATTTTAATGAAGTTTCAGAGGCTAAATATTTTCTGAGAAAGCAGGAACTAGGGATTGCAACTACACAAGGGAGCAGGTCAAGGAAAAGACACGAACAACAGAACTTCTCAGATAAGAGGTTTGGTTTTTTTTTTTCTAAAGAGCTGTTTAAGAGGTAAGTTTGATGAATTTGAGATCAGGAAGACACATTCCAAGAGACCAAAAAGTAGTAGGAGACCAAGCTAGCTTAGTGTCCACCGAAGAGAGTGTAACTCAGGCAAGGCTAGATCCACTAGCACCGATTATAGAGGAAGGTAGTGATACTGACACTTCACCAGACAAATCTTTCTTCATGATGGGTAGTCAACAGCCAGGAGGTTTCACATACGACGGATCGATGCCAGGAGGAAGCACCTCCCTGAATCCTTTGAATGATTCCAAACTCACCTGTGATCTTCTTCGAGGGAAGAAACTTGAGGGGAGCCCTAGTCTATTCTGACTATCGAGGACGCAAGTGCATTTGTATCGAAGAGAGGCCAGCTCAGAGATTGGAGATAATCCAAGTCTATGATGATGGAGATAGATTCCGAGACGAAAAGGGGAACCACTATCTAATAGTCAATAACCCTGAAGATTACAACAGATATGGAGATAATGTGGCGAAAGGGAAAATGGTTTCAGGAGCTTAAGAACCGCCACCAAACATTGATCGGCCCGGAGCTATTTTTATGTATGATAAGAAAACAACAAGGGTTCCAACTTATAACGAGAACGTGGGAATCTACAAGCATGAGAGTGAGGGTATAGTCACTTACTTTTGCAACAAAGAACCATACATAAATGAATTAAGCAAGACAAGGTTCTCTACTTATTCTCTTATGAAACTGCCATGGGAAAGGGTATAGTTTTTGTTGATAGATACGGGCGAGAATACCAACGTATTCTCCCAAAGGAGGTAGAAAGGGCAACATGTCCAGGAGCATCAGCACATGTCGTTGAAGAAGTGCCAAGAGCCACCTATACCCCAAGTAAGTCAACGAATCCTTTTTCTGATGATTATGATGCTACCAAGCATTCCACCCGACCGCAAGCATTCAACAACAAAAACCCACTAGCAAACCAGCCATCATTGCAGGCATGGCTCCGACAGAGTGCAACATTGGAACAAGACTGAAACCGAGATGGTTATCAAGCCGCACGAGGGCTAAGGGATTTTCAAGAACCACCACTCTATTCAAGGTATCAAGGAGAGAGTAATCCAAAGACTCAAGGGTCAACAGAGCCTGGAGGACCACCCATAGAACGAGTTCGAAGAGATGAACCACCTCCAGCGAGAACCGTTAGAAATTATGGCTTAGGAGCACCACTGGGAGATGAACCAGCCTATTACAGAAGACCTGAGGAGGTATATCAATTAGGACGTGGAGATCCAATGATGAGTTTTGTAGACCATCGGAGAATTAGAACTTCTCAAGTGCAAAAATGGGTAAACAAGAAATACACAGGAAGCAGAGACCCAAGAGATCATGTAGTGGCCTTTGTGCGTGTAATTAGAGCCGAAGAGGTTTTAGACTTCCCTACCCAATTTGCAGGGTTTGGACTAACCCTAGAGGATGATGCTGCCACTTGGTTTGACTCTGTAGAGCGTAGAGACTTTGAGTCTATGGAGGAAGTGTTTGATGAGTTTATCGAGGAATTCTCACAAAGGGGGATAGCTCATAATACCGTCTCACAAATCCATAAATTCAAACAGAAAGATGGAGAATCTGTACGAAAGGCAGCCCTAAGACTAAAAAGATATGTTAAGTTCTGCCCTGTGGAAGAACTGCCAACTCAGTCCAGGCTCATGTTGATATTCATCCAGGGACTAAGGAATGCAGATCTCCAGAAAGACTTACATATGAAGAGGAGCACGACGTTGAATGAGTTGACCAAGGAGGCTCTTTACCTTGTGGACAATTGTGCGGTATACAAAGAGGGGGAGTTCAAGGACCTTGATGATGATTCCTCTTCACAACAAAGTGGAAGCAAGTCTTCTAAGACAGCACCGAAAGGAGAAGTAGTTGTAAACCAGGAGCAGCTTGTAGATGAAGTGCTAAAAAAGATTAACTTGTACGCCAAACCCGAGGCTAAACAGCCCAAGTGGTGTGCTATTGAACAAAAATGGACAAACCATGGGACCGAGGAATGTTATTATAACAAGGGATATGTGAGAGAGAGACCTTACGCTCCCCAAGCTCCAGTAGACTCTCCTCAAGCTCCACCGATGCCTAGATATCAAGCAGGCAACCTACCAGGACCTGTAGGTGTAGAAAGACCACAACCAGTGTTGGGGCAACAACCACCCCTACCAGGATCATGACCAGTTGGTATAAGATACACTCCAACCGTAACCGTGTAATGGAATTTGCCTATTCAATTTGAGAATAGCGGAATTTAATGAGAGTACTTTCAAGAAATGATTTTGTGAGCATAGCGGGTAGACATAATTGAAGATAGCAACATAATCATAGCAATTAGTTAACTTGGCATAGACAATACTTTTGCAAGAGACAGAGTTTAGAGAACATGACAACAATTGAGGACCGGATTTATGTGGAGCCGGTCCCCCCTCCAATAGGCATTTGTATTATGATTTCTCCCATAAAGAGAGACTTGTTACAATACAGTCTTTGTGTTCCTTGTGACCTAGGTGATTCCATGAAGATGGAAGGCTTCATGCACCACAAACATAACATAAACTTGAAGAAAGCTTTAACTATCCCAAGCCTCAGTCCCAAGACCTCAAACACCTTCGAAGGTGGAGAGAGCTAGTAGGGAATGAGGGTAGGGAAGAGGAAGAAGAAACATTTCGTAGGAGAAAGAATTAGTTCCTCACTTATCATACTCTTGTTGCTAGCATACATAATAGCATAGTAATGAAGAAGAAGGATATGGCAAGCTTAAGCATTGAAGCATGGCTCTTGGTTGGA
This sequence comes from Adiantum capillus-veneris, assembly GCF_014529385.1. Lineage (NCBI taxonomy): Eukaryota > Viridiplantae > Streptophyta > Polypodiopsida > Polypodiales > Pteridaceae > Adiantum > Adiantum capillus-veneris. The sequence goes on from NC_140959.1 coordinate 4,086,921, forward strand.
TTTGCACTCCATAGCCAAGAGTGTTGGTGTAGGCTCTCAACCTCTACTTGCTTGGAGAGGGAGCTCTTGCACTTTGCATATCACACAATGAGAGTGCTTGTGAGTGTGTGTGGGTGAGTATACCCCCTAGGCCCCCCTAGCTTGCTTGGGTCGACCCCCCCTTGTAGCTCATGCCTGAAGCTCATTGGACCCTTCCAGGCCTAGCCAATCACAAGCAAGAGCCATTACCAGCAACATGGGTAGCCTTGGGACAAGTGTCCACCTTTCCCCTTTGAGAGAGAGGACTTGATAAATGCTAAAACAATTAGATAATTCATGTAATTTATCATTGGACCCCTTTGAAGCCTAGCCAATAGGCTTCAAGCAACACATGAAGGTAACATGGGCAGGGGCCTGACATGTGTCCTTGCTGCCTCTTCAAGTTGGGCTTCCCTTGTGTGTGTGAGTGGGTGTTCTCTCTCTAGCCCCTAGGAAAAGGGCTCGCCCCCCCTCTTGTAGGAATGCTTTTGACTTTTAGGTGATCAAGCACCTTACTCACCAAGCATGACAAAGCACTTGAACTAGGGGGTGTTCCCACAAGCATCTCAGGCAAGCTTCTCAAGGCACCTCAAGTACTTTAATCATGCAGCAAGTCAAGCACCTCAAGCATGGAGCCAGTCAAGCACCTCAAGCATCTTAATCAAGCACCTCAAGCATGAAAAACACCTCAAGCATGACAAGCACCTCAAGCATGACAAGCACCTCGAGCTTGGGCCGGGTTCCCACCTCAAGCTCAGCCCTAGCTTACTTAAGGTCAAAGGACTTTTACACACATTTATTGGAGGTCTTCAATGAAGCTAACCCTAAGGTCTTATGCTCCATTGGTTAGCCTTGCTCTTTTATAGACCATCTCCCTTTTGGGCCCCTTTACCATTGGCCCCGTGTTGAGATAGATCTATAAGCACATACCTATATCTTAACACTTGTTCCCGTTTATTCTCCCACATTAAGTGATCAATTTAATATGAGAAAATCATTTGGGTTAGTTAGATATTAGATTTTATGACATTACCTCTCTCTTGAAATCATAGTCGTCCTCGACTATGAGGTAGAAAATATAAAGTTTTAGTCATTAGTCAATCGTACTTAGCGGGTAAAGGATCCCTTTTTACCCTATGACATCTTTCCAAGATGGATGACTAGTCCATTTGGTGCTTGGGAGACATAGCTGCCGCAAGCATGTCTGCTCTTTAGTCCATTTTATTCTCCCAAAGTAGAGTGACAAATTCTACTTGGTGTTTGAGAGACGTCGTCATCACAAACATGATTCTAAGCATGCATACTAGTTAAATTTTGTGCACAATTAAAAAGAGGACTAGTCATATAAGACAAAAACATGAGTTATTTAAAAGAAATTTGTACATTTGCTTACTCTAATGTAGCATTGTAAGCATTGACAAGGTTCATACTATCCTTAAGTTGTACTCCTTGCATCCATTTAGCATCTTCAAAAGGATAATTTTTGAACTTAATAAGATACCGTCGGATAATCTTACCATGTCGTAGTACCTTGTCTTCATGCCGAAGGATAGCTTCGGGTTGTAGCACCTCTTCTTGGTCTTCAACTTCGGGAGGGTCTTCAATAATTGATTCAATTGGTGGCTCTCCTTTGTAGGGCTTAAGTAAGCTTACATGAAAGGCATTGTGTATAAGCCAATGGTTGGGCAACTTGAGTTGATAAGCCGTCTCATTGATAGGCTTCAAGATTTGGAAAGGACCATAGTATCTTTTTGCTAGTTTAGCATAATACTTTTGATGGCCCGTAGTATTTTTGCCCGTCGTTTGCCTTAATCGAACCTTAGGAAACTTGGTAAGACCCAATCATTTTCTTTGAACATTAAGGCTCTTCTGTGCTTATCAGCAGCAGCTTTTTGCCTTTGTTGAGAGATGGCTATAGCCTCCCTAATCTTTTGAAAAGATTCTTGTAGGTCACGGCTATACTCTCGGCGGCGAAGATTTTCCCATGTACTTTCAGTAGCAAGGGACTTTTAGGTCTTCCTTCTATGATCTCGAAAGGTGCTTTGCCCGTTGAAGTATGTACAGTATTATTGTAGGCATACTCTACTAGCGGTAAATACTTTTCCATTGTGAGCGTTGATCTACTTCGGTAACATAAGTCTTGAGTAGATCGCGTATCGTAAGATTGGCTATCTCACTTTGGCCATCCGTTTGTGGGTGATAGGCCGAAGAGAAATTCAACTTGTTCCTAGATTTTCACAAGAGGACCTTTCAGAAATTACTGGTCATTCTAGGATCTCTATCTGACACGATGGATGTGGGTAATCCATGGTGTTTGAAAATCTGAGATATGAAGAGAGTTGCCATTTGATGTGCCTTTAATAGTCTTTTTGACAGGAATAAAATGTGCTTGCTTGCTAAACCTGTCGACTATTGTCCATATTCCTGTATTCCCATGGATAGACTTGGGTAATCCAAAGATGAAATCCATGGATATACTCTCCCATGGTGAATTTGGAATAGGCAATGGCTGGAGTAATCCAAGTTTCTTCCCTCTATCATACTTGGTCTTTTGGCATACTACACATTTTGAAACATACTCTTGTATGTCCACTTTCATGGTAGGCCAATAGAAATACGTCTCTACTCCTCGGAGAGTAGGTTGAATACCTCTATGCCCTGCATATGGAGGAGCATGGGATTCATACATAACCTTCTCACGAAGGGAATGGGTAACACATAGCCTATTGCCGTGAAGAAGATAACCATCCTGCAAGGTGAATGGTTCCTCTTTCTTCCCCAAAGCAAGGGCTGACATTATGTCTCTAAAGTCAGGGTTAGTAGCATACTCATCTATCATAGAGGATAGATCATTGTGAGTAGCTATAGACACCGCATTAACTTTTGGTCGTCGTGAAAGTGCATCGGCAACTTGATTGTGCTTACCAGCTATGTGAGCAATATGAAAATTAAATTGCGAAAGAAAATTTGCCCACCTCATTTGTTTGTCAGAAAGCTTGGTTTGCGTCATGAGATACTTGAGACTTTGGTGGTCGGTTCGTAGGATAAATGGAGTCCCCAATAGGTAGTGCTTCCATGTGTCTAGGGCATGTAGAACAGCTAAAAGCTCTTTCTCATAAATGCCCAAGAGTCGTTCATCACCATTGAGCCTTCGGCTCTCATATGCTATGGTATGCCCTTCTTGAAGCAAAACCGCTCCAAGGCAATCACCACAAGCATCACATTGGACCTCAAAGGGCTTTGAGAGATCCGGAAGCAGAAGGACTAGTTGGGAAGTAAGCTTCTCTTTGAGTTTTTCAAAAGCATTTTGCTCCTTAGCAGTCCATACAAACTTAACGTTCTTCTTGGTTAAGTCGTGTAGTGGTCCTGCCACTTGAGAGAATTTTGCTATGAAGCGTCTATAGTATGCACACATACCAATAAAGCTTCTTAGCTCATGTAGATTCCTTGGGTTAGGCCATGATTTTATTACCTCTAACTTTGATGGATCCATACGAATACCATCGTGAGAGATAATATGGCCTAGATATTGAATCTCTTGAAGGAAGAATTCACTTTTCTTTTGGTTGAGAAAAAGTTTGTTCTCCCTCAAGGCTTGAAAAATCACTTGGAGATGTTGCTTATGTTCCTCCAAAGACTTGGAGTAGATGATGATATCATCGAAGAACACTCCAGTGAATTTTTGATATGGTCTAAAAATTTTCTCCATCAAACGATTGAACGTAGCTGGTGCATTAGTCAAGCCAAAAGGCATGACTAGATATTCATAAAGACCAAATGTTGTGCGAAACGCGGTCTTTAAGATATCCTCATCCACTATCCTTATTTGATGATAGCCACTCTTAAGGTCAATCCTACTGAAGTAGGTAGAGCCTTGTAGCTTATCAAACAGATCTTCTACCCGAGGTACGGGAAATCTGTTTTTAATAGTGATATGGTTTAGTGCTCGATAGTCCACACACATACGGTATGTACCATCTTTCTTTTGCACTAAAAGGACTGGAGAACAAAAGGGAGAGGAACTAGGCCTCACCATCCCTTTGTCTACCAGCTCTTGTACTTGCCTCATGATCTCCTCTTGTTGAGCTTGTGAGACTCGATAAGGAGGTTTGTTAGGCGGTGAGCTTCCTGGAAGGAGCTCAATACGATGGTCATCATCCCCTCGTTTTGGAGGTAGGTCCATAGGGATATCATCGATGAACACATCTTGGAATCCTTTTAGAAAAGTAGACAAGTCTAACTCTTCTTGATTCCTATCATTTTCATTGATGAAACATTATTAGCTTTTAGAGACTCTTTGACATAAATCATGTACGCAGAAACTGAGCTCTTCATTGATTTATCAAAAGAAAGAGGATTTACAAGTGGAATAGTGCGACCACGCTCACTAGCATCTACATACATGTTCTTTCCCCTGTAGGTGAAGTAAATTCTCCTTTCAGGGAACTTCATGTTGGCAGCCATGCGATCAAACCATGGTGCCCCTAGGATAACATCCTGATGTTGGAGGGGAGAGATGAAGAAGTCTTCTTTGTCGACATAGCTTTGGACATGAAGCCTCAACTTCCCAATCAAGGGAGTAACGGAGGCTTGTTGTCCCTTGAAAGCTGCATCAGCTGTTACTATACCTCCCATCTCAAAAGCTTGAATGCCCAACTTGGTGGCCAACTCTATTGATATGAAGTTGAGAGTAGAGCCAGGGTCAAACAAGATGAAGGCATCATGCTCTCGTACCTTTCCCCAAGCATAGGAGAGTGATGATCCTTTGCAATGAGCATCCTCTTTTGGAGCTTCGATGGTGGAAGCCCTAGGAGTCTCATTGTGAGTATTCTTCTTGGGGCAAGAACGATAGCCATGTCCTTGCTCCCCACACTTGAAACACTTATGGTCCTTGCGAAAAGCTTCAAGCTCTTCAGGAGAGAGTTTGTTTTTACCTTTGTAAACTCCCTTCTCCTTGGACCGATTGTTGTTGTTGTTGTTGGAAGTGCCTTGGGAATTATTTTGAGCATTGGATTTCCCCTTTGCATCATTTTTATCTTTGTTTTCCATGGGCTTGACATTACGTCTAGCCCCTTGATGGAAATTGATGCGTGAAGCAACCATGGTGTGGTGGATTACCTCGGTAATAGTACCGGGCCGTTGAGAGTTGATATATTCGGCCATCTCTTCAGGTAATCCCGCACAGAATTGTTGTCTTTGCTCGGCAAAGTCTATCTTTTGAAAGACAGTAGCTTTGAGATGTAAATCCCAAAACTTATCTACATACTTGTTGATAGACTCATGAGAGAGGAGCTTCAAGCCGCGCCATTCGGTAAGAACTTTATCTTTAGTATCGCTTGGAAGAAATTGCTTCATGATGGAAACTCGTAGAGTTTTCCATGTCTTTGGGGCTTCTCCATTGCCACGAAGGCTAGCCCACCATTGACGAGCTGATTTTTGGAAGTGCATAGCTACATGGCGTAGCTTGGAGGACTCTGTGAAGCCCTCGTCCCCAAAGGCCGCATCAAATTGCTGGATGAAGGCCAACACTTTGTCGGTAGCACCAAAGGTGCCATCGTAGGTGAGAAAAGAGATACTCTTTCCTCCCTCCTTGAACTTCTTTAACTTTTGTGACCTTCGCCATGCAGGAAATGATTTGCGATGCCCTCCCCTCTTGTATTGTCTAGGAGAATAGCCATAACTTTCATCGGAAGAGAAGGAAGGTGAAGAAGAAGGAGAAGAGGGTGACCTCTTCCTAGCCCTTTTCTTCCTTTGTTTCCTCTCTTGCCTTTGAGAGTGATGAGGAGAAGGACTATGGGTTGCTCTTTTCCTCTTGGGAGGAGTAGGCGATCGTCTAGACCGCCTTCTTCATGGAGCCACATCTTCAGAAGAACTTAGACTTTCATTGCTTTCTTTCTCTTTGGATTCCTCCTCTCGAATGGGAGAGAGTCTTCTTTTGGGGGTCTCTTCAAGAGGCCTCCTAAGCTCTCTCTCCTCTTGGAGAGGAAGGGAAATTCCATAGGCACGAAGTTGTTGAGTAACTTCGGCTTGCAAGGTAGGGTTGCCCATAGCTTGTTGCAACCTAGTCACAAGATAATTCACAAACATGGGAGCATCATCATTAGCACCTTCATGTGCAAAATCAAAGCTATCAATGTTCATTCTACTCTCTTGATTATTGTCAGCCATGTTAACAAAATTTTATGTATGTACTTAGTGTATGCTTTGGCAATTCAAAACCTTAGTTGCCACTCCTCTTAGCCTTTGAAAATCGGCTCTTAAGTATCTACACCCACGGCTCAAAGTGGTTAATTATAGAGAGTAGAGGAGTAGGTCTAACATAGCAGAGTTGCCAAGGGCTAGCTCCTTTCGGACTTCTTATGGCTCAATAATGGTAAAGCCGTAGGCAAGTCTAAAAAGACTCCATTATTAAGTCCAAAGCTCCCGAGGTGTGCACCATCCCCCACATAGTGGGCTTAACAAAACCGGTATTAGATCCCAGTTCCACTTACTCTATTATAATTAACAACATCAACCATTTATAGGCTACTTAAGGACCTCTCTTCTTAAGCAAGAAAAGAGAAACCAAATGCTCTGATACCAATGTAATGGAATTTGCCTATTCAATTTGAGAATAGCGGAATTTAATGAGAGTACTTTCAAGAAATGATTTTGTGAGCATAGCGGGTAGACATAATTGAAGATAGCAACATAATCATAGCAATTAGTTAACTTGGCATAGACAATACTTTTGCAAGAGAGAGAGTTTAGAGAACATGACAACAATTGAGGACCGGATTTATGTGGAGCCGGTCCCCCCTCCAATAGGCATTTGTATTATGATTTCTCCCATAAAGAGAGACTTGTTACAATACAGTCTTTGTGTTCCTTGTGACCTAGGTGATGCCATGAAGATGGAAGGCTTCATGCACCACAAACATAACATAAACTTGAAGAAAGCTTTAACTATCCCAAGCCTCAGTCCCAAGACCTCAAACACCTTCGAAGGTGGAGAGAGCTAGCAGGGAATGAGGGTAGGGAAGAGGAAGAAGAAACATTTCGTAGGAGAAAGAATTAGTTCCTCACTTATCATACTCTTGTTGCTAGCATACATAATAGCATAGTAATGAAGAAGAAGGATATGGCAAGCTTAAGCATTGAAGCATGGCTCTTGGTTGGATTTGCACTCCATAGCCAAGAGTGTTGGTGTAGGCTCTCAACCTCTACTTGCTTGGAGAGGGAGCTCTTGCACTTTGTATATCACACAATGAGAGTGCTTGTGAGTGTGTGTGGGTGAGTATACCCCCTAGGCACCCCCCTAGCTTGCTTGGGTCGACCCCCCCTTGTAGCTCATTCCTGAAGCTCATTGGACCCTTCCAGGCCTAGCCAATCACAAGCAAGAGCCATTACCAGCAACATGGGTAGCCTTGGGACAAGTGTCCCCCTTTCCCCTTTGAGAGAGAGGACTTGATAAATGCTAAAACAATTAGATAATTCATGTAATTTATCATTGGACCCCTTTGAAGCCTAGCCAATAGGCTTCAAGCAACACATGAAGGTAACATGGGTAGGGGCCTGACATGTGTCCTTGCTGCCTCTTCAAGTTGGGCTTCCCTTGTGTGTGTGAGTGGGTGTTCTCTCTCTAGCCCCTAGGAAAAGGGCTCGCCCCCCCTCTTGTAGGAATGCTTTTGACTTTTAGGTGATCAAGCACCTTACTCACCAAGCATGACAAAGCACTTGAACTAGGGGGTGTTCCCACAAGCATCTCAGGCAAGCTTCTCAAGGCACCTCAAGTACTTTAATCATGCAGCAAGTCAAGCACCTCAAGCATGGAGCCATTCAAGCACCTCAAGCATCTTAATCAAGCACCTCAAGCATGAAAAACACCTCAAGCATGACAAGCACCTCAAGCATGACAAGCACCTCGAGCTTGGGCCGGGTTCCCACCTCAAGCTCAGCCCTAGCTTACTTAAGGTCAAAGGACTTTTACACACATTTATTGGAGGTCTTCAATGAAGCTAACCCTAAGGTCTTATGCTCCATTGGTTAGCCTTGCTCTTTGATAGACCATCTCCCTTTTGGGCCCCTTTACCATTGGCCCCGTGTTGAGATAGATCTATAAGCACATACCTATATCTTAACACTTGTTCCCGTTTATTCTCCCACATTAAGTGATCAATTTAATATGAGAAAATCATTTGGGTTAGTTAGATATTAGATTTTATGACAAACCGAATCAGAGGATAAGGCTTTGGTGCCTGTGCATGCACATTACGAGGAGCCGAGTGGATATATAGCAAATCCTGTCTATTATCCACCTAAAGAACCTGAAATGCCAGAACCTTGGAGCATGATTGGAAGTACGGGACCACCAACAGCTGCCCAGGCTGCAGGAGAGGGAAGATACAGTTTGGATGAACGAACACTGATGTTCATAGCCAATGGGGGCATGGGCGGACAGAGACATGCTTACCAACAAAGAGGGGCACAAGGAGCATCTCAACAGCCCAAGGGACCCTGCTACAAGTGTGGTGGAGATCACTGGCTAAGGGGCTGTCCTCACGATGAGATCATCAGAGTCAATGCGTATTGCCCAGAATGTGGAATTACTCATTTGATTCCTGAATGCCCTAAAAACCCTAGTAAAGGAGCAAAAACTACTCTAAACATGCTAGAAGCAGTGCCATCCAGTGGAGGGTCAGAAAATGAAACGATAATACCCATTCAGGTAGTTACAAGGGCACAAGCTCAGAAAAGGACAGACGAGCCCATAATTGAAGAGCCAAAAACCGATGCCCCTAGCTCAGAAACAAAAAAACAACGAAGCACTTTGAAGGCTAGAAAGGCTCGTATGAAAGCTAGGAAAGAACGAGAGCAAATTGCTTTAGCAGAGGAGCTGAAGCAAACAAAGGAGAGGTTGGAGCGATTAGAGGATCTAACTAGTTTAATCTCACACACCACGGCAACCATAGCACCCAAGGAAATAGCAGAGCCCAAAAGTGCGGGATCAGGAGGATCTGTACTGGATGACAAGGTAAATGAGCAGTTGGATGCGCTTCTAAAGGCTTATGAAGTTAGACTCAAAAAGAACCAATCCCAGGAGCAAAGGTGGATGACTTATCCATATGCAAAAATAGAAAAATAGAGGTTGGAAATGTGCAAAAAGATTATCAAAACAGCTCAATCATTGATGGAAGACCCGCTGGGTAAACCTGCAAATTGACATGAGGCACCAGCTCCAACCCCTATCCAACAAACTTTAGAGAAACATGTAGAAACAAAGGAAAGACTCACTAATGCCTATGAGTCCAGAGGAGAGCCTATCATAGTGCCAAATACCACAGATCAAGCAAGTGACGGGTTCCAGCTTAAAATATTGGCAGAAATGGGTAAGGACTTTAACGATCTAGACGATCTGTGGAAGCAAATCCGTGAGGCCAACGAGGCTAATAGAATGAGTAAACACATGAATAGCACAAGAAAAGAAAATAATGTAACCCTACCTCCTATTGAAGAATTTGAGGCGAGATCACAAATAAACTTTGAGATACATTCACAAGGGGAAGACCAAGGATCAATTAGTTTGGGGCACAGCCAAGCAGACTCGCTGAGAACTTTACCCTCTTACCTAGGAGAGTATGAAGCCAAATCGTAAGTGAGAGCAATCCCATCTCAAAGACTTTCTTCTAACAAAGTGATGGATTCTCAAGTATTGATTGAGTTGTTGTCCACTCCGGTGGCATGCACCATCACATTAGCAGAACTCCTAAGGTTACGGCCAAACATGTGGAACACAGTAGGTAAATGCCTAGAAAAATTTGGAGTGAAAGACCCCACCTTGAAGCTACAGGAAGGGATCAGAGAGTTGGACAAACCTCAACTAAACACTAGGCCAATACCATTGAACAAGGTTGGAGAGAGCTGCGAGGGAGAAGATGGAAACACCACGCTACCAGTAGAATTTCAAGGAGTAGTTTCCAAAGCTATTCTTGATAGTAGAGCGGGAGTTGCTATCGCCACCAAGGAAATCTGGAAAAAATGGGGAAACCCAGCTTTGAGGGCTACCAGAATGAAATTGCAATTGGCATATGGGTTCATGGAGAAGCCTCTAGGACTCTTAGAAAAATTGATTGTCACTTCGTGTGGAATAGAGTATGAGCATACATTTGCAATAGTCAATTTGGACGAAAAGACCAATTATGAGATCATCTTGGGACGACCATTCATGCGACAATTGAAGATGGTACAAGATTGGGGTTACGACCATATATACCTCAGATATGGAGAGACAACAACTAAAATACACCTGAAAGACCATAGTTACAAAGATGTGAACCAAACACATGTGGAAGAGTTTGATTTAGCTACAGTAGCAGGATCAGAAATCCCAGCATGGTTAGGGAAACAAAAAGAGCTATGGATGTGCGGAGCTTCACATTGTGGAAGTCTAAGAAGAGAGGAATGCGTCTTAGAAAGAGAAATAGAGGAGAAGGAGTATATTCCGGAACCTTTCCATGAAGATGCCTTGGAACCTATAGAATGGGAACACATACTAGCAACATTGGATGTCTGTACCATTACATATAGTCCAACAACAAAATTTTGCGATAAGGGTGGCTATGATGTGCTACCCTATTACATGGTAAACATTATACCAAGAGAAGATGAGACGATAGAACCACCAGAATGAGAAGAGTTTTATAACTCCTCTGAACATCTGGAAGTAAATGATGATGCAGATAATGAGCATTCAGAAACCTCAAGCGAGCGTGGAAGGGAAACCGAGAATATCAAGTTTTATGATTTTGCCAAGCAACACCCTAGACGCCAGGAACGCTATAGGAGGAAACGAGCAGGAAACAAAGCAAGAGAGAACCTGATGCCCAAGATAAAAGGTAAAACTCACTATTTGATGCTTGTAAAAGCAGAGGATTGTGTAAAAGATCACATATCAGGAAGATTCTCAAAAGATCGAAAAGAAAGAATGCGAGAGGAAATAAAACAGGAACGAAAAACTAAAAATTAAAAAAATCACAAAAATCCCAAAAACCAAAAAACGAAACAACAAAAGACCAAGAGTGGACCAAACTGGAGCGTAAACAGAAATACCAAGAACTGAAACGGTCTTTAAGAGAGATATGGACTATTGAAGAAGATAGTGATGGTAAAGGGAAGTCAGAAAAGGGGAACATGAATGTACCCTCACACTATCGAAAATTTACTATCCAGGACAGGGAAATCATCATGACACCACCAGTCAGGGAAAGAACCAACCAAGAATCTTACGATGGGCCAGAAAGTGCAAAAAGGATAGACCTTGCAGAACCAGGTGAAAAGCCTCATCCGGTCTATATAGCCAACGATTTAGAGCCCGAAGAAGAAGAACGGCTAACACAACTTCTCAAGAAGTATAAAGACGTGTTTGCATGGTCGTATAAAGACCTCAAGGGAGTTGATCCATCGATATGCCAACATACAATTCCTTTGAAATCGGATGCAAAGCCTAGCAAACAACATCCTTATACATATAATGACACATTTGCTAAACGAATCAAAGAGGAGATTGATAAGCTGATGGAAGCTGAATTCATCTATGAAATTGAACATACAGATTGGGTGTCACCCATTGTGGTGGTTCCCAAAAATAATGGAAAACTGCGAGTGTGTGTAAACCTCAAAAAAGTAAATACAGCCACCATAAGGGATAATTATCCCTTGCCAATCACAGAACATGTACTTGAGCGGGTGGCCGAGAAACGGGCTTATTCCTTTCTGGATGGGTTTTCATGATACAACCAACTAGCAATAGCAAGGGAGGATCAACACAAAACAGCGTTTGCCACAGAATGGGGAATTCATGCGTATTGAGTTATGCCTTTTGGCTTAACTAATACCCCAACTAGCATCCAAAGGTTAATGACTCACGCATTCAAGGAATACCTAAGAATATTCTTAGAAATTTACATGGATGATCTTTGTGTACACTCTCTTCTACGAGAGGAACATATCGACCATTTGCAAAAGGTCTTTAAAAAATGCAGAACATATCGAATCTGTCTTAACCCGAAAAAGTGTGTATTCATGGTTAAGCAAGGCCACATCTTAGGACACATTGTCTCAAGAAATGGCATAACAACTGACCTAGATAAAGTCAAAGTCATTGTCGACCTACCCAGGCCTACTAATGCGAAACAAGTGCAATCCTTCATGGGACACTGCGGATATTATCGACGATTGATATACATGTATGCGATTATCGCATAACCTCTGTATCGTTTGCTAGTCAATTTCAATTGGACCGAGGAGTGTGAAACTTCATTCCAAAAGCTGAAGGAAAATCTTATATCAGCACCTATACTGAAGGCACCAGATTGAGAAAAGATATTCCATGTTCACATTGATGCTTCTGCATATGCCATTGGAAATATTTTGGCTCAACCTAGAGATGGAACAATGGATTTTCCAGTTTGCTATGCGAGCCGACAACTAAACAGTGCGGAAAAGAACTACATAACCACCGAGCAAATGGAGTCAATATATCATTGATTTCTTAACCACCAGGACGTTTCCTGAGAACATCACAAGAGCACGGAAAAAAGCTATAGAGCTGGAAGCTCGTGACTTTCAATTAATTGGGAACCAAATCTATAAGCGAGGAAAGGACAATCAACTTGGAATCTGTGCAAGTGAAAGCGAATACTTGCTGATTCTAGAACATGCACATAGAGGAATAAGTGGAGGCCATTTTTTGGGTGATAAGAGGGCAAAAATTGTCTTAACCGCAGGTATATGGTGGCCTACATTGCACATGGATGCTGAAGAGTTTGTAAAGTTTTGTGATGCCTGTCAGCGCGCCAAGGTGCCAATAAAAAGAGATGAGATGCCACTACGGCCAATGATGGGAGCAAGAGCATTTGCAAAATGGGGCATTGATTTTGTGGGCCCTATTTCACCCCCTGCATATCGCACCCATACCCAATATATCATTGTGGCTACGGACTATCTCACAAAATGGGTCGAAGCCAAGGCAACGCAAAAAGAATATGCCCGCACCACTGCACAATTTTTGTATGAGAATGTTTTCGTACGATACGGGTTGCCAATAGAAATTGTCAGTGATCGTGGAACACATTTTCTTATTGAAGTCATTGAATATCTGCTAGAGGAATTCATGATCATACATAGGAAATCTGCTCTATACCATCCACAGGCCAATGGACAAGCTGAGGCCACAAATAAAACACTATGCACAGTTCTCACTAAAATAGTGTCCGAATCAAGAACAGGTTGGGATCATCAGCTACACTCAACACTATGGGCATACAGGGTAGCTTACAAAACATTGACAGGAACAACACCGTACAACATGGTGTTTGGCCTAAATGCTATACTACCCATAGAGTTTTTAATTCCAACACTACGAGTAGCAAAACGCTTAGAATGGACAGGGCATGATCTCTCTTCAAGAATAGATGATCTTGAAAAGCTAGATGAACTACGCTTGAGGGCTGTAGCTTCAATGTTGGACGGATATGCCGCGACAGACGTTAGTACAGCGAGAACTCACCTAACATATAATGTCAGCTAAGGATGAAGCTCGACCCGCAGGTGTGTGGAAGCAAGCATAAGGTGTCAACCTACACTCGACCAACTCCTAACTAATTCCTACAGAGGTCTCTACCGATTTTCTAAGTCACAGCCTTCAAGAGTGCATAAGAGGAAACTTCCTACAAAGCTTTCTAGAGCCGAACACCCATCAAACAATCCCTAAACACCATAGAACTTGAAGGAGACCCTACTAACACCAATAGGTCGCTCTCCCTAAGGTCTATGAACCAAAATCCCAACCCAAAACACACGGTGCAAAATCACGTAGGATGTCTGGCCAAAATTTGCATGTCTTCGTTTCCAAAATCTAAAGTGCCTAATGTGTAGTTCTACTCAATGTGAACGCGTGGATATGCTGCAATGCAAAATCGGACAACGTATGCTCACCCAAACACCAGATGAAGCTCGTAGAAGGAGCTCGCAAAACCGGACCGTACGCACGCAATGTAGGTATCAGTGCGTAGCTCTCATCAGGGGCAACACGCTGCACTTCTTTGCACTCGATTCCAACCACCGGTGCACATGTAGCGTCAAGATGAAGCTCACACTCTCTCTCGTACACAGTACGCTCACTCACAGACTTCAAAACTTCTTTTTAAAAATGACAAAAGGTTTTTCATTAAGGTCAAAAAGTGGTATATATACCTTACAATTCTCAAACCCTAAAGTTCCAAAATCAACCATCTACTCAATCTAACTATCAAAACTCGGATACAATCTGGAAACTTCTGTAAGTCCCAATATTTACAAGGTGAAAAATCAAGTTTTCCTCAATGAATGAATAATTACAAAAATAATAATCTTCCGAGTAGTTAGATGCCGTGGGGTGTGTCCAGCTTCTAACACTCCCCCCCTCCTTGCCCATGTCGTCCCCGACATGGCCGCTGATCTGCTTTTTCATCGTATCGTTTCTTGCATCTTTAGCAGTGATTCGTATCTTGCATGCAGGTTCATCATTGTCGGGCCAAAAATGTCAGTGTTTATTGTGAAGAAGCCTGTGTAGAATGCTTCTTCAAAATCCTGGAGGTGATAGGATGGTAGAAACATTATCCTCTCATACATTGCATGTATCACCTCCTTGGAAGGCTGACCAGACAGATCATAAGCGCATCTGTAAGTATCCTGGAAGAAAAAGATGATGTCGGTCACCTGGCTTGGCTTGAAAGTCTCAAACACTGCTAAGAGGTTTTTGCAGATTTTCTTCATCAGAATGCATGTAAGGTCAGGTGAGCCAGTGAACAACTTGATGGCGCTCGTTAGGATTTTCACCATATATTGGACACTTATTCTCTCACCTGCCTTCAAGCTCGGCAGCTTAGGGTAGTTCAGCCAAGTGGGTTGGCTCCTTTGCAATATTTCCCGCGCTTTCCACGTCCTGATCCTTGGTAGAGGACAAAAGCTGAGATTGTCTCTGATATTTTTTGGTGCCTCTACCAAGTGGATTAGGTATTGTGGGTACTTTGTAAGCCAGGCCTTCCTCCACTTTGGCTGAGAATCAACAATGAGCCTGACCCCTTCTGGTTGTGAGGTATCTGCATTGTAAAATGGTATGGTTGGCTCTTCTCTTATCCGCTTGTTTATGGTGGCTGCCTCATATTTCAGCAATGGATATGGGAGAGAGGGTTGAAGCCACTCGCGCCTGAGGTTGTTGGCATCGATGTTCTGAATGGTCATAGACTTGAACACCCTCTGCTCCCACTCCAAGGCTTCCTTTTTTGTCTCTCTGAGCTCCACCTCTATTGCTTTACACAATTTTTCTTCCTCTTCCTGTGTTAGATCCTGTAGTTCTTGAGAGGATCCTTCTAGGATTTCCTCTTGCATAGGCGTGCCCACCGGATCTGCCACATTTTCTAAGTCAATGCCCTCATTGGCTGCTGGCCCTGTGCTCTCTAGCTCTCCTACTTGCTGTCCTTTCAACTCCTCAATTTGCCTCAGGAGTTTTTTCTTTTTCGTTTCCGCTTCTTTGCCCATATTCACGAGGAGGTCATTTAATTTGGCGTTTATTCTCTCCGCCTCCTCGAGCTTTCTCTTCATGCTTTCTACTTCCTCTTGCAGGGCTTTTTGGCCTTCTTCCATTCTCATTTGCATGACGATAGATCCTTCTACCATCATCAATCTCTGATTTTTCTCTAGAGTTAGCTCTTTCTGAAGTTCTTGCATTTTTTCTTCATAGAGTTGACTCTCAGTCGTGATTTGAGTCGAGCTAGTAGCTCTGACTCTGGCAGGTGATGGTCGCAGCCTCTGTATGGTCTGATGTTTTACTTTGAGTTGGTCCTTGAGCTCAAGGACCTCATCATGGCTGGCTTCTTGATCTATCTCCGCCTTTTCCTTGGCGTTTCTCATGGCTTCTACTTCTTTAGACTCTTTAGCCAGTTGTAGGGTAAGGTTATCTCTTTCCCTCTCGGCATCTAGCAATGATTTGCTGAGCTGTTGACATTCTTCTTCAACTGCTTTCATTCTTCTTCAACTGCTTGCATTCGTTTTGTGGCTGCTTGATTTTCTTCCTCCATTGCTTGGCATCTTTGTAGTGCCCTTGCTAGGCTGGCCTGTAGCTCAGCTTCCCTCTCTTTCTGCCTTTGGATTTGTCCTTGTAGAGAATCTACTTCCATTTTAATCTTCACTTCAGTGTCTTTGAGATCTGCCATCTCTCTTTCTGAAGCCATGGATTGCGCTCTCAACCCAGCTAGCTTCGTCATCACCACGTCCCAGTCGTTGGAGGGTGGGTGCAGATCCATTGTATCTGTGGCAATTTCCCTTAATTCCACTAGCCTGATGCCTTGCATTTGTTCTTTAGGCCCTGTCCTCGCCAAGTCGAATGCGACTGTGGAGGCTTCTTCCTTCGTGTATCCTGCAGCTAGCAGGTCCAAAAATGCGTAATAAGAATCTTCTAATTCTTTTTGCTCGCTTTGAGGCTTAGCCTCTTCCTTTGGCTTTTGCTCCTGACTCTGCTCTTGTTGTCCTGCTTGCCGTTCTTCTGGTTTGTCTTCAGCCTCCTTATCTTCTTGTGAAGGGCTGCTAGAAGGTGGTGAGGGCGGTGGTGATGGCTGTGGGCTGGGTTTAGGGCTGGCCGGTAGAGATGTAGGCTTGCCCTTTAAATCCCTGTCTACTTTAGTTTTTCTTTCTCTTTCTTGGCTCTCTTTCTGATCATCTAGCAGTTTCTGCCGTATTTGTTGTACTTCCTCTTCTGTGAAAGGGACATGCAGTATATTCTCTGATGCTGCATCAAGAATCTCAAAATTCTTGATATAGTCCTCGAATCTGTCCCTTTGCACTCTTCGGGATGATCCCGACATAGCTTCTAGAGATGGCTTCCAGAGTTCACTTAAATCACCCTTAAGGGCTCTCTCTGCTCGAAAGCTCTCCATCAGCCTCCCTAATCTTGCCGCTTTCTGTGACCTTGTTTCTTTTGCAGGTACTTGGGTAAATTCCTTCTTTTCTTTCTTTTGCTCCGCCTGCTCCTCTTGAACTGGCTCTAGTCGTCTCTTCAGTCTTGTAGTCACCCTTGGTGCTCTTTGAGGCTCGTCTTCTTTGTCTTCTTTTAGCCTCAGCCAGACGTTCTGAGACGGGGGGTCAGGCCACCTTCCTTTTGCGTGTAGTGCCCCATAAATCACCTTGGTGATTAGTTCTCCTGGCACTATATAGGTTGGCTTCTTGTTACCCATCTTTACTAGGTTGTCATGTATATATGCCGCATAATTGATTATCTTTGGGGTGCCTTTTATCATTGCCCAAGTGAATATTGTGGCAATTGAACCTGGCGAAATTCTGTACTTTTGTGGCCTCTTCGTACACATGTGGAAGTATTGGTTATACAACTGGCTCATGATTTCCACTCTTGGGTTGGCAATATCTTCAAAGGTGTAATTCCCTTTCTTCTCATTGTACACCTTTACCTCATCTCTTCTTTTCGTTACACTATCCCCCTTGTTGGAGAGGTCTAGTGCATCTGCTACAACTTGCTCAGTGATGATTATCTCTGTTTCTAGACTGCCTTGTAGATCTGTTACTTTGGTCACTCCATCCTCTTTGATGATTGTCACAAACTCCTAGACTCCATCCTCTTTGATGGTTGTCACAAACTCCCAGACTCTCTTTATGTCCACCCATGCCGGTATTGCTTCAAAGTAGTTGTGGAGATCAATCTTCTCCAAGTACCCGGCCATCTTGCTTCGTACGAACTCATTGAGTTCTCGCGGCAGCATTGGTAGCTCGATGACATTGCCTTCAGTGTCTTTGAACACTCCTTGTAGATCTTGTCGTTGGACTCTAATAGATTTTCTTGGATCCATGTGCTAGTGGGCTTTAGTGTTCCTTCTGGAATGACAAAGGGTTCCACTTCTTCCAGGTAATCCTTGATGGTCATTCTTTTCTTCTTTGCCGGTGACTTCGCGGCTGCCATAGATCCTGTTGCACTCAGTAATCCGAAGTTAGCGTTTTTTCCATATTAGCTGCGAAACTGAGTTTTAACTATCCAAATGACTTGAAAATTGAAAATAAAGCTTAAAAGGAACTTGTGAAGCTGTGCATGTGCTCATAGTGCAAATCTGGCCAAAATTTTCCATTTAGACATCCTACACGTAGGATGTCTTTTTCCTCAGAATTGGTTCATACTTGACATGCTGGTAGTGTATGACTCATGGAACATGGCTATATGCTTGGATTTAGGTTTGGATATCAAAAAGTGGATTGTTTGGGCTGATTCAGGCTTTAGGTCACAAATTGGGTAGAACGTCCATCATAGGTAGCAATTGATGTCCAAATGGGTTGAAAATTGGTATATGGGCTCATTGCACCATGGTATTGGCTCCCATGATGTCACTCTTTGCACAAAAGGCCTAAATTATGATGGAGACATCCTACGTGTAGGATGTCTTTTTCATCAAAATGACATGAAACTTGTTCTGTTGGGTAGTCCTTGGCCTATGGAACATGGCCATGCTCTTGGATTTGGATTTGGACAAGGATTTGATGCTTGTAAGAGCCTATGTGGTGTTTTTGGGCTGCAAAAGTGTATCTTGAAGGTGTTGGGGGTCAAAGATGATTAGAATGGCTTCAAACTTGATATATGAGCTCCTGATGATGAGGTGATTGGATCTGGAGTGAACAAAAATCCTCTGCAGGCCAAAAAAGTCAAATAGACATCCTACGCGTGGGATGTCTACTTCACCATTTTTTGCTTCTAACCACACAGATTGGTTGTTTATGTGTTGGTGAATGTGTTGTGCAAGTTTCATGTGATTTGGACAAGATTTGGTAGTTCTATGGCCCATTATTGCCTCTATGCCCTAACTTTGCGTTTTTTCATGCATATGAGGTCAATTTTGGTCTAAATGTGATGAGACTTGGTGGATAGCTTGTAAATGTCATTCAAAAAATGTGTATGATGAAAAAAGTTGGAGTTTGTGCCTAGAAGTGCCCTTGAGACATCCTACGCGTAGGATGTCTCCTGATGATTTTTCATGGATGGTGCTCCTAGTGCCTGCCCTTGGTCCCCCTGAGTCCCTTTTGAGCCTAATTTCAACAAAAAAGTCAAATGGAGAGATAATAACTCCCTGTGTGGACTTCAGAGTCTCCGAGCCGTTTTCTGACTTTTGGAGTGCTTTTCGGCTATGAAATTTCTTGATGTTGGTCTCCATAGCTTCCCGATGCCTTGGGGATCCTTGCCGTATGGTTTTTGTCGACTTTGGCTTCCCCGGAACTTCATTTGGCAATTTGTCGCTCTAGAAGCACCCGTGGTTGCATTTACATACCTTCGATGATTTGTGGTGGTCTACCACCCTAGGACTTGGTTTTTGATGGTCTAGGAAAGCCGCTCGTGAAGTTTGGTGGCAAACGGGCTTGCGGTTTGGCCGCAAGAGCAATTTGACGCTTTGTGTGTCCGATGCCGTTTCTGAAGTTTAGTGCCGCCTCGGGTCACTTTTTGGTCATGCGGGTCATATAGACTTGTCGAGCATGTCGAGATGCTCCTACCCATGAATTTTGGTAGCATTTGGTCGTCGTTTCGCCGATTTCCCATTTGGTGGCCTCTTGCGAGTTTCTGGGAATTAGGGTTTTTCCTGATGGTTTTCTACTGCCTTTGGACATCCAGGACTGGTCTCCTAGGCTAGGGTAAGCTGCCGATGAAGTCTTGTTGCTTTCGGGTTAGCCGTTAGGCCGCCGTCTCTACTTGTAGGTCTCTACCGCCCGCTTTGTGTGTGATCCCTACGCTAGTTTTCGCGACATAATGACAAACATACGCGAAAAGCTCAAGGTGGTAAGCCTACCTCTCATGTCTAGAGCTCGTTGGGTAGTCGTGCGCGTCGTAAAAGCTCTGGAAGGTTGGTCCGCTCTAGGTGGCAGAAGCTCTCAGTCAATAGTGAGAATGAGCTAAAAATGAGGTGAAAATTTCTTATAATCGAGGCCCCCGAACCACTTTTCATGAAATTTGACATGTGCTCCTATCTTCTTGCGAGATGTGGTTTATGCTCAAAAATTTCTTGATTTGGACTCCATTTGCTCTGTTTACCAGAAATTTGGCATTTCGATCAAAACCTGGCCAAGACACGCTTTCCGCTCCAGTCTCATAATTGCACCCCCACTGTACCATAGGTTGTCCTATAGTCACTGATCATCCCCATATTTTTTGTTTTTCATTACGACCGCTTTTCACATTCTTTTTGTATTTTTGAAGTTTTTCTGCCAAAAATTAGCAATATTAAAAAGAAAATAGAAAATCAAACCTCAAAAATCTCCAAAAATCATAATAAATCACAAACATCACCGCAAAACATTATATACACTTACATGCAATTTTTATGGCCGGATTTCTCCGTTTTACCAATATTTTGCCTGAAAAATGGCTATTTCTACTTATATACACACACCTAGGGGCTTGATTTGGCGTTTGGCCCCATATACCTATAGATACATGCTGTATAAGGGCATGTGTACTTGGGTTACTCCAGAAAATTTCGCAATCAAACAACAACCCTTAAAATAGTCAAAAATTATGCCCTTTTTTGTTGTTTCTACCCTTTTTTGCGGTTTCTGTTATTGGTTCCGCATTTGAGAATGCCTCCCCCCCTCCTAGCCGGAGTCCTCCCGAACGACAAGGTATCGCCTCGGAGTATGTGCCGTGCATAGGTTAAAAAAGTTGTGCTAATGCCTGGCCGATTAATGTGGCCCTATGTTATGCATACTCGGTCAAGTGCATGGAAAAATTAATGTTGTGCAAGAGAAGGGAATAAGCAAGATGCTTATTGGAATTCGCCGTCGAGGTTTCCTGTTTTCTTTGCAAGTAATAGCTGTAGCTCTAGTGCTCTTTGTTTAATTGTCTTTTTTGCAAAAGGAAATTGCTTTGCCGACACTGTTGATAGAGCGGTAGCTGTTTCTAAGGAGAGAATTGGCTGGGCCGTATTGCCTTTGCTTTCCATTGGTATTTTGTTTCTGCCGGTTTTTGTAGATGTTTTGGCACTTCCTTGTTTGCCACTGGTTTGTTGTTGATTGGCATCCACATAAGTCAGTTTTCCTTTTTCAAATACAGTTGTCTGCCTTCCGTTGTTGCTTGTACTAAAGGGAGTTCCTTTTGCTTTTGTTTGGTATCCAAATGCGAGTGACATTTGGGTTATGGCTAAGCACTTTCTTTGGGATCCATATCTGTTTTATGCCCTTGGTTTTTGGTTGAACCATCTGCTTCGTTGGAATTCTTTTGTTGCATTGTTGTTTGTCCGCCATGTCAGTTTTATCCTTCCGTATCCATACTTGTTTCCCTTGTTTTGGTAACCTAGGTCTTTGCATTGCGGCCGGTGACTTCGTATGTCTGTAATTAGCATGGTTGGCTTTTACCTGATTGTTGGTCTTGGGTATCATGTTGTTCTTTGATGGCATTTTTTATTTTGGCTTTTTTTCCAGTGATTGCATGGCTTGTAGCTGATTATTCTGGTAGTGTTGAGCAAAGGCTATCACCTGTTGTTCATGTGCATGTTGAATTTTGACTACCTTTGCATTCCAATCTATATTTGCACATTGTACTCTTTTTGCCAAGGTTGCCCCAACATCACTGGGTGTTGTGTGCTTTCATCCTCCACCACATAGAATTTGTGTGGGTAAATATATTGATGTATATGTACATGCAATATAGTCCATCCCAATGTTTTCAACGGGTGTGATGTGCTACTTTCCAGCACTTGAGGAGTAGGATGAAGTTGACCTGTGAATTTGAGTTGTTGGTATAATCCGTAAGAGATCAAATTTGCTTGAGCTCCTGAATCAAGCAATGCCGTCGATTCAACTTGATTGCTGCCCACTTTGACCGCAATTATTGGCTCCACTGTGTCTTCATCCAACTTCGTCAGTCGAATGGCATTGATTCACAATGGTGCTCCACTTTGTTGTTGTTGTCGTAAAAGTCTTCTTTTTGCTATGCGTTCTTGTGCTTCTGCTTGAGCTTCCTTTCGTACTCTTTGTTTTTCCTTCATTCTTTGTTTTCCTTGATGAATTTGTTGGAGCATCTCCTGTGTGAGTGGTAGATGATATTTCTTCAGTCGACATCCACTAATCCAGTTTGGCATTTCTTCACCTGCTAATGTAGCAAGCTTGACAGCTCCACTTTGTGATAGATCACTAATCGCAAAGGGTCCCATCCCTCGCCTTTTAATTTTCTTGGCATGTTGCTTCAAGGTATAAACAAGTACATAATCACCTGTTTTGAACTCTTTAGTGCGCACATGTTTGTCAAAAAATTCTTTTTGTCTTCTCTTTTTAGCATTGATTGAAGCTACAGCTCGTAAGCGGAGTTCATCTAGCTTTTCAAGATCATCAATTCTGGAAGAGAGCTCATGGCCTGTCCATTCTAAGCGTTTTGCTACTCGTAGAGTTGGAATTAAAAACTCTATGGGTAGTATAGCATTCAGGCCAAACACCATATTGTACGGTGTTGTTCCTATTGATGTTTTGTAAGCTACCCTGTATGCCCATAGTCTTGAGTGTAGCTGCTGATCCCAATCTATTCTTGATTCTGACACTATTTTAGTGAGAACCGTGCATAGTGTTTTATTTGTGGCCTCAGCTTGTCCATTGGCCTCTGGATGGTATGGTGCAGATTTCCTATGTATGACCATGAATTCCTCTAGCAGATATTCAATGACTTCATTGAGAAAATGTGTCCCACGATCACTGACAATTTCTACTGATAACCCGTATCGTACAAAAACATTCTCATACAAAAATTGTGCAGTGGTGCGTGCATCAACTTTTTGTGTTGCCTTGGCTTCGACCCATTTTGTGAGATAGTCCGTAGCCACAATGATATATTGGGTATGGGTGCGATATGAAGGGGGTGAGATAGGTCCCACAAAATCAATGCCCCATTTTGCAAATGCTCTTGCTCCCATCATTGGCTGTAATGGCATCTCATCTCTTTTTATTGGCACCTTGGTGCGTTGACATGCGTCACGATGCTTTACAAACTCGCCAGCATCCATGTGCAATGTAGGTCACCAAATTCCTGTAGTTAAGACAATTTTTGCCATCTTATCGCCCAAAAAATGGCCTCCACTTATTCCGCTATGTGCATGTTCTAGAATCAGCAGGTATTCGCTTTCACTTGCACAGATTCTAAGTTGATTGTCCTTTTCTCGCTTATAGAGTTGGTTCCCAATTAATTGAAAGTCACGAGCTTCCAGCTCTATAGCTTTTTTCCGTGCTCTTGTGATGTTCTCGGGGAACAACCTTTTTTCCGTGCTCTTGTGATGTTCTCGGGGAACAACCTGGTGGTTAGGAAGTCAATTATATATTGACTCCATGCAGGTGCAATGTTTACCTAAAACAAAGTTGCGTGATCCACTAGTCATTTGGCACTACATATAGTACAATTGGTAACATAAGAATGTTTGTCCGCATACATAGTTGGCCAATAAACCCCTAACTGTTTTAGTCTCTAGTGTGTTTTCACTGTTGAACAATGAAATGCACAATTCTGGACATGTGCCTCTTCAAGGTAGCACTCGAATTCTTTCGGATTTATACATAATCGTAGGATTAGGTCCGATCCAAGATGATACAGTCGTCCTGCTCTCAACTGGAAGTTTTTTGTTTGTTGAATTGTTTGTTGTTTGGATCTGTATTCCGTATTATCAAACTCACTTCCAAAGGAAAGAATGCTAACAATTTCCTTAGACCATTTGGGTACCATTTCAATATTGAAAAGATAAGCATCTGGTATGTCATCATCTACTCCTTCAGGAGCTTCCCCGTTGTGTATCCTTGAAAGATGATCCGCTTGTAGATGTGTTTTACCCTTCTTGACCACCACTGTGAAGTCAAATTCTAGCAATATAATAAACCAACGTACGATTCTCCCTGTATTGCAAGGTTTATTTACCAGATACAAAAGAGCTTGATGATCTGTAAAGAACCAAATTTGTTTGCAAGAAAATAATGTCGAAATTTCTTTACAGCATAAATCATTCCTAACCCTTCCCGCTCGGTGGTTGTGTAGTTCTTTTCTGCACTGTTTAGCTGTCGGCTCGCATAGCAAATCAGAAAATCCATTGTTTCGTCTCCAGGTTGAGCCAGAATACTCCCGATGGCATATGTGAAAGCATCAATGTGAACATGGAATATCTTTTCCCAATCTGTTGCCTTCAGTACAGGTGTTGATATAAGGTTTTCCTTCAGCTTTTGGAATGAAGTTTCACACTCCTCGGTCCAATCAAAATTGACTAGCAAACGATACAGAGGTTGTGCGATAACCGCATACATGTATATGAATCTTCGATAATATCTGCAGTGTCCCATGAAGGATTGCACTTGTTTTGCATTAGTAGGCCTGGGTAGGTCGACAATGACTTTGACTTTGTCTAGGTCAGTTGTTATGCCATTTCTTGAGACAATGTGTCCTAAGATGCGGCCTTGCTTAACCATGAATACACACTTTTTCGGGTTAAGACAGATTCGATATGTCCTGCATTTTTCAAAGACATTTTTCAAATGGTCGATTTGTTCCTCTCGTAGAAGAGAGTGTACACAGAGATCATCCATGTAAATTTCTAAGAATATTCTTAGGTATTCCTTGAATGTGTGAATCATTAACCTTTGGAAAGTGGCTGGGGCATTAGTTAAGCCAAATTTCATAACTCGATACGCATAAATCCCCCATTCTGTGGAAAATGTTGTTTTGTGTTGATCCTCCCTTGCTATTGCCAGTTGGTTGTATCCTGAAAACCCATCTAGAAAGTAATAAGCTTGTTTCTCGGCCACTCGCTCAAGTACATGTTCTGTGATTAGCAAGGGATAATTATCCCTTATGGTGGCTGCATTTACCTTTTTGAGGTTTACACACACTCACAATTTTTCATTCTTTTTGGGAACTACCACAATGGGTGACACCCAATCTGTATGTTCGATTTCATAGATGAATTCAGCTTCCATCAGCTTATCAATCTCCTCTTTGATTCGTTTAGCAAATGTGTCATTATATGTATAAGGACGTTGTTTGCTAGTTTTTGCATCCGATTTCAAAGGAATTGTATGTTGGCATATCGATGGATCAACTCCCTTGAGGTCTTTATACGACCATGCAAACACATCTTTATACTTCTTGAGAAGTTGTGTTAGCCGTTCTTCGTCTTCGGGCTCTAAATCGTTGTCTATATAGACCGGCTGAGGCTTTTCACCTGGTTCTGCAAGGTCTATCCTTTTTGCATTTTCTGGCCCATCATAAGATTCTTGGTTGGTTCTTTCCCTGACTGGTGGTGTCATTATGATTTTCCTGTCCTGGATAGTAAATTTCCGATAGTATGAGGGTACATTCATGTTCCCCTTTTCTGACTCCCCTTTACCATCACTATCTTCTTCAGTAGTCCATATCTCTCTTAAAGACCGTTTCAGTTCTTGGTATTTCTGTTTGCGCTCCAGTTTGGTCCACTCTTGGTCTTTTGTTGTTTCTTTTTTTTATTTTTGAGATTTTTGTGATTTTGTTTCTGTTTTAGCTTTTCGTACCTGTTTTATTTCCTCTCGCGTTCGTTCCTTTCGGTCTTTTGAGAATCTTCCTGATATTTGATCTTTCACACAATCCTTTGCTTTTACAAGCATCAAATAGTGAGTTTTACCTTTTATCCTGGGCATCAGGTTCTCTCTCGCTTTGTTTCCTGCTCGTTTCCTCCTATAGCGTTCCCGGCATCTAGGGTGTTGATTGGCAAAATCATAAAACTTGATATTCTCGGTTTTCCTTCCATGCTCACTTGAGGTGTCTGAATACTCATTATCTGCATCATCCTCTACTTCCAGATGTTCAGAGGAGTTGTAAAACTCTTCTTGTTCTAGTGGTTCTACCATCTCTTCTTCTCCTGGTATAATGTTTACCATGTAGTAGGGTAGCACATCATAGCCATCCTTATCGCAAAATTTTGTTGTTGGACTATCTGTAATGGTACAGACATCCAATGTTGCTAGTATGTGTTCCCATTCTAGAGGTTCCAAGGCATCTTCAGGGAAAGGTTCCGGGGTATACTCCTTGTCTTCTATCGCTCTTTCTACGATGCATTCCTCTCTTCTTAAGCTTCCACAATGTGAAGCTCCGCACATCCATAGCTCTTTTTGTTGCCCTAACCATGCCCGGAGTTCTGATCCTGCTACTATAGTTGAATCAAACTCTTCCACAGGTTTTTGGTTCACATCTTTGTAACTATGGTCTTTTAGGTATATTTTAGTTGTTGTCTCACCATGTCTGAGGTATATATGGTCATACCCCCAATCTTGGACCATCTTCAATTGTCGCATGAATGGTCGTCCCAAGATGATCTCATAATTGTTCTCTTTGTCGAAATTGACTACTGCAAATGTATGCTCATACTCGATTCTGCACGAAGTGACAATTACTTTTTCTAAGAGTCCTAGAGGCTTCTCCATGAACCCATCTGCCAATTGCAGTTTCATTCTGGTAGCCCTCAAAGCTGGTTTTCCCCATTTTTTCCAGATTTCCTTGGTGGCGATAGCAACTCCCACTCCACTGTCAAGAATAGCTTTGGAAACTACTCCTTGGAATTCTACTGGTAGCGTGGTGTTTCCATCTTCTCCCTCGCAATACTCTCCAACCTTGTTCAATGGTACTGGCCTAGTGTTTAGTTGAGGCCTGTCCAACTCTTTGATCCCTTCCTGTTGCTTCAAGGTGGGGTCTTTCACTCCAAATTTTTCTAGGCATTTACCTAATGTGGTCCACATGTTGGGCCGTAACCTTAGGAGTTCTGCTAATGTGATTGTGCATGCCACAGGGGTGGACAACAACTCAATCAATGCTTGCGAATCCATCACTTTGTTAGAAGAAAGTCTTTAAGATGGGATTGCTCTCACTTATGACTTAGCTTCATACTCTCCTAGGTAAGAGGGTAAAGTTCTAAGCGAGTCTCGTTGGCTGTGCCCCGAACTAATTGATCCTTGGTCTCCCCCTTGTGAATGTATCTCAAAGTTCATTTGTGACCTTGCCTCAAATTCTTCAATAGGAGGTAAGGTTACATTCTTGTCTTTTCTCATGCTATTCATGTGGTTACTCATCTTATTAGCCTCGTTGGCCTCATGGACTTGCTTCCACAGATCGTCTAGACTGTTACAGTCCATTCCCATCTCTGCCAATGTTTTAGGCTGGAACCCGTCACTTGCCTCATCTGTGGTATTTGGCACTATTATAGGCTCTCCTCTGGACTCATAGGCATTAGTGAGTCTTTCCTTTGTTTCCACATATTTCTCTAAAGTTGGTTGGATAGGGGTTGGAGCTGGTGCCTCATGCCAATTTGCAGGTTTACCCAGTGGGTCTTCCATCAATGATTGAGCTATTTCGATCATCTTTTTACAGATTTCCAACCTTTGTTTTTCTATTTCTGCATATGGATAAGTCATCCACCTTTGCTCTTGGGTTTGGTTCTTTTTAAGTCTAGCTTCATAAGCTGTTAGAAGCGCATCCAACTGCTCATTTACCTTGTCTGCGAGTACAAATCCTACTGATCCCGCACTTTTGGGCTCTGCTATTTCCTTGGGTGCTATGGTCGTCGTGGTGTGTGAGCTTAAGCTAGCTAGATCCTCTAACCGCTCAAATCTATCCTTTGTATGTTTTAACTCCTTAGATAGAGCTGTTTGCTCTCGTTCCTTCCTGGCTTTCCTACGCGCCTTTCTAGCTTTCCAAGTGCTTCTCTGATTTCTCGTTTTTGAACTTTGGGCATCGGTTTTCGGTTCTTCAACTGTGGGTTCGTTCGTCCTTCTTTGAGCTTGGGCTCGTGTTACTGCTTGGATGGGTATAATTGTTTCATTTTTCGATCCTCCACTGGAAGGTACTGTTTCTAGCATGTTCAAGGTGGTTTTTGATCCTTTGCATCGGGAATCAAATGAGTAATTCCACATTTTGGGCAATACGCATTGACTCTAATGATTTCATCATGAGGACAGTCTCTTAGCCAATGGTCTCCACCACACTTGTAGCAAGGTCCCTTGGGTTGTTGAGGTGCTCCTTGAGCTCCTCTTTGTTGGTATGCATGTCTCTGTCCGCCCATTCCTCCATTGGCTATGAACAACAATGTTCGTTCATCTAAGCTATATCTTCCTTCTCTTGCTGCCTGTCAGCAGTTGGTGGTCCTGTATTTCCTATCATGCTCCATGGTTCTGGTGTTGAGGGCTCTTCCTGTGGATAATAGACAGGGTTTGCCACATATCCATTGGGATCTTCATAATATGCATGCATAGGTACTAAAGCCTTATCCTCTGATTCAGTTGTGTATCTTATACCAACTGGTCATAATCCTGGTAGGGGTGGTTGTTGCCCCAACACCGGTTGTGGTCTTTCTACACCTACAGGTCCTGGTAGGTTGCCTGCTTGATACCTAGGCATCGGTGGAGCTTGAGGAGAAGCTACCGGAGCTTGGGGAACGTAAGGTCTCTCTCTCACATATCCCTTGTTATAATAACATTCCTTGGTCACATGGTTTGTCCTTTTTTGTTCAATAGCACACCACTTGGGCTGTTTAGCCTGGGGTTTGGCGTACAAGTTGACATTTTTTAGCACTTCATCTACAAGCTGGTCCTGGTTTACCGCTACTTCTCCTTTCGGTGTTGTCTTAAAGACTTGCTTCCACTTTGTTGTGAAGATGAATCGTCGTCAAGGTCCTTGAACTCCCCCTCTTTGTAGACCGCAAAATTGTCCACAAGGTAAAGAGCCTCCTTGGTCAACTCATTCAACGTCGTGCTCCTCTTCATATGTAAGTCTTTCTGGAGATCCGCATTCCTTAGTCCCTGGATGAATATCAACATGAGTCTGGACTGAGTTGGCAGTTCTTCAACAGGATAGAACTTAACATATCTTTTTAGTCTTAGGGATGCCTTTCGTACAGATTCTCCATCTTTCTATTTGAATTTATGGATCTGTGAGACGGTATTATGAGCTATCCCCCTTTGTGAGAATTCCTCGATAAACTCGTCAAACACTTCCTCCATAGACTCAAAGTCTCTACGCTCTATAAAGTCAAACCAAGTGGCAACATCATCCTCTAGGGTTAGTCCAAACCCTGCAAATTGGTAGGGAAGTCTAACACCTCTTCGGCTCTTATTACACGCACAAAGGCTGCTACATGATCTCTTGGTTCTCTGCTTCCTGTGTATTTCTTGTTTACCCATTTTTGCACTTGAGAAGGCCTAATTCTCCGATGGTCTAGAAACCTCATAATTGGATCTCCACATCCTAATCGATATACCTCGTCAGGTCTTTTGTAATAGGCTGGTTCCTCTCTGAGTGGTGCTCCTAAGCCATAATTTCTAACGGTTCTCGCTGGAGGTGGTTCATCTCTTCGAACTTGTTCTATGGGTGGTCCTCCAGGCTCTGTTGACCCTTGAGTCTTTGGCTTACTCTCTCCTTGATACCTTGAATAGAGTGGTGGTTCTTGCAAATCCCTTAGCCCTCGTGCGGCTTGATAACCATCTTGGTTTTAGTCTTGTTCCATTGTTGCACTCTGTCGAAACCATGCCTGCAATGATGGTTGGTTTGCCAGTTGGTCTTGGTTGTTGAATGCTTGCGGTCGGGTGGAATGTGAGGTAGCATCATACTCATCTGAAAAAGGATTTGTTGACTTGCTTGGGGTGTAGGTGGCTCTTGGAACTTCCTCAGGAGGATATGTTGATGCTCCTGGACCTGTTGCCCTTTCTACCTCCTCTGGGAGAATACGTTGGTATTCTCGCCCGTATTTATAAAAAAAAACTATACCCTTCCCCATAGCAGTTTCATAAGAGAGTAAGTAAAGAACCTTGTCTTTGCTTAATTCGTTTACGTATGGTTCTTTGCTGCGAAAGTAAGAGACTATACCCTCACTCTCATGCTTGTAGATTCCCAAGTTCTCGTCATAAGTTGAAACCCTGGTTGTTTTCTTATCATACATAAAAATAGCTCCGGGTCGATCAATGTTTGGTGGCGGTTCTTGAGCTTCTGAAACCATTTTCCCTTTCGCCACGTTATCTCCATATTTGTTGTAATCTTCAGGGTTACTAACTATCAGATAGTGGTTCCCCTTTTCGTCTCGAAATCTATCTCCATCATCATAGACTCGGATTATCTCCAATCTCTGAGCTGGCCTCTCTTTGATACAAATGTACTTGCGTCCTCGATAGTCAGAATAGACTAGGGCTCCCCTCGAGTTTGTTCCTTCTAGGAAGATCACAGTGAGCTTGGAATCATTCAAAGGATTTTGCGAGGTGCTTCCTCCTGGCATAGGTCCGTCATAGGTGAAACCTCCTGGCTGTTGACTATCCATCATGAAGAAAGATTTGTCTGATGAAGTGTTAGTATCACTACCTTCCTCAATAATTGGTGCTAGCGGATCTAGCCTTGCCTGAGTTACACTCTCTTCGGTGGACACTAAGCTACCTTGGTCACCTGCCACCTTCTGGTCTCTAAAAATGTATCTTCCGGATCTTAAATTCATCAAACTTATCAATACAATTTATCACAAATCCAACCTCTCACCTGGCAAAGGGTCAGTTTCTGCACAACTTCTTGCTTTGTTGCTGAATATACCTGTACACAAGCGTTTTAATTTCGGCAATCGAGTCAAAGCATTTATTTGCCAGAAGATATTTTAGTAATCATTGGTATAACTGGAGAGTTAATCTCAACCACTACTGTATTTTATACACTGCTGATGTTGTGGTTTAGGTCTGCTAATCTGAACTGTACTTCCCTCAGATGTTGGTCAATTTATGCGAAAAAGTTTGAATTCAGTCTTTGATCCGTCAAATGGACAAACAACGTCCAAATTCACTTTTGAAAGAAGTTCTAGAACCCTTAATCCAAATGGCATCTCACTGTCTATGCCCAGTCAAGTTTTCTCTTCAGTAGGCCCCAATAGACATCCTACGCGTAGGATGTCTTCTGCTTTGTTTTGCCTGGATTTTTGCACTATGGTTTCCCCTTGATGTGCTGAGCCCACAACTGTTTTTACTTTTT
Organism: Adiantum capillus-veneris; assembly: GCF_014529385.1. Taxonomy (NCBI): domain Eukaryota; kingdom Viridiplantae; phylum Streptophyta; class Polypodiopsida; order Polypodiales; family Pteridaceae; genus Adiantum; species Adiantum capillus-veneris. The sequence continues at coordinate 4,117,981 of NC_140959.1, forward strand.
GATTTGGACACCTACTAGTTGGTCAATGAGTCAGAAATATGTTCCGACAGCCTGTTGCTGATTTTGATCAGTCTAATCAACTCCAATTTGGACCAAAATTGACTATGAGGCTTGCCTTAGGCTATACAACACCTTGCTATGCCCACTGTCAATGTCTGGCTTCAATTTCTTGCTTTAGACATCCTACGCGTAGGATGTCTTTTTCATCAAAATGGCTTCAAACTCAAAGCACAGGCTCCCCTTGAGTTGTTGATCACTTTGGTATACTCAAAATTTGGTTTGGAGTCCAAAATCACACAGAAGACATCCTACACGTAGGATGTCTTTTTGGCCTGTTTGACCCTAAACTTGTCCCATAGCTTCCCCTTGATGTCACTAACCCAATGGTATGCTTAGATTTTGGTTTGGATTTCAAAAGTCCCAATTTTAACTATTCTTGCCTTTTTCAGTCAAAAGTGCTAAAGTCCGCTTTGAACCCAATTTTCTCACCCAAATGAGGTGAAACCCCTTTCAATCACTCAATATATCATGCAAGACATGTTCATCCAACCATCTTATGGTTTTGGTCTCAAAATAATGTTTTGGCACAATTTGGGTAGGATGTCTGGCAATTTGAGTCTATCTGGGCTTATCTTGTCAAGATATGGTCAAATTTCCACTTTCCATTTGAAATTAGGGTAAACCCCACCTTCTAAACACATTGTTCAACTCAAAATACCAAAATTTCCACTAGATTAGCCTGTAGTAGACATCCTACGCGTAGGATGTCTCCTGGATTGAAATTAATTTTTTTTTCTGACAGAGATGCTCCTGATGCTCTGTAGATCTATCAGAAACATTCACAGTAACTTTTGGACTTTACTTAAGCTTTCAAACACACTTTTGCATCCGTTTGTATCTTTTTGCGTCTTTTACAAACTTGTGATGATTTCACCAAGCAAGTATACATGCATAAAATGCTCTAGATCCTAAATCATGATGTCCTACTTACTCTACTCCTACTTATCGTGTGAAATGATGATAATGGTGTTTTGGTTGCTTTTTGGCCTCTCCTGACTCTCAAGCTCTCCTCTCACCGCTTCTACCACTCCAATTCCTACTCAAGAACTCAACTACTACCTAAAACTATCTTGGTCTACCTAAGTCGAAGGATCTAGGCCAGACACACGCTTCCTAGACTCCCTCTAAGACCTAGAGAGTCTTCCACCCTCTGATCCTATCTAAATGTAAAACAAGACTCTTGGCAAGCCAAAAATCCCAATCCTCAAGGATTAGTCTCGGTCACCTACCTAAGGTTTTCGTCCCCGGCAGCGGCGCCAATGTTGGACGGATACGCCGCGACGGACGTCAGCACAACAAGAACTCACCTAATATATAATGTCAGCTAAGGACGAAGCTCGACCCGCAGGCACGTGGAAGCAAGCATAAGGTGTCAACCTACACTCGACAAACTCCTAACTAATTCCTACAGAGGTCTCTACCGATTGTCTAAGTCACAGCCTTCAAGACTGCATAAGAGGAAACTTCCTACAACGCTTTCTAGAGCCGAACACCCATCAAACAATCCCGAAACACCATAGAACTTGAAGGAGACCCTACTAACACCAATAGGTCGCTCTCCCTAAGGTCTATGAACCAAAATCCCAACCAAAAACACACGGTGCAAAATCACGTAGGATGTCTGGCCGAAATCTGTAGGTCTTCATTTCCGAAATGTAAAGTGCCTAATGTGTAGTTCTACTCAATGTGAACGTGTGGATATGCTGCAATGCAAAATCAGACAACGTATACTCACCCAAACACCAGATGAAGCTCGTAGAAGGAGCTCACAAAACCGGACCGTACGCATGCAATGTAGGTATTAGTGCGTAGCTCTCATCAGGGGCAACACGCTGCACTTCTTCACACTCGATTCCGACCACCGGTGCACAGGTAGCGTCAAGATGAAGCTCACACTCTCTCTCGTACACAGTACGCTCACTCACAGACTTCAAAACTTCTTTTTAAAAATGACAAAAGGGTTTTCATTAAGGTCAAAAAGTGGTATATATACTTTACAATTCTCAAACCCTAAAGTTTCAAAATCAACCATCTACTCAATCTAACTATCAAAACTGGGATACAATCTGGAAACTTCTGTAAGTCCCAATATTTACAAGGTCAAAAATCAGGTTTTCCTCAATGAATGAATAATTATAAAAATAATAATCTTCCAAGTAGTTAGATGCCATGGGGTGTATCCAGCTTCTAACATTCAATCTATGCTAAAAAGAGAAGACAAAAAGAATTCTTTGACAAACATGTGCGCAATAAAGAGTTCAAAACAGGCGATTACGTACTTGTTTATGCTTTGAAGCAACATGCCAAGAAACTTAAGAAGCGAGGGATGGGACCATTTGTGATTAGTGATCCATCACAAAGTGGAGCTGTCAAGCTTGCTACATTAGCAGGTGAAGAAATGCCAAACTAGATTAGTGGATGTCGACTGAAGAAATACCATCTACCACTCACACAGGAGATGCTCCAACAAATTCATCAAGGAAAACAAAGAATGAAGGAAAAACAGCGAGTACGAGAGGAAGCTCAAGCAGAAGCAAAAGAACGCATTGCAAAACGACGACTTCTGCGACAACAACAACAAAGTGGAGCACCATTGCGGATCAATGCCATTTGACTGATGAAGTTAGATGAAGACACAGTGGAGCCAATAATTGCGGTCAAAGTGGGCAACAATCAAGTTAAATCAATAGCATTGCTTGATTCGAGAGCTCAAGCAAATTTGATCTCTTACGGGTTATACCAACATCTCAAATTCACAGGTCAACTTCATCCTACTCCTCAAGTGCTGCAAAGTAGCACATCACACCCGTTGAAAACATTGGGATGGACTATATTGCATGTACAAATACATCAATATATTTACCCACACAAATTCTATGTGGTGGAGGATGAAAGCACACAACACCCAATGATGTTGGGACAACCGTGGCAAAAAGAGTACAATGTGCAGATAGATTGGAATGCAAAGGCAATCAAAATTCAGCATGCACATGAACAACAGGTGATAGCCTTTGCTCAGCAATACCAGAATAATCAGCTACAAGCCATGCAATCACTGGAAAAAGAGCGAAAAGCAAAAATGCCACCAAAGAACAACATGATACTCGAGACCAACAATGAGGTAAAGGCCAACCATGCTAATTACAGACATACGAAGTCACAGGCCGCAATGCAAAGTTCTACGTTACCAAAACAACAGAAGCAAGTATGGATGCGGAAGGATAGAAATGACATGGCAGACAAACAACAATGCAACAAATGAATTCCAATGAAGCAGATGGTTCAACCAAAAACCAAGGGCATAAAACAGATATGGATCCCAAAGAAAATGCTCAGCCATAATCCAAATGTCACTCGCATTTGGATACCAAAACCAAAGCAAAAGGAACTCCCTTCAGTACAAGCAACAACGGAAGACAGACAGCTACATTTGGAAGTGCCAAAACATCTACAATATTTGGCAGAAACAAAATACCAATGGAAAGAAAAGAATTTATGGCCGACGGCCATTCCAGCGAAGCCAATCCTCTCCATAGAAACAACTACGGCTATATCAACAGTGTCGGCAAAGCAATTGCCTTTTGCAAAAAAGACAATTCAACAGAGAGCAGTAGAGCTACAACTGTTACTTGCAAAGAAAACAAGAAACCTCGACGGCGAATGCCAATAAGAATCTTGCTTATTCCCTTCTCTTGCACAACATTAATTTTTCCATGCATTGACCGAGTATGCATAAAATAGGGCCACATTAATCGGCCAAGCATTAGCACAAATTTTTCAACCTATGCACGGCACATACTCCGAGGCGATACCTTGTCGTCCGGGAGGACTCCGATTAGGAAGGGGGGAGGCATTCTCAATGCGGACCCAATGAATGTGAAAAGAGCAAAAAAGGGCATGTTTTTTGACTATTTTGAAGGGTTTTGGTTTGATTGCGGAATTTTTTGGACTAATCTAAGTACATATGCCCTTATACAGTAGGAAATCTATAGATATATCATGCCAAATGACAAAATTAGGCCTCTAGGTGTGTGTATATATGTAAAAATAGCTATTTACGAGCAAAATATTGGTAAAATGGAGAAATCCGGCCATAAAAATTGCATGTGAGTGCATATAATGTTTTGCGGTGATGTTTGTGATTTACTATGATTTTTGGGGATTTTCTGGGTTTGATTTGCTATTTTTCTTTTAATTTTACTAATTTTCGGCAGAAAAACTTCAAAAATATAAAAAGCAAGTGAGAAACGGTCGTAATGAAAAAAAAATGGGGATGATCAATGACTATAGGACAACCTATGGTACAGTGGGGGTGCAATTATGAGACTGGAGCGGAAAGCGTGTCCGAGATGCCAATTTTCTGGTAAGCATAGCAAATGGAGTCCAAATCAGGAACTTTTCGAGTCTAAACCACATTTCGTGAGAAGATGGGAGCACATGTCAAATTCCATCAAGAGTGGTTCGGGGACCCCCAATATAAGAAATTTTCACTCCATTTAAAGCTCATTTCTACTATTCATAGTTGACAGAGACCTCCAGCCACCTAGAGCGCTCCGACCTTCGACGACTTTGTACGACGCGCACGGGATACTAGACAGCGCCAGATATGAGAGGTGAGCTCACTACCATGCACTCTTGGTGTTCATTGTTTACTTTGTCGCGAAAAACTCTCAGAAACAGTAGTAGGGCAATGGGGGAAGAGAGAGAAAAGTAGCCGTAACTCGACAACCACTAACCTGGTAGCTACAAGACTTGTTAGGGGGTTAACCCTAGAGTAGAAGAACATGTCTATGATCCCAAATGCCCAGCCGGAAAAACCCTAATTTCTCAGGCCTCCTATAACCCCATTCGGAAAAAAGTTGTCAGAACGGACTGAAATTTCACAAGGAGGTACCTTTTAGCATAGCCTGAGGGCCTGTGAAGTTTCTCCAAATTCCGATCACAAAAAAATGGCCTAAATACAAGAAACGGCTTCGAGCTTGCAAAGTGTCATTTGGTTCATACGGGCAAACAAAGCGACCGATTGCCCGAAACTTCACGAGCAGCATCGACATACCACCAACCATCTGTGCTTAAGGCCAAAAGTGCAAAAAAGCGGCTATCTGTCATCGCCAATCAAAAAGACGCTTTAAGAGAGACAAATCGACAAAAGGGGTGTTGGAGAACCCAAATGCGGCAACAACCACACGAAAAGGTTATTACTCACTTCCCCAAGCTAGGAAGTTGATATTCAACAGGAATAATGGTGGGAAGATGGCTCCAGGACCAAGTAATGACTTTCAAAGTTGAAATCAAGTATTTAGGGCTTAGGGCACAATCATCATGCAAGTCAGGATTCAAAAATTCACATTTTTGCAACAGTAGTCTTTATACACGTATAAAGACTCACTGCCAATTTCACAAGGAGTTCATCACAAACTGATTCATATTGCCATAGTACATACTCTAAGCATAGGACCTACCAAGTTTGAATGGGTTTGGAGCTAGTTGGAGCATCTAATGCCAAAAAGATGCAAGGTTTAGGCCTAAACTCAAACTATAACCGAAACACTAACAAACTTGCTCCAAATCCAACCAAACTTGATCTAGGCACTATACAATGCATCAGCATCAAAATACATTGAAAACAGTAAAACAATCCATATGTAGTCTTTATACGCGTATAATGACTTCATCTTCTTCTGGAGGTCAAACTCATCATTTTTTGTTTTCATCTTATCCAATATCATGAATACATGCCAAATATCCAATTTGAACAAGTTTATGACTAGTGGGATCAAAAAGAGTGAAAAAAGAATGCCAAAACCATAGATTGAACCCCAACATCAGTGACAAACCTCAAAAGTCAAATTTGGAACGATCAAAGGGCTAACCATGCCATGGGGACCTCACAAATCAAGTTCAACCTCATTTTGACCATCTAGACTTTATACGCGTATAAAGACTACAGAGGCAAAATTGGAGTTGTTAACATTTTTCACATATCAGGGTTGTAACACAACTGTTATAGCTCAGAACCCAAGTTCTACCACATTCAATAGCCTCATGACCACTCAAACCCCAATCACAAGGTTCAACACACTAGATCTCAAATTCATGGTTTAAAGCAGCTGATGTCTAACCCAAATCAGGTTTTGGTGCAAAGGGAGTGTAAGCCTAGCCAAAGTCTATCCATGGTATCAAAGTAGATGAAATTTTCCAACTTAGACTTTATACGCGTATAATGTCTCTCAGGCCAAATTTGACATCCAATCTCAAGCTTCACTTATCCCAAGCCTTTGCTCCTATCTTAGAGGAATTCCCACCAAGTTTCATCCTCAGAAATCCTCTTAATGATTGTCATTCAACAAAAAGCCCACAAAAAGCCTGAAATCAGAAAAAGGGTCAAAACTTGTTCAAATGACATCCAAAATTGGAATCCAGGCCTATACATGTGACCTAGCAGCCAAGGGCTATGCACACATTCAAAATCACCACCATCTGTTCACATAGACTTTATACGCGTAAAAAGTCTCATTGCACTATTCTGAGCATGATTTGCTCTTTTACAACATGCATAGCACCCCTAGGCCCTAAATAGCTTGTGTTTTAATTTTGAAGTTATATGGATGCAAGAAGTTGATATTATGCCAGATTTTAACAGGCTCACTAACTTTGACATTCTGAGTACACCAGGATCAATGGAGTCAAGCCGATCACCGGAAAAAAAGAAAAAGATGTCCCTAAAGGACATCATTGCAAAGACCGAGCCGTACACCATACCTCGAGAAACACTAAAGCTTGCAAAAGCATGGATAGATGACGGAACACTTGAGGATGAAGGGATCTCAATATACCAAGGCACTTTCAGAGATCCTCAAGGGAACACAATTGATATCCCTATGAACCCAAGAGAAATCATTGATTATGCAAACAAAGAAGCTCTGCTAACTCAGCTGGAAAGGGCAGACTTGCACAATTTCTTCACTGCGGAGCCAGCAGGGGTGGATCTACAAAGAGTTTATGAGCTCACAAGCACAATTTAGAAGGATGGCAAGGTTGGGATCACCGAATTGGACAACCAAAAAGTCGAGGTGATGAATACACCACAGGTGATAGCAGATGCCCTAAGTATGGGCAATGAAGGGAATGCTGTCAGGGAAAGAAGAGAAACTTTAGAAGTTTATCACCAAAAGAGAAGGGAGAGGTGCAGACACCACCAAAGGATAAGGAGGAAGAAGACAGATGCTCTTTTCAAGACCTACTCAATGTAGGCTATTCAGAATAAGAAGCGGCCAAGGGAGTGTACGGAGTGACACACCCACCATGGAAGGAAAAGACTGAAGAAAAGCTGCCAGCACAAGCTGCGAAAAGAGCACAGGGGGATAGAAAAGCACGAGAAAAGTCTCAAGAGCAACAAGAGCAACCTGAAGTGCTGGGAATGGAACAGAACCCCCAACACTACATTTGGAAACCCTTGGAGTGCCCGTATAAGCCTCCATCAGGGGTGATGCTGAGCATGGGGTACCAAGTTCCATTTTTCGGGCCAATTGATTGGCCTACTAGACAGAACATACTGCAAGATAATGAGAAAGATGTAAGAGACACACACCAACTTCTAGACAGAATCAGGACGCGGTCTCTTACACTAGCTGAGGAAAACAATATGCTCAGAACAAGAGAAGCGAACATGCAAGATGAATATGATCATCTCTTTAAAGACCTTCAAGATGCAAAACTAAGAGCAGATGATGCAGAGCATGAACTTGAAGATGTATCTAGAATTTTGAAAGAAGCTGAAGCAGAATGAGATGGACTAACACTCCAGATGGCAGAGGCCTTCAATGAGGTCCGAAGTGTCACCTTTGAAAAAGAAAAGGTGGAAGATGAGTTAGAAGCCGCTAGAGATGAGATCATGGAGCTGAAAGCCAGATTGGAACTTCAAGACACAACAATCCAAAGGCTACGAGCAACTCCAAGGGCAGCGAGAGGTCGACCGGAAGACAACAATAGAGAAGTGCAGGCCCTTGAAGAGAAAATCAAAGGACTACAACATTCTCTTAAGTTTGAGCAACGACAAAGGACTCTTTTAGCTGAAGATTTTGTAAGAGAAGAAGAGAAGCTAAAAGCCAACAACTCGCGGAGCTTCAAGAATTGCTGGTCGAAAATGCAGCTACAGCTACTCAAAGGGAAGTAGATGTACAAAGACACCTGCAAGAGCTCCAAGTAGGACCGAGCACGAGGGAGACAGAGGTGAGTGCTCATATAGAGCACATGCAAATACCAGAAGGGGCTGAAGACCCTAAGCCTATTGAGGAAGAGATGCAGCAGAAAGAGGAAAAGGAACAGGCTCTAACAGTTGAAGAGGAGTCCCGATTGCAGCATCTCATAGAACAAACTACAGTGGAAGATCACAAAGCCGCCATAGAATGGGAAAAAAGAATTATCCATTCATTGGGTGCTCAAGGGATCGCCACATCAGTATTAAGAGAAGAGTGGATGCAGCCAACACTTCCATATCCTCCTTTAAAATACGAAGTCGAAGCAACCAAAAAGAGAATTCAAGCCGAAGGAACAGTAGCCATATACAAAGGAGATCTACAAAGAAAATCAGATATGAAAAGAATTGTAGATTCTCAACCCAAATGGAGAAAATCCTAGCTCATCAAATATTCGGCATATTTGAAGAATTTGGTGGAAGCACCTAAGGCTATAAGGGATGATTGTGCCTACTGCCCAGTGCCACATGTCAGATCATGGGCCAATCATCTCAGATTATTGAGAACACACGCAACATGGCTAAATTACCCATCATTGCCACCACCTAGTGCAGAAGAGAGAATAAGTGCAGCCTATATGGTGAAAACCCTAAAGGGCGCCATTAGGATATTCACTGGCTCTCCTGACCTAGCGTGCATCATGCTAAGAAAAATATACAAAACCTTACTGGCCTGTCTTGAAGTGTTCGTGCCCTCCAAAGCTACTGACTCAAGTCTACTATCAACGGGCGACACATTTGCCAAGATGGTCTACGACCTCTCAAAGCAGCCATCACCTGAAGTGTTGCATCTACTCTATCAGAGAGTTATGTTTTTGCCGAGCTATCATATGCAGGCATTTGAAGAGGCGTTTTATACAGGATTTTTCACTTACGACAGCAAGATCTTCGACCCTACTATCACTCTGGGGAATGTACGATATGAATCCTATCTCAAATTGATAAAGCCACCAGGCTTCCATTAGCAGCGGGCATAAGAAGATGGCCCAGGCGGCAAGTCAAGCAGACAAAGATCATGTCAGGGATGACGTGAACGCGGAAGGGGGGAGTGTTGACCACAAATCAACCGCATCCGAAATCCCATTTTTCTTGTACTATTCACACAATGAGCTTAAATGTAATTAATTCTTCAGGCTCCAGATAATTTTCGGAACATATGTCATTGTATTTGCTACTCAACAACACCCCTGATAGGAAGTAGAATTCATTTTGATGAGATGACACCTCCAAGGCTGAGGTATAAAAGCCAATCTTTTGTAAACCTAAGGATCTTTTTATTTTAATCATTTTTGGGAGTTTATCTGAGCATACGGTGACTGCGTACTGTGTGTGAGAGTGAGAGAGGTCTTCTTCCCTTCCCCTTGCATGCTATGACTACTACATTGTGGAAGTGACTACACCATCGTGTTAGCAACGGCGAAAGCTACGCTTTGACGCCAAGCTTGAGCGGTTTCAGTCTCTTCACGAAGAGCTCTTCCGTGAGCTTCCGAGTGAGTTTTCTCTCTATCCATGTGTCCGTTTTGTGATTGCTTTATGTCATTGCGTTCACGGCAAGTAGAACTACACTTTAGGACTAAACATTTCCAGATTCGATGACCTGTAAATTTCGGCTTGTCTTTATACGCGATTTCTGCACCATATGTTTACGGGTTGTGGATTAGGTTAGAAACTTCAGGGAAGTGTCCTCTAGGTGTGTAGAGTAGGATCATTGAGTTTCGTGACGAATCGACAATGTTTGACCATGTTTCGGTGAACGGAAGTGTTGTAGGAAGGATTGCAGTTCAGTATGAATAGAGTGCTTTAGAATGATTTCCTTTGGTAGTGATTGTCTAGAGAAGGTCGAATAGTTGAGTGACAATCAACTATTTTTTTCCATGCGCCTACGGATCAACTCCGTCCTAGGTTGACAACTTGTTGTTGGCTTGGTTGTCATTGTATTAGCGTCTGTGAGCAATGTTTCTGCACGACAACAGGGCAAGAAGCTTCAATCACTCCCGTAATCGGGAAATTGAGGCTTCATGTCCAAAGCTATGTGGACAAAGAGGACTTCTTTATCTCTCCTCTCAAGCATGAAGATGTAATCCTTGGGGCACCATGGTTTGACCGCCTAGCTGCCAATGTTAAATTCCCTGAAAGGAGAATATCCTTTAAGTTCAGGGAAAAAGACATGTATATAGATGCTAAGGAAATGGGTAACACTATCCCCATTGTACATACACCAGCTTTCAACAAGTCAATAAAGAGCTCTATTTCCGTGTACATGATTTTTGTTAAAGATTCTCAAAATGAACCTAATGCTTTAGCAAAAGAAAATAAAAGCAACCAAAAGGAATTAGAGTTATCCAATTTTCTCAAGGGGTTTCAAGATGTCTTTATTGACGACATCCCTTGTGAGCTACCTCCTAAACGAGGAAATGATGACCATGCAATTGAACTTCTTCTAGGAAGTTCACCGCCTAACAAACCTCCTTATAGAGTTTCTCAGCTCAACAAGAGGAGATTATGCGGCAAGTGCATGAGTTACTTGAAAAGGGCATGGTTAGGCCTAGCTCATCTCCATTTTGCTCACCTGTGCTATTAGTGCAAAAGAAAGACGTCACATATCGTATGTGTGTCGACTATAGAGCACTAAATAGGATCACTATCAAGAATAGGTTTCTCGTTCCATGGGTAGAAGACCTATTTGATAAGCTAGAAGGATCAACCTACTTCAGTAGGATTGACCTAAAAAGTGGCTATCATCAAATAAGGATAGTTGATCAAGACATTGTAAAGACCGCATTTCGCACCACATTTGGTCTTTACGAATACATTTTCATGCCTTTTGGCTTGACCAATGCACCAACCACATTCAACCGCTTGATGGAGAAGCTGTTCAGGCCTCATCGAACCTTCACTAGAGTGTTCTTTGATGATATTATCATCTACTCTAATTCATTAGACGAACACAAGCAACACCTCCAGGTAATATTTCAAGTTTTAAGAGAGAATAAACTTTATGTTAATCAAAAGAAAAGTGATTTTTTCTTGCAAGAGATTCAGTATTTAGGTCACATTATCTCTCATGATGGCATCCAAATGGATCCATCAAAATTAGAGGTAATAAAAGGATGGCCTAAACCAAAGAATCTTCATGAACTAAGAAGCTTTATAGGTATGTGTGCATACTATAGACGCTTCATAGAAAAGTTCTCGCACATTTCGAGACCATTACATGACCTAACAAAGAAAAGCGTTAGGTATACATGGTCTGCTAAGGAGAACAATGCTTTCAAAAAGCTTAAATAAAAGCTTATCTCTCAACCTGTGCTTACACTACCGGATCTCTCAAAACCATTTGAGGTCCAATGTGATGCTTGTGGTGACTTCCTTGGAGCTGCTTTGCTTCAAGAAGGGCACGCCATAGGCTATGAAAGTCGAAGGCTCGACCCTGTTGAGCAAGCTCTAGGCATATATGAAAAGGAACTCCTTGCAGTTCTACATGCCTTAGAATCATGGAAGCACTATTTATTGGGGACTCCTTTCATTCTGCGAACAGATCACCAAAGTCTTAAGTACTTCATGACGCAGACCAAGCTCTCCGACGAACAAATGAGGTGGGCAAATTTCCTTTCGCAATTTCATTTTCATATTGCTCACATTGCTGGCAAGCATAATCAAGTAGCTGATGCACTCTCAAGACGGCCGAGAGTGAATGCGGTTTCCATAGCAACTCACAATGATCTATCTTCAATGATAGATGAGTACGCTATTGATCCCGATTTTAGAGATGTGATTTCAGCCCTTGCATTAGGGAAGAAACAAGAACCATTTACTTTACACTATGGTTATCTTATCTATGGCAATAGACTATGCGTTACTAACTCACTACCTGAGAAAGTAATGTATGAATCTCATACTCCTCCTTATGTGGGGCATAGAGGGATTCAGTCTACCTTAAAGGGAATTGAAACATATTTCTATTGGCCTACCATGAAAGTGAAAGTACAAGAGTATGTTTCTAAATGTGTGGTATGCCAAAAGACAAAATTTGATAGAGCAAAGCAACCTGGATTGCTTCAACCCTTGCCAATCCATAATTCACCATGCAAGAGCATATCCATGGATTTTATTTTTGGATTGCCTAAGTCTATCCATGGGAATACGGGAATATGGACGATAGTTGACAGGTTTAGTAAACAACCTCATTTTATACCTGTCAAAAAGACTATCAAAGCCCATCAAATGGCAACCATCTTCATTTCACAAATTTTCAAGTACCATGGCTTGCCAATGTCCATAGTGTCGGATAGAGATCCTAGAATGACCAGTAATTTCTCGAAGGGTCTCTTTGAGAATTTAGGGACAAGGCTAAACTTCTCTTTGGCCTATCATCCACAAACGGATTGCCAAAGTGAAATAGATAACCTAAAAATTCTCGATCTACTAAAAGCCTATGTAACGGAAGTAGATCAAAGATACCACCAATGGGAGAAGTACTTACCCTTACTGGAGTATGCTTACAATAACACTGTACATACTTCCACGGGAAAAGTACCTTTCGAGGTAATTGAGGGAAGAGCTCCACTTGGTATCAGAGCTCCAGGAAAAGAACTCCAGGCCCCGTCCCCGTGACGCGTCCAAACCCCGGGCCGTCACCACTTCTGCAAACACAAAGGAAAGATGCGAGCCAGACAGGGCTCTTCATATCAAACATCAAAAGAGAAAAACGCGACGGACCAACTCAACGTAGTTCGTCGTGCCCCGGCCACTTTTGTGGCCCATGCTGAGCTAAAGACCCATTCAAGTCTACAAGAGACCACAGGGCACCGTGCTAGCCCTCCAAATGACGTCCACATAGGGACTAACAGGGATCAGTTTGAAGATTGAAGATTCAGCCAAAGCCTTCATGGTGTCATGACGACCAAAGAAACTTCAACCCAAAGACTGCATCTAACCAAGTAACCTTGCCCGATTCAAGATTCGGCGATTGGAAACCAAAGCTGGTGTCAGCCTAAGTCTACAACGCGCGTCAAAATGACGGTAAGTTTCCTTGCAACTTCGCAAGGGCTGCATTGCGACGGACTCTACTCCAATTCGACTTTCAAGAAGTCTCCGCGCGGGCCAACGCAGCAGGTGGCTCCGCACACACTGGGTTACCTTTTTGGGGAATGCTCAAGTATGGGGAAGTCTACTTGGGTATTCAAAGCATCTCTTTTCAGCCTTCTGCCAAAAACCACAAAAATACACACACATTATTCTCAAAAAGTCCAAAAACAAAGAATGCTATCTATTTGCATTTTCGGGTACAGTTTTCACACACTTTGCACTTATATGCACCCCTTAGTCCCTTGGCCTCATGCATAGCCAAGCTCTCTTTTCCCTTCGTTCGACGAGGACGTCGAACTTTCTTCAACCGGGGGTGTATATAAGGGGTATGAGCCTCCCGAAAACGGCCACGAGAGGGGACCCCCCACCTAGACACGCTAGCCTCACTCCACGCACTCGTGCACCGTGGGGACTCCACGCAAGGTTCCCTAGGGCACGCTATGACCCTCCGTGAGTGCGGCGGAGCCTGAGGCTACGTGGGGCTAGGGACCCGGAACGCAAGACCCGCGAAACGCACCACGGCCGTCGACCCATGGAACGCAACCACGCCCGAGCCGGTCCCGTCCGAGCCGGGCCCCTTTGAAGGCAACTCGACCCAAGCCGGTCCCGTCCGAGCCGTCTACAAAAGATAGATCATTTAATATGCGGAAGTTCCAGGGGAGAAAAAGCTAGAATATTGGTTAAGCTAGCAGACCGACCACAATAGGGATCCAAAGGGGGGGCCATCTACAAAAGAGCCATGTGCAATAATGGGCTTAAAAGACCCTAAGTTTCAATCCATTTATACTTCCAAAATGCTAAGGTTCCAAAATTCAAAGGTTGCGTCCAAAGGTCAAACTTTGGGAAAATTGGATGCCTTGGGTGTACCCCAAAAGTCTTTAGCAATCCCTACATAGGAGGGGGAGAGCCTTGCTTGTAGGGGATGGGAGAGAAACTCACACACACACACACACACACAAGCTCCCTTTACACAAAGGGAATGAGGGACACATGTCAGCTCCCTAGCCCAGATGCCCACAAGGTGTACCCAATTCCTATTGGATGGCCTTGGAGGTGGACCAATCAGAATTAGGCCAGAGTAAATCTAGTTTAATTAATTTAAAAACACTTAATAAACGAACCAATGAGAATTAAGCCCTCTAGAAGACTATTGGACAGTCTCCCAAGGGGTCCAATGAGCATTCAGCAGCCCAATGGCTTGCCTGATTCCTATTGGCCAGGAGGCAAAGGGGTCCAATGAGAGTTTAGTTGAATTATTGAATTACCTAAAGATCTCACAAAAAGGGAAAGGGGGACACATGTCAGAAGGCTATCACTTATGCTGCTTAATTGTCATTGTCTAGCCCTAGGGAGGTCCAATGAGAGGGTAGCTTGAGCAAATAGCAAGAGGGGTCGACCAAGAGAGAGAGGGGGGTGATTTTTGCAAGGCATTATCACACACACACTCACACAATCTCATGTGTGAAGTAAAGAATACTCTCTCTCCTTCTCAAGCTTTAATGGAAAGCTTACCACCTACTCCAAGCTTGTGAGAAGGGAGGCCTACACGAACAACTCTTGGATTTGTGATGCAAATCCAACCAAGAGCCAAGCTTCAATGCATGCTCATCTCCTCTACCATGCTAATTACCAAGCTAAGCTATGCTAATATGAGTGATTATGTGAGGAGATGTACATCTTTCTCGTAAGAATACTCCTTCTTCCTCTCAATCTACTCTCATACCCCGCTAGCTCTCACCATCTTCGAAGGTGTGTGAGGTCTTGGGTCTGAGACTGGAGACAATTGATGTTGTGGTTGATAAGAGTTTTGCTTAGTGCATGAAGCTTTCATCTTCATTGCACTAGCTAGTCTTGAAGGAACACAAAGAATTGTATTGTACAATATCTCTCTTGATGGGAGAAACCATAATACAAAGCCTTTTGGTGGGGGGACCGGCTCCATGCAAATCCGGTCCTCAACTATTGTCAATAGCTTAATTTCTCTCTCTTTTGAAAGTATTGTTCATGCTATCTAACTAGGTCTTATGCTTTTTTTTGCTTTCTCCACCCAAGCACTCTTGTAATTCTCATTAGGAATCTATTCTAATGAAATGCCCACTATGTTCATGTTAATTTCCGCTACACACAAGTTTTTAGGCCATTAAATGTTACAATAGTCTTAATGGTCTTGTTACTGCTTTCGGCTTGTCCATTGCATCTAGGATAATAAGGTGTGGATTTCCGATGCTTGACTGAAAGCATATCCATAAGGATCTCCATAGTATCATTGATGAACTGTGTCCCTTGATCCGACACAATCTCCACAGGACAGCCATAGCGAGAGACAATATTCTCAAATAGAAATCTTACAGTGGATTTGGTTGTGTTGTCAGGAAGAGCCTTAGCTTCTACCCACTTGGTTACATAGCGGGCAGCCATCACTATATACCTATTCTTCCTGGTAGTAACCTTCTTGAAAGGTCCCATAAAATCCAAACCCCATTTCATGAAAACACCCAGTGGTTGTACTGGTGTTAAGGGAGTCATGTCTGTAGCTGTGGGTCTACCCATTCTTTGGCATATGTCATATGTTTTGCAAAATCTTCTGACACAGATATCAATGTTTGCCACCATAAACCAGCCTGCAAAATCTTCTTGTAAGTAACATCAGCAGAAAAGTGTCCACCAGATTCTCCATTATGCGCCTCTGAGATAATTTGCATTCTCCCCTCCATAGGTACACATCGGCAAAGAATACCATCAATACCTAATCTGTAGAGTAAGCCCCCAATGATAATGAACTTTAATCTTTTGATAACCAGATCCTTCTTCTGGTTTTGCTTCCAATCATCTGGGAAACCACCCTGAGAAAGAAACTGATATACTTCATATAATTCAAGATCAACTGATTCTGCCGCTTCTAGCTGAAACAATTCAGCATCCACTGGTTCGTCTCTTAAAGACACTTCAGAATAGCCCTCCGTACTCCTAGAGAGGAAATCAGCACCATAGTGGTTCTTGCCAGGTTTATGGAAAATTCAAAATTCAAATTCCATAAGGAACATCATCCACTGTATTAGCCTTCCTTGAATAATGACTTTATTAATCAAGAATAAGAGGGACTAATGATCCACATAGAAATAAAACAAATTTCCTAGCAAATAATGCCTAAATTTTGTAGCACTAAAAACCATTACTAGAGCTTCTCGTTCAGTGGTTGTATAACCTTGTTCAGCCTGGCTGAATCTGTGACTTGCAAAATAGACAGGATAGTCAGTCCTTCCATCTGGCTGGGCTAGTATTTCCCCCATTGCCAGCCCCGAAGCATCCATATGTACATGGAAGATAACATCCCAATTTGTTGCCGAAGGACTGGTTTATTGATAATGGCATTTTTTAAGTTCTGGAAACTTTCCTCACACTCAGCAGTCCAATTGAACTTGCTAGTTTTCTTTGTGAGCTCATACAATGGTAAAGCTTGGGAGGCAAATTTATGCACAATCTTCTTTAAAAGTTAATATATCCCAGAAAGAACTTAACTCAGATGCATTCCTGGGTGTCTTGGCCTCCTGAGCACACTGGATCTTGTCGTTGGCCATTTCTATTCCATTGCGGGATACTACATGTCCCAGTAGCTATCCTTTCCAGACTAGGAAAACATATTTAAATGGATTCAAACAAATCTGCTTCTCCTGACAGTGCTTAAAAACCATTTTCAGGAATAGTAAATACTGTTCCTCATATGAATATACAGTGAAATTGTCCATGAATATGGCGAGGAACTGATGAAGAAACTCATTGAATATCTCCATCATACACCGCCCAAAAGTGGCTAGTGCATTGCATAGTCTAAATGGCATTACCAGATACATAAATGCTCCCCACTCTGTAATGAAAGTGGTCTTCCCCCGATCCTCAGGAGCAATTTGTAATTGGTTGTAGCCACTATATCCATCCATAAAACTGTACATCTCATACCCTGCAATCTCATCAAGCAACATATCTGTGAAGGGAAATGGAAATGGATCCTTGATGGTTTGAGTGTTGAGTTTCCTATAATCTACACATACTCTCAACTTCCCATTCTTCTTGGGAGAAACTACAATAGGAAACAACCAATCGCTATTGGATACTTCAGTGATGAACCCAGCTTTGAGAAGGTTGTCAATCTCCTCCTTGACCTTCTTAGCATAATTGGGATTCATTTGGTACCACTGCAGTCTTACTGGCTTGGCATCTGGCTTTAGTGGTATCCTATGCTGGCAGACCTCTGGATCCACCCCTTTCAGATCAGCGTGTTCCCAGGCAAAGACATCTTTGTAATGTTGGAACATTCTGCGTGCTTTCTCCTTCATTGTAGGGTTGACATGTTTGTTAACTTTGATCATTCTAGGGTTGTATTCAGAGCCTAGATTCCATTCCTCGATCTCTTGATCATCTGGGAGTAGCCACTTAGGCCCACCGTCTTTTCTCTTGGTTGACTCTTCGACGTAATCCCAAGACAGCCCTTTGAGTTCCAAATCACTGTTCTGATTTGTTGTGTCCTCCCCAGAATGTGCTGGCTCATCCGACGTGCTGGATTCAATTGATCCTTCCGGCCTTCCACTTAACTGAACTGATCGTTCTCCTGAATTGAGTTCAGTAAACGAGTCTGGAAACTGCTTCTTCTCTTTGTCAGCATGTTCCTTGTTCAGTAGACCTGCATTAAGATCAATTTCTGCTAAGGGAAAAATATTTAGATCTTCTAACATCCTTTCAATCTTCTTGATCTTATACTTTTGGCATAGTTCTTTAGGTCTCAGGTCCTTTCTCCAGCTACTAGTGTTGTTTGTCTGAATTTGGATTCTGCCACTAGCTCCTTATAAAGTTAGAGTTTGATTAGCATAGTCGTCAACAGCCTGTGCAGTTTGCAACCATGGGTGCCCTAGTAGCATTCAATATGCTCCTTGCACATCGAGAACTAGAAAACTGGTCTTGAACTTCTCCTTGCCCACTCCTATCGGCATATTTTTGATCATACTAGTAGCTTGCACTACTCGATGATCTGCCATCTGCACTTTGAAAGGTGTTGGCTTCAAATTTTTGATGCCCATCCTCTGCTGAAGATGTACTCCCATGATGTTTACTCCTGCTCCCCCATCCATATTGACACTCAAAAGTGGTTCCCATTGTTTTCAAACTTTGTAATCTATCTGAATTAGCTGCACTTCATCACCTCTGACAGCCGTCAAGTCAAATGTCCTGGCCTTCGCCTCAGCCTTCCTTCGCTGTCTGATGAATTTTGCTGCTTTAGGCAAAGTTCTTCTAATGTCTTCCAACTACACAGTGAGTTTCTGGATTTTGTCACAGATTTTGACATGAATTTCCTCTTTCTCATGGTCAAAGTTGTTGTCAGAGCTCAAAGAACTGGGGTAATATCTTCACAATGCCATTCCTTCATTGTAGTGCTTTCAACTCCTCTATCAGCTCCCAACTCTTCAATCATCCCTTTTACTGAAGCCAACATGGTCTCAGGTATGCCAGGTTGTACTTTTTTCAGCTTATAAAATGCTACTAAAGTACTCATAAACTTTATAGCATGTCGCGTTTGTACAATCTCAATAATAGATATATTTTTGAAAAGCATCTTTGCAAAACAGTAGTTGATGTTTCACTACAATGGACGCCCACATTAAATATTTAATTCATCTAAATTTGTAATGTCTTATGTTGCATATGTACAACATCTACAACTCTATTACATAAGGTGATACTCCTTGATGGTTATCACAGCCATATTTATTGATTTATTCCATATCCCACAAACTAGCGTAATTTTCATTTATCGAAGATTAGTTTTAGTCCACTTTTGAATTTGTTCATTCATCTCACATATTTGTAGACAACTACTTCATATCGACACAAATAGGAATTCACATATACACTTTCATTAATTTTTCATGGCAATTTTTTCTCTCAATAAAGTTTGCCCTATATTTTTTTTTAATGGGCTTAAAATACAACATACTTGTGAGTTTGAAACCTTGCAAATTGCTTAGTTAATGGGTGTTGGCAATAGATGTGTTACAAACCTTAAGTTTTGTCTTGATATTTGTGAAAAATATTCTTTTGATGAGAAATTATATTGAATTTATGAATTTTTGTTAAAATTGCACTTTTTTTTTCCATCTTAAAACTTTTCATCATAATACTGATTTGGTGGACTCATGTCTTATAATCCATCAGAGTTTTTTGAAGTGTTTAGGGTTTTGAAGTGTTATAGTGTTTAGAAGTGTTTGAGATAGTGTTTTGAAGTGTTATATTAATAGTCCAACATGTGTAAGATCGTCGGAATGCTATGCAGTTCTATTTTAAGTATTTTTGTATTATCCAATGCAAAAATGACGCCTGGAAGAAAGAAAAATTATTGTGTGGGCTATTCAAAAGGAGTGCATATAAGAAATTTCTTCGTGTATAGATGCCCAAATTCAACAAATAAATGAGAGTAACATCTTTATGAAAGATTTCATGAGCACTATTTAGGAGAACACAGAGTGCAGGTTGCATGGAGAAGGGCAGTACGAGTTACTTATACCAATAAGAATCAGAGAATTTGACTTGCACCTCAAAATCAAAACGGCGCTTGGTAGTATGAAGGTGTGTTGTATAGATTTGAAAGAAGACCTCTCTCCCACTTGCAACTTGTCCAATGTAGAGTTGTGGGATTAATAGTGGGAGGAGTGGAAGGTGAAGATGAAGCGCGAAAAGTCCAAGATCAATCCACTTTGCTGAAGCGAATCAAGATGGTGAAATATGTGCAAGGGGCCATTGGTGGCCGATCAGATACCAACGGCATCGGCACATTCATGTGAATATCATTGAATGCCAAGTGCACATATTTAATAGGCATTCCTCACAAAGCCCTAGTCAAAGGTGCTAAAATTGGAGTAGGCTTGTTTGGTGTCTACAAATTATATACTAGTAAATGCATATAATTATTTCTAGAGCACATCACTTATGTAGGAAAATGTTACAAGGGAGGGTCAGAAGAAAAATTTGATAGCTTCCAGTTAGAGCAGAGCATGAAGACATTGCACCTCTCTATTGTTAGATGTATTGAGGCTTTATTACAAAGGCCCCTCGATCACACTCTTCCCATACTATAATGGGGGCTCATTGGGAGATCTAATGTGCCAAGTGCCCTTCTCGTAAGGTGCATTTTGGTGTTGCATGCACCAAGTTCAGTATGGCTAGAAGAATTTTCCACCTACAAGTCAACAACTATCAAAGATAGAAACCACTTGTCTCAAAGCAGTGATTGAGCAAATGCAAGCTATTTTACATGCTTTGATTGATGGCGTTGCGGCCGCCCACTCTCCTGGCATAGTGCACGTGATTTTCATCCCTATAATATAATGTTGATTTATACCCACACGAATAAACCTCGCATCGGTACTATTGATTGAGATATGATGCTTAGAACCCTAGCCAAGTGGATCTCCAACAATTTTGTACATAGTGCAGCTCAGTCTTCATTTGCATTTTTGGAAGCAACAGAAGCAGGAGAACATGAACTGCAAAAGCGGCATGGATTGCTCTAGAGATATATGGTCCACAGTTTTGAGATGCATACACAAATTCTAGTGATATATATGCATTAGGATTCCTATACAAGATACTGATAGACTTTTGGAGTGCAGCTAGAAAGGTATATTTTCTAGATGAAGTGCTCTCTCACCCTGACCAAGATGCTCTCATGGATTTCTAAATCATGATAAGACCACATCAAACCATGACAAGAGCACATCAAACCAAATACATCAAGATGCTTTATAGTAGGCAACTCAAATTTATTGATCCAAATATATTTTAACTCAAACACTTAAGTTGTATAATAGACAACTTGATTGACTGAAGAAATTGATCCAAATATACTTCAACTCATGTTAACAACAATATCACAAGTAATTATGGACGGATGGATCTAATAAGAAACCTAGGTGGCAAATCATTTACAAGAATCGATCGCACCCTTCAAAATATTTTAAGCCGGATAAAAGATGGCGTAAGTTCAATGAGCGATCGTTGAAAGGAATTAGGGTCTATCTTTAAATACTCTTTAAACAATAGAAAAATGTTCTTCGTGCTTCACATTCTCTTAGCTTCATCCAAGTGTCCAATTGTAGTTCTAAGACACCATGGCTAAGAAAGAACAGGCATGTGAACCACAAATGCAGTCAGCAGATTAGCATCGATTGGTTGTTACTGCTTTCCAACGTATCAAGTCTCTAGCACATGGAATCTCTACTCAACAAGCGAAACACACAACTCGTCCATTATCTAATGGGAAAATCCGCATCACCCACAATGGAAAGACATCAACAAAGAAGTGAAGAAGGATATGATTAAAACAACATGGCCATGTGAAGACGCAAAGATCAAGAAAGGTTGTTGGAGAGTTCTGAAGTGCTAGCACCAAGAAATCAAGAAAAAAGCCAAGAGAATCTACTTGGAAATTTTGGCCATCCATTACACAATAAAAATTATGCGCTGTATTTTGCAAAAATGTTGTACGTATAATTTTTTTAGCAACGTCCAATAGACTTCTCCTCAAAGGAGACAACTGTGGCCACACATGACATAAGGGAGAGTTGTGTGACATTTACATGAGAGAAATTGGCACTAATAGTTGAAGGTGCCGATCTAAATTTGAAAAAAATAAGATATTTTGATAGCACAACTGGTAGAGAAGGTGTAAAAATAACATGAATCCTTGAAGTAGCCGACACACCTCAAGCATCACATACAAGAATGAAGAAAATTCTTGATCTCCTAAGACAAGATGTTCAAAACTTGACGCAACATGTGAATTCCCGCATTTTCAAGGGAAGCATATAAGTCACCTGTTTTTACATCCAAATGTAGTCACTGTATCACACTCAAATGCCTCTTCATCAAATCAATGTCCAATATGCTACAAGGCTTTTGATGGATGGAGTGGATACTACACATTGGAATGTGGACATTATTATCACCTAATTTGCTTAGTTCAATTAATGCAAAACAATAGCCGATGTGGAATTTGTTTGAAGAAATTCCACAAGGAGTATATTATATGTTTGGAATGGCAAATGAGTATAAATTCAACCAAGCCAAACAAGACACTCGTAGTGCAATTAAAAATTTATTAAGTATTGAAGAAGCACACTTTAAAAAACACACTTCACAACAAGGACATTGTAATTTTGCCTCAAAGCACCATTGTATACAATCAAAACATGTTGAAGAATATAAGCTCCAATTACATTTTGTATTTGTAATCCTAGTTCATCTTATGGTCAATATGTATAGTTAATGTTTTGTTTTGAGTGCGAGCATTGTCTGTTTTTCTCTGTTGAATCATCTATATCTATCGTGAGATTCTCTCCTATATTTTATATCATGCACTGTGATACACCAACATTGAACTCACCTTCATCTTTGATCTGACAATCATAGACCCAACTAGGCATTTCTTCCTTGTAGCCAGCACTTTCAATATGATACAATATTTTTTCATTGTTGAACATATAAACTAATTCTTCAGCTCTATCTACTAATAATCTATTGCGGATTGTTCTATGGACATGCTTGTACATACTGTAATTTCTCTCAAAGCTCAAATTTGTTTCACATTGCACCAAAACTTTCATTCCAAGAGGACATACAATCAAGTAATGCTCCCCACAGTTCATCATCCACCACTTTCATGCAAGTTGCTCTTTCGTCATCGGTTGGACAAATTCATTTGCACAAGGTCCTTCCTTAGTGTGAATGCACTCATCTCTTTAATGTAATTATTTTGATCTCAAACATTGGAGTGGAACATATTGACTACCTGATAGAAATCATTGACCACATATGTATTTGACATCAAGTCCAAATTCCAATACTCAGGGTTCAACATAAAAGCCACACTATGGAGTGGACTATGAGCACTCTTCCATCTTGCATGAAACTACTTACACAAAACAATTCTTTGTTTTGCAGAGAATGGTATTCACCACTCTTTCTCTACTATAAACTCTTTTAATTCCTCAAGATTCTCTAACTTTGTTGGATTGTCCACCAAGTCATCCACACTTTGCCCAAATTTGGCATTTTTTATCAAGGTTGTGAATTGCAAACATAACGAGCATCATTACGTGGTATGCATCCACTACACTCCTCCACCAAGCAAGCTTATTTATGGATCCACATAAACTCGTAATTTTATGTTTCACTCATTCAGATTGGTCAAGCAACCATTCTTCACATGTCGTGTAGTTGAACGTATCAATCACAGTGCACTTATTGTGTACGAGTGATTCCAATGTGTAATAGTGCTTGCAAATTGAGTATCACCGGGAAATTTCTACACAACTGACATGCACATCTTGTACAAATCAAGCACTCTTTGTCTTTCCATTTTAGCACCAAGTTCAAACTGTGTGTATTGCAACCATTGACATAAATCTATGGAAAGCACTTTTTGATTATGTTATCAACACTGTAATATTTCTTTGCATTATCCGTGACTACTTGAATGACATGTTCAACGTCAATTTCTCTACTTACATTAAGCAAGACCTCAACAATATATTTGCCACTTTTAATAGCACTAGAATTTTGAATAGCTTTTATGAACGTCTCTCCCGGACAAAGCAGCATAACATTGATCGTGGTCTTCTCTGAACATTTCACTAATTTTCACTGACGATTGTGCATCTTGAAAGAAATATATTCCCAAGAATTATTTTGGAAACACTCTCTTTTAACATTTGTCCAAGAGATCATTCTGTATCGTGTGATACGAAGGGGTAAAAATCATGGAGCGTACTCATCGATTTTCTTACATGCATGTTTCTAATGATGGTTATCAACCATGACTAATGTACTCCCAATGAAAAGAATTTCTTTTGCAAGTGCATTTTGTGTCTCTTATAGCGTCTACGTTTGAAAGCGTTGGTGCAATCATCTTTTTTGCATTTGCCCAAGCCCAACCTCATTGTAAATACTTAGAAGTAACATTGTTAGGTATTGTATCTCCTTGCACATGTTGTTGTGTAGTGTTGTTTGGTGTCACCACAGGATCATTATGATTGGTAGTTGGCTCTAGATGCTCTTGGCATGCATCCATAACAGATTCCTTTATGCTCTATTTCTTGCCATCCTTCTTTGTGATCTCTTCTCTCAAATGCTTTGCAACTTCAAGTGCCTAAGGATGATCGCATGAGGTTGATCACATTTGCAACAACTCTTTTTAAAGCTACCAAAAAATGGCCCCTAATGTGTGGAGCCCCGTCTATTTTTGTGGTGAATCAAAATTTGCATTGCAATTCTAGATATCAACCACATATGTTGTGAGCAAATTCCCACTCTTTTTTTGAGGCCTTTTCTTTATTTCCTGATTTTGTACCACTTGTGCTGGCTTTTTGGTCCATTACTTGCATTAATAGTTGAAGACATAAGAACTTCATATTCAGCTATAAAAACAATCCTATACTTTTTAATATATATTAAAACTAAAAACTTTATTAAGAAAGCAATTATTTGTCAAACCTCGTGCAATTTGCAATGCACTCTCTATCTGACATCATGCATAAAACAAAACTATAAATTTTTTATGCAATTACACACTTCATGATTAATTTTATGTACTTTGTGATTTGCAGCCAATAAGACACATATAAAAGCATCACCTTGTCTATATGTAGTGGTTTATGGCTATTTTTAAACTTAATTTCACATGCAACATAGAATGATTAACTTAGACACTGGAACAATGATAATCATTTGCAAAACACACAAAAAAGTAAAATATGTATGATTTCAACCTCATGCACCAATACTCTTTTGCAATACGCAATGCACTCTCTATCTAAAATTATGCATCAAACAAAACTTTTCATTCAATTAAGGATTGTAGCTCTCATATCTGCAGCGACAAATAAGGAAAGAGCGACGTATCTTAAAAAGGAAGCGGTTGAAACCTACCAACCCACGAAGTACACTTGCTTGTCGGGATGCCAAGATCTGTAGGAAATAAGCTTGTCGCTTTGACTAATGTGTCTCGGTAGATTGGGCTGGTATCTTTTGAATGACCCGTGCTTCAAAAATCTCTTGCTGCTCTGGCAGCTTGTTGGCTAAATCCTTTGTGATCTTCATCGCTAGTTCTCTCTGCTCCTGCCATTCATCGACCACCTTTTATTTACCCTTAGCCTTCCATACCTCTCTTTGTTGAGCCCATTTGCTGCTTTCAATAGTGACTGGTTTTTCTAGAATCTCTAGGATTTCCTCAATCACTACTCCTTTGCTCCGTGTAACTGCTCGTAATGGAACTGGCTTTGGTACCTTCACCTTAGTAGCTGCAGTCCCAGGTGTGTCTGGACTAAGCCACGAAATACCCATACTTCCACAGGTATAGCAACTTAGACTTTGGATCTAGAAGCTACCATGCTCCCGGCCTCAGCCAGTACTCTCTTGGTATCTGCCGCGCCCTGGACTAGTACCACTGGTACCTGATTTCTCCTCCTGAGAAGCATTGACAATTTCCACTCTTACTGTTTTGGCATTGGTAAATGCCAGCACTGGACTAGTATCTGCCGTGCCCTGGACTAGTACCACTGGTACCTGATTTCTCCTCCTGAGAAGCATTGACAATTTCCACTCTTACTGTTTTGGCATTGGTAAATGCCAGCACTGGACTAGTATCTGCCGCGCCCTGGACTAGTACCACTGGTACCTGATTTCTCCTCCTGAGAAGCATTGACAATTTCCACTCTTACTGGTTTGGCATTGGTAAATGCCACCACTGACAAGTCTTTGCCCTTTTTGAAATGATGAATCCTAATGCCACAGTTATCCCATAAATGGCCATAGGCTTTACAATAAGTACACTGTGGGCACTCATTGGAAACATGGTCCTTAGATTTACATTTTGAACACCAAGTCTCCATTCTTCTCACTGGTTGTCTGGTCTAGCTAATCTCAGCAATTTGTCGAGCCATCTCTTCAATCTTCCTAGCCCAAGACCCCTTTTTAGGCTTATCCTTGGTCTTCTCATCGGAGCTACTCTTAGAACTATTGGAAACTCCGCTTGAATTAGAGCCATCAATAGAAGGACTGGTACTACTGGACCTCCTCTTCCTATGGCCCTTTTCCTACTTAGCTTGTTGTTCCAGCTTCAGGGCTCGTTGCACCAAATCATTGAATTTCCTCGTCGATGCTGATACTTCTTACTCCCTAAGCTTCTTGCTGCGACAGCCATTCAAGAACCATGCTCGTAGTCGCCTTTTCGATGGTGGTTCCTGCAGCTGCCTTGTCAGCTCCTTGATTTTCTCAACAAAGCTTCGGACTAACAATTTCCTGTGCTTAATCTTATCCAGTTCACAAAGAATATCCTCGTCACCTCTGTTGTCGGAATATTCCAGTCTGAAGGCTTTAAGTAGTTTATTATAGGATCGGAGCTGGCAAGTCGGGTAATGGTAGTCCCACTTCCTCGCTGCCTCCTTCAGCATTTGTGGAAAGTATTCACCCCATTCATCCTCATCAATATTTTTCCGGTTCTGCATACTGCTTAAAAGCTTGGATGTGAACATCTGGATCATCCTTCTTACCCCCTTTGAACACTGGAAAAGAGATTTTCAGCAAGGACGTGTAATCATGCCGATCACCGTTGGTCCTTCCTCTTCTAATCTTAGAGTGTGGACACCTCTTTGGATTTTTCTTACAATTGTCTGTATTTGCATCCCAATTAATATTGTCTTTTGTCTCGATTTCTGTGTCCTCCCTGGCCTGTCTACTACTGGAAGTATGGAAACTTCCTTTACTGCCATTGGCACCCTCGTCTCCCTCCCTGGACCGAGAACTTTTAGCCTTGTGTGATTCCGTTTCTGCCCTTCTACGTCTGGACCGTCTAGAATGCTGTGAGCCCTGCACCTCATCAGCCTGACTGTGCTCCTCCTTAGCCTCAGTGTCAGTCACCAACTCATGCTTGGGGTTAGAGTCTCTTTCTAACTCCTTAGGAATAGGGTCAACACGGTAGAATGGTTCCCGGCCACGACTGGTTTTGGGTTCCATTACTGCAGCTGAGAAATTCCAACTGGGCGATGAGTTTTCTAGTCAACGAGCAACATCTCTAGCCATCATGATCGCCAAAATGGAACTGGAGCTGATCTCTTTAGATAATTGATCCCAGTGCTAGAAGTTTACAACTATGGGTGATGTGTTAGTTCAAGTAGTAGACTGAAAAAGGAAATAGAAACTGAACTGGAATACATCTACTAGAATGAGAAACAGACTAAAGTACTGAGAATGATATTCAAATTCAAATACAGACTCAGAGAGAGAATGAGTACAAAGTATGTATGACTGAAGTACACTGGGCTGCTATATTTAGAATTACATGTGAGAGATTATAGATAAGGATGATGTAGCTCAAGAACAGCTCAGGGCTAAGGATTATGAATCAAAAGTTTAAGAAGAAGTACAGCTGACAAATGACTCGATTTATGCCACGACTAATGCCAACCTGATTACAATGTAATGGGTCCTATTTATATGCCTTGGGAATTACTGTGGTAACTGTCATGGTAATTACTGATTGATCCACTGTTCGTCTCACAGGAGCCGTTAGGTTAGTGTTAGTAAATTAGTAGAGTTAGTATTTTTATTGATTTACAAATGGAATTGGATATTTACAATGGGGATATCCATGTAGGATACAAATAAAGAAGAAAAAAGTCTTAATAGGTAAGAAAAATGGATTTCTTACAATGTCGATGCTCCAAGTGTCTTGAGTAGGGTCAATTTTGACGCTTGTTGACGGTCCACTAGCTTTGACGGTACGTTTTTTCTCCACTCCTGACCTTCCTTGGGAGTCAAGGTAAGTGAACATGAGTAATCAATCACCATGATGCTGTCTTTCAAGAGAAGAGGCTGAATTTTGTGGTTTTTTTTATAAATATGGGTAATATGGAAGAGAAAAAATGAGACTAGGTGGTCAATTTTGGAATGGAAGTGTGTAGGAGACATGAGTTCACCATGGTTTCTCTTATTCTTCAAGGTTGAGAAGAAGGTGAGTAGGGTGCAAAGAGGAGTGGTGAGAGAGGTGGGTATGATGAGTGGAGAGGTGTGTGTGAAATAGGAAAATGGTAAAGTGGAAGAGAGAGTGTGGCTGCATAGCATGGGCAAAATGGGGGTCCACCAATAAAATCATAGCTCACAGCTCGTAGCTCAAAAAAATATAAAAAAATTTGAGGTGAAAGTTCAGCTCAGGAGCTACAATTTTTGTTTGTATCACCTTTTCAAATTCGGGGAGCATGTGATCTTTAAAAATTTAGCAAAACCGACTGTTTTTTCCACTGCACAAGGTCCTTGTGAGGTCCTTCTTTGGATATTCTTTTGAATACCTCCAAGAGTGAGCTCCCCATGGTGCATGCATGCATTCCACATACCCTTGACCTTATTTGGTAGGTCTATAATTGAAGATATTGTTGAGATCATGATATAAGTGAATAGTACAACTAAGAAAATCAAATATTGAGGGATCTAAAAAAATATGTACATGTCAAATATAAATAATATAGGTGGAAAAAATATAAAGGGGTCAAAATAAATCTCTCTCATTATAAGGCTACCATAAAAAGATGAATATTTTTGGTGTTCTAATTTATGAGAGTAAAAGAGAATAGATGTAGGAAGGAAAAATCACAATAGTGAAAAAATATACACTAAATAGAACTAGTTTTTTTGGATTTTTGTTGGGATGGAATTACACCAAAAATAAGAGAAGCTTGCATGAAATTATTTTTATATGGAATAAAGAGTATGTAAAATGGTAAGAAAAAATATGGTAATGGTGAGTCAATGTACATAGCATAAATAACACACCATAGGTAGAAATATTTAAATAAATACCAAAATAATTATGAAAAATCCTTTCATTTAGGCCCTATATACAATGAAATATTTACACACAAATGGGCCATAATATACTTATATTTTTTATCTTTTTTTTTTTGGCTCAACTAGCCCAGTGACTAGCTAATTAAGGGTTTTTAAGAAGATATGGAAAAAGTCCCCTAACTCACACACACCTATATACAGTGAAATGGTAGGGATAGCCACAGTGTTTGGATGATTTTGGTAGGGTGGGTTAACTCACTATGGCAATTATGGAGAGCCGAAAAACGGCTATCACTAGCAAGGAGCTACCCAACAATATAACAAGTTCACAAGAGGAAGCAGTCCGTTCCGACGTTGTTCCAACTCCCAAAAGACAACGATAGATGAAGAGAGCTCCATAGTATACTCTATTAGATGCAAAATCAATAACTGTGTTTATATAGGCATGACGGTCAATTTTTGAAGCTAGGAAAAGGGTGCACATGACAAATCCACCAGAACGGATGAGACATGATGTGTCATCCTTTCCACCGTTCTCTCTGAGTTTTGGTTACTACACGATACACATGGTGGGAGTACTACTATTTCACTAGAAACACAAGAGATAATTACTCATGATGCAACTTCCACGAAAGGATATAAAAATTTGAAGGGACGTCCCCCAAACCGCAAGAAATACTATTATTTAAAATACCATAGAAAAGTATACAGTGCAATGAAATTCAGTCTTTGTTCTACGGTAATATTTCTCATTCATGTTTGTCTTGTGTATCAAAGTGCTTTTCAAGAGTCTTGTGACTGTTTTCTGTGAGAATTTTTAAGTTTTGTTTTGTATTTTTCTACAACAATTTCATTCAACTTTCTCATTTAGCGGTTCAACAGCAACATGTACTACTGCTCAACGACTTTTGTTCGTACTTGTCTGTCTACAATACTTAGGTGTCTAGAAATAGCATTAATAGAAATGGACAATCCATTCCAGCAAGCAGCTACACTACTACAATACCATTTATCGACAATCGTTCAAGCTCATATAATTTTCCAACTTCAAGAGAAATTCAATTTCTTTTTCCATGTCTCTCGGTTACTCATGTCACATGTCCACATGGATCTTGTCTCACCTCCCATAACCTTCCATGTTAATACTTCTTTCAAAAATCACCAAATAAGAAACAAACCATGTAGCAACAACTTATATATTTTCCATGACATTATTCCATAACTTCTCCATTGTGCACATCACAATTCATTTTGGCACAACATCAACAAATTTTGCGTCTTGCTCCAACCACCCCTTTCTTTTTCCAGTCAGCTACTTTCACCAACATCCTTCACCCTCCTTCAGTGTGTGCTACAATGTGTTTTGATATCTCAAGACACCAACAATGACTACCTCCTGCACTCTCCAGCTTCGTCCCTTGCATGGACTTCACTAGCACACTCTACCTCGTCTAAAGCTTGGCAATCAAGGCATACAAGTTCACAAATACCTAGACATATCCACACATAGGAGTACAAAATCATTTCTTTTTCCTTTTTGGAAAACTTAACTTTCTCATATCATCAGATGTTGTGTGTCTCTCGCAAATGAATACAGTTAGCATGATTCAAGGAAAAACTTAATGCTTTAAAGAGAGAACGTTGTGTGATCAACGGATGATGGACTACAATAACAATAGCTCTAATTTTCCTTATTTGTATCTAAGATTTTTGCAGTTTCAAAAATAGTTTTCAACAACTGCTTGAAAAAACGTTTACAATGATATACATTGCAATCCGCTTGATAAGTAGTATATTGACTCAAGAGCATCCAACCACATGACTCATCATCATGATTGGTTCAAAACAATTCAACCATTTGAAGGATAATATTTGGTCCTCACAGGTGATGATTCCCATCATGCCATTCAAGAAAATGGAACTATCCGAGTGAAGATATCAAGCAATGAAGTGAAGGACTTGTCCAATGTTCTTCTCGTTCTAGGTATAGCCCAAAATCTAATTTTAGTAGGTCAAATTGTGGAGAAAAATCATGAAGTGAAGTTTAATAAGCAAGGTTGTTATGTAGAGAATGATCAAGGTAAGGTCATTGCTCATGGAAAGAGGAATGGAAGGCTTTTCAAGATGAAATCGCATGCTACTCACCATGCTAATTTTAGCTCTCATTTTTCATCTAGCTCTCTTAGTCTTTGGCATAAGAAACTTGGTCACATTATCCTTCAAAGCATCAATCATTTGAAGAAAGAAGGACTTGTAGTAGGTCTACTGGCTTTGCAAGTCAATGAGGAGCAACATCCATCTCCATATTTCAATTTGTCAAGCAATAAAGAACTCAATTTAATGAGAGCACTTATAGAGCAAGGCAGCCCTTGGAGCTCATACACTCCCATATTTGGGGACCAAGTCAAAACACATCCCTTGGATGAGCTCACTACTTCTTGACATTTGTTGTCGTGCAAAAATTGATGTGGATATTGACGGTTAAAGTTTGTTTTAAAATAAAAAACCCTGGTATAAGCATCTGCATCACAGAATAAGCAATGAAATTTGCATCGGTAAAAACATTGAAATAAGCTTCGAAAATGATGTTGACATACCGATGCCTATTCCAACGCCCATTTTGACGAGTATACGGATACCTATACCGATGTCAAAACTTGCTTTTTTTTGGAGAAAGAGGGCTAGGAACTAATGTTGAATGTACTGTAGCACCAGGAAACAACCCTCTCTTTCCAAATGAAGAGTGCAAAAGCAACCGCACTCCACCTATAGTTTGACATTGAAGAGCAAGAGAGTCCCGGGGAGTCCACTATGTAAATATTGCATATAGCATGTGCGAACAAGAGGTATTTAAATAATCCCTTATATGTATATTTTCAAGTATTACATATACCCTTTATATATACTTTTTTGTAAAAAAATAGCCCGTATGTATAATTTTTTTTACTTTCTCAATCAAAAAACCCTTTATGTAAGTACATTTTTCTGTACATGTACCTAGACTTTATAAATCCCTTATTTTGTTTGCACGTGCTATCTTACATATTTCCTAGTGGATGCCGTGGGGAGTGAGTACAAATTAGCAAAATTGTAAGCATAAAAAAACCAAAAAAATCAAAATCTTAATCAGACAAGTTTCCACAAGCATAATCACAACTTCGACTCCCAAACCATAGGCACAAGGACATGAAGATTTCCTAACCATAATTAATACATGATTTGAAAACTGCAAGTATAACCATAACGTGATTGCCAAACCACATTTGCTATGCCATAACCATAACGTAATTGCCAAACCATATTTGCAAAACCATGACCATAACCTGCTTGTCATACCATAACCATAACATGATTACCATACCATCATTGCAAAACCATAACCATAACCTAATTGCCAAACCATACTTGCAAAACCATAACCATAACCTGATTTTGTAATACCATAACCATAACATCCATACCATTATTGCAAAACCATAACCATAACTTGATTGCCAAACCATAACCATAACATGGTTGTCATACCATAATTGCAAAACCATAACCATAACCTAATTTCCATACCATAATCATAATCGTAAACAAAATGTAGAACCATAAACATAAGCATGAATTTGTACATGTATACAATGAAAGAGCACAACTGTATCAAGAAGACCACAGCTACACAAAAAACATATATGGAGGATGTCACCCTCATGGTAATGCCTCCCAGTTGATGGTCTCTCCCTCCTCTTGCAGTTGGGTCAAAAGGGCCACAAGTCCATGCTTGTACCCATACATACTTCTCTTGGTGGTGTGTCAAAGGGTGCGTCATGACAACTTCCTGTAGAATAAATAATTAACCATAAGATAAATCTTAAAATAGCATATAAATATTTGACAATTTAAAGCATATGTATAATACTTACAAACTCATGCCAAAGTGTGTTGTAGCTCCCACTCCCAAGATGTGACGCTCTAGAAGACTCCAAATGTGCTTTGGCTGTATCTCACTGCTGATGAAATCTCTGAGGATTGTCCTATGTCTCTCGTGCAATCCCCACCCACTCCTCTGCATCCAACAATGCCATCTTTGGACTGCCGGCCTTGTACCTATCTCTCGCCTCTGACTGATGGTGTGACATTGTGGCAATTGCCACTGTTATGACCCAATCATTCAAGACTAGATCGCACCCCTCTACCGACATGTACTCTCTGTGAATGGTCTTGATGATGTAAATCTTTCTTTCATCATCTTGATAATCCCAAATTTCCATCATAGAGTGACCAAATTGAACTGTATAGATCTGTCAAATACTCTGTCCCATGGCCTTTCTAGACTCATGTTGATATTTATCCAAGGACTAAGGAATGCAGACCTTTAGAAGGATCTACATAGGAAAAAGAGGACAACCATAAATGAGTTGACTAAAGAAGCTTTATACCTAGTAGAAAATTGTGCGGTCTACAAGGAAGGTGACTATAAAGACTTAGATGATGATTCTTCATCCCAACATAGTGGTCAAAGTCCAAAACATAAGCACAAAAAATCAAGGTAGATGCAAGTCAGGAGCAACTCATTGAAGAAGTGCTCAAAAGGATAAGCCCATTTGCTAAGCTGTAGGCTAAGCAACCCAAGTGGTGTGCCATTGAGAAAAAGTGGACTAATCATGTGACAAAAGAGTGTTATTACAACAAGGGATATGTGAAAGAGTGATAGTATGCCCCACTAGCCTAGTACAGCACCTCCTCAAGTACCACCAGTGCCTAGGTACACATCGGGGAATTTGCCAGGACTAGTAGGGGTTGAGCGGCCATAACCAATTTTGGGGCAACAACCACCTCTCCCAGGAGCAAGAACAATAGGCATTAGGTATGCACCAAATGTAGAAGAATCGGAGGAGCAAGCCCAAGTGCTTGTGCTCGCATATTACAAAGAGCCAAGTGGATGCATGACTAGTTCAACATACTATCCACTTGAAGAACCAAAAGCACCAGAACCTTGGAGCATGATTGGGAACATTGGACCACCAACAACAGCTCATGCTGCAAGAGAAGGCAGATTAGATGAGACAACATTATTATTCATATCCAATGTTGGATTAGTAGGACAAAGTCCTGCTTATCATCAAAGTGTGGCTCCAAGAGTGCCTCGAAAACCATTAGGACAGTGCGAGTGGCGGTGACCATCTTATGAAAGATTGTCCTCATACGAAGATCATTAAAGTGAATGGATATTTCTCAGATTGTGGCATCACTCGTTTGATTAGTAACTGTCCCAAAAACCCAAATAAAATGGTGAAAAAAACATTGAATATTTTAGAGACAATCTCATCAAGTAGTGGTTTGAAAAATGAAATGGTGATACCTATACAGGTTGTCACAAGAGTGAAAACTCAAAAGGCAATGGAAGAACCAATGATCAAGGAACCTAGAACAGATGCACTAGTCTTGAACGAAGAAGTCATTGCAACACTTGGAAGGATAGTAAAGCACGCATGAAATCTAGGAAGGAACAAGAACAAATCTCCGTAGCAGAAGAACTAAAAAAAACCAAGGAAAAATTGAGGAAACTAGAAGGGGAAGCCAATAAGGAAAAGGAGACCCTTGAGGTAGAGCCTAAGAAGGATGAAAAAACAAAAAGTGCAAGTTCAAGAGGATATGTACTAGTTAAAAAAGTGAATGAAGCTCTAGATGCACTTTTGAAAGCTTATGAGGCACGGCTTAAGAATAACCAGACTACTCTGGACCAAAGGTGGATGACATATCCATACACTGAGTTGGAAAAGAAAATACTGGAGATGTGTGAGAAGATGATCCAAATAGCCGAAGCTTTGTTAGAGCCACCAACAAGAAGCCTAGAGGGTTGGATGGAGGTTCCAGCTCCAACACCAATGATACCACCAAGACATGAACCTGAAGGGATAACTGAGATTCCCACAATTGAATTAGAACCCATGAAGGTAATTAAAAAGCCAAGAGTAGAGTGAATACCACAAAAGAGGCATTTGATGGTTTCTATCCTATCATACTTGAGATATACAAAAAAAATGACGGTTTATATGAACTTTGGAAACAAATATGAGAAGAAAGAAAAACAAACAACTAAGTCAGAGAGTTAACCAGATTGGTAATGGGAGGGATGTATATCTTCCTCCTCCTAAGAAATTTGAGGGGAAATCTAGATAATCGCTCATATTGGGAGGATATAGGATCTGTAGGTCTTTGGATAGCCAACCTCAATCTTTGAGAACCTTACCCTCTTACATGGGAGAGTATGAAGCAAAGTTTAAGGTGAAGGCGCAGTACCATCACAAAGACTCTCCTCAAAAAAGGTTGTAAGATCTAGAGGATTGATAGACATATCTTTTGAGCACTTGTGACTTGCCCATTCAAAAAAAATGACGGTTTATATGAACTTTGGAAACAAATATGAGAAGAAAGAAAAACAAACAACTAAGTCAGAGAGTTAACCAGATTGGTAATGGGAGGGATGTATATCTTCCTCCTCCTAAGAAATTTGAGGGGAAATCTAGATAATCGCTCATATTGGGAGGATATAGGATCTGTAGGTCTTTGGATAGCCAACCTCAATCTTTGAGAACCTTACCCTCTTACATGGGAGAGTATGAAGCAAAGTTTAAGGTGAAGGCAGTACCATCACAAAGACTCTCCTCAAAAAAGGTTGTAAGACTCTAGAGGATTGATAGACATATCTTTTGCACTTGTGACTTGCACCATTATAATATCATAACTTCTTTGAATAAGATCAAACATGTAGGCGACAATTGGAAAATGCTTAGAAAAGTTTGGTGTAAAGGATCCGACTTCACAGATACAACAAGGGATCAGAGAGCTAGAAAATACTCAATTAAACATGTAACCAATACCCTTAAACAAGGTATGGGAGTAATGTGAAGGGGACGATGGAAATAGTATGTTCCCATTGAGGTCCAAGGTGCTAAACCATGGAGATTCTTGATAGTGAAGTAGGTGTGGCCATTGCAACCAAAAAGATATGGAAGAAATTGCAATTAGTAGAGAAACCCTTAGTTCTTCTGGAGAAGGTGATTGTTACTTCTTGTGGCATAGAGTATGAGCATACCTTTGCTAATGTAGATTTTTGCAAGAAGAAAAACTACAACATAATACTAGGACAACCATTCATTGACAATTGAAGATGGTCCAAGACTAGGGATATGATCATATATACCTTAGGCACATAGAAACCATAACACGCATAAACCTTAAAGACCATAGGTTTAAAAAATGAACCAAACCCCAGTTGAGGAGTTTGATTCAACTACATTAGCAGGATCTGAGCTTCCAACTTGACAAAGGAAATATGGATGTGTGGAGCATCTCAATGTAGAAGCTTAAAACAAGAAGAGTGTATTGTGGAAAGGTCGATTGAAGACAAGGAGTACATTCATGAACCCTTCCCTGAATAAATTCTAGAGCCTTTAGAGTGGACACATATTCTAGCTACCCTAGATGTGTGTGCTATTTTGGATGGTCCCACAATGAAGTTTGCGATAAATATGTTCCATACTATATGATTAGCGTGGTAAATGGGAAATATGAGGAACCAGTCTTTGAACAACCCAAAAAAGACAAACCGATGGAAGTAGATGAAGAGGAGATATTTTACAGCTCACTAGAGCATTCTGAGAAAAATGAGGATGCAAATAATGAATGCTCTAACTATTTGAGTGAACCAGAGAAAACAATAGCGGATGTCACGTTCTACAACTTTCCAAATAAAAAACCTAGATGTTGGAGAGGGGAATGGGGGAACACACCCAGCACAATAACAAAGGCCTCTCTATAGCTCAAGGTATCCACATCACCCATATCCTCTCAGAAAACATCTTCAAAAAAATCTTTACACTAGCAGACCAATGCCTACTATTTTCCCAATGCTTACAAACTCCACAGGTTTACCACACAATGCACACCTATTGCATCAGCCTGTCTCCACATTTATACATGCACACAACCACTCAAACTCACTCTCTCACACAAAACACCAATGGTCTAGGGGGGGCACATGCATCCACACTGTCAGCACCACGGGGAAACACAAGAGCAGGAGAAAGAGAAGGGGGGAACGGGAAACCATAGCAAAACAGGGCAATAGTGGCTTGATTATGCTTCAAAAGGCATGTACAAAGCTTGCCATGCCACCACAATGGCCATTTTCAAGAGAAATTACAAGGGGATTTGACATGAACACTCTTCTGCCAAAGTGCTCCACTCTGCAGGCTTCAAACAACACTAAAAACGACCCCATTTCATTGAAAAAATTGGGCCCTTTCTCTCTCACACGGGACCTGCTCTGCCTGCAATGGCCCTACCTACCCCTTGCACATGGCGGCCCCCTTAGGCTTTCTTTGAGTTTCCTCTCTCTCCCCCTTATGGAATTGATTCCCTCCTCCCTTGCACTAGCGATGTCACTAGTGGGGGGGGGGGGGGGGGGGGGGGGGGGGGGGGGGGGGGGGGGGTGCTTGCTTGTCTTCAAAAGGGGGCCCTCCCTAAGGGGCATGGAAACGACATCCTATCATGTCACCAACTCCAACGCCACAACAGTGCCGTCACCACCACCCTCAGTCAGTGCGCCACCATCGGCTGCCATCCTTTCCTCCCAAAACCGAGGGCGCGCCACCTTGCGCCATCAACCCTGACACACGCAGTGCCTCCATGGGCCCACCATCGCCAAGATCTCCAAGGGAGCGCTTCACCCATGTGATGATTACAAGGGGCAATACTCCTGGCCCTTATACACTTTGCTGATATGGACTACAATGCACCATGTGGCAATTTGACAGGCCATGGCCCTCCAAGACTCTTTGAATTCCAGCACAAATTTTGGAAAACAAACAAGTTTTTTACTCCCCTAATTTTCAATTGCTTGCATCTTGGTGCC
Organism: Adiantum capillus-veneris; assembly: GCF_014529385.1. Classification (NCBI taxonomy): domain Eukaryota; kingdom Viridiplantae; phylum Streptophyta; class Polypodiopsida; order Polypodiales; family Pteridaceae; genus Adiantum; species Adiantum capillus-veneris. The sequence goes on from NC_140959.1 coordinate 4,156,179, forward strand.
TACTGATCCGATTGCCTTGCCTTAAGACCGGCTAAAGATCCACTACACTGGATTTGAGCCGTGAAGATCCCTTTATCTTTGGACTTTTCCGTGGCCTTGAACCAAGAGCCCAAAAACTGGGAAAACCAACTACATTCACGTGTTCGGAGTTAGCCTTCAAATTTGACCCGCCGTAAACTGCTAACCAAGAATCCGATTGAAACTTCGTCAGTTCTTATCTACTCCACATGAAGTGCATCACCCCCTAGAACTCAGTGGAGGCCCAAAAAATGCCAGATGGCATGAATTCTCATGCGGTTAGGTGGGCACAAGCCCGGCCCCCTACAAAAATTCAACCGGCCATAACTTGCTATCCAGAGCTCTGATTCGCAATTCAAAAAGACAAGCCTGCTCCATAATTCAAGAACTACATTTCTAAACACTAATGTTCACTCGGGACACCTATCCCCAGCTGACCTTTCCGTCCTAGATCTGCTAAACCTTATAACTTGAAACTGCAATATCCTGCACATCGGGGCTCCATTTGATGAGCCATCTCGACCGGCTTCTAGAGCAACTCGAACCCCACATTCTAGAGCACAAACATGGCACTTTAGGCACCTTTACTTGCTATCCCATCTGGACCCTTTTTGAAGCCCTTTTTGCCTAAGTAGCCGCATTAAGCATGCATTCTTGCTACCCTTTGGCTGACCTTGATACCTGCTCTAGCCTTCTGCACTGCACCTGCTTGTAGCTTTAGCCTGGAATTGCACACTTTTTAGCTTGGACCAACTTTGGTTGCACCATCATTGCCTAGCCCCCTTGTTGAACATTTATGTTCGAGCAAAAACATATTTTTAGAACTTTAGAAACTTGCACACTATACTGACAACTAAAATCACTCACAAAACCACAACCCTATGTATATGCTATGTGCAAAAACTTCATCTTCTTTTGCACACTATATACTTTAGGTGGGTTGCCCACCCCCCTTGGCTACAATCTGATGCACCTCAAGCACTAGACTTCTTTCAAAATACAACTTGAGGCACACACCATTCACCCTGCTCCTAAGAAGCTTACCATTTTCTCTTACTAGCTGATAGGTCCCATTTGGAAAGGCCTTCTGCACTTTATACGGACCTGTCCACTTCTTCTTGAACTTCTTCTGGAACGTGAAATCTAGGTTACTCTTGTACTTCATGACTAGGTCTCCCTCCTCTATCTTTTTGTCTGGTAAGTTTTGATTGAACTTGGCAACCCGCTTCTCTCTCTACTTCACATAGTAGTTTGTTGTTGCTTCCCTGTCCATTTGCAAAGCCTCCAAATTGGCTATTTGATCCTGTAGAACCTCGTGTTGAGTGGCATTGACACGCCACATACCCTTCAAATCTCCTAGTTGTGCGTACACTAGCAATACAACCCATTTTCCATAGACTAGCTCGAATGGTGTGAAATTTGTAGCCACCTTTTAGGACGTTCTATATGCCCACAAGCATTTCTCTAGATTTGCTTCTCACTCTGTCTCCTACTTATACACATACTTTGTCAACATTTTAATGATTTGCCCATTAGCACTCTCAATTAGACCGTTGCACTGGGGGTGATACGGTGAGGAAAATCGATGCTGAATCTTTAACTTCTCCACTAATGCATGCATTAGCTTGCTTCTAACCCCCTGACCCCTATCAAAAACTAGCAGCCATGGAGCACCAAAACAACAAAAAAATTTGTCAAACACAAACTAAGCTACCATATTACCATTCACTTCCTTCACAACCTTGGCCTCAACCCACCTTGTAAGGTAGTCAATGGCTACTACCACATACTTCATACAGCTTGTAGACTTCAGGAGTGGACCTATGGCATCCAGACCCCGCTTTTCAAAATCACTTTGTGTGATGATGGCACCTTGCAGCTATTAATTGTCTTTCGCCTATAGTCTGACAATCATGGTATGTTTTGCACCAATAATGTACGTCCTCGGACATATTGTGTAAAAAAATGGTATAGCCACAAACTTGGAGAAGGTGGCAGTGATTGTTAAAATGGCTAGACCAACAAATGTTAAGGAAGTTCAGGCATTTATGGGTCATTGTGGCTATTATTGTAGATTTATCTACATGTATGAAGACATTGAAAAATCTATTTATAGCCTTATGATTCACTAAATTTGAATGGACAAACGACTACGAGGAGTCGTTCCAAAAGCGTAAACTTGCATTAACCACAACGTCAATATTAAAGACTCCGAACTAGAACAAAGTTTTCCACGTGCATGTTGATGCTTCAAATTTTGATATTGGTTGCATACTAGCTCAGTCAAAAGAGAGGACTATGGATTTTCCTATATCATATGCTAGCAAACAACTAAAGCTAGCAGAAAATAATTACACTACAACTAAAAGAGAAGGTCTTGGAATGGTGTATGTAATTAAGAAATATAGACACTACTTGTTATCTAGCAAGTTTTTCTTTTTTAAGGATCATCAAGCCTTACTCTATTTGGTGAACAAACCCTACAATACAGAAACTATTATGAGATGGTTCATCCTCCTAGTCAAATTTCACTTCACAGTGGTAGTCAAAAAGGGCACCACACACCAAAGAGTAGACCATCTATCAAGGCTCACCTCAGGGGAAGCACCCAAAGGGGTAGATGATGACTTAACAGATGCGTATCTTTTCTCTTTGGAAATGATTCCAAGATGGTCAAAAGATCTTGTATCCAATGCAAGTAGATTCCCAAATACCACTTCCTATTACACCATGATTGATAGAGAAATCCTCCCTATATCAATTGCCAGTTGGAAGATTGTATTGAAAACAAGGATGGAATGTTGATTTTGTGCATTAACTCCAAGGAGCGATAAGTGTACTTGAGTCGAGCTCATACCACGATAGTAGGACTATATTTTGCACGAGACAAAACACTACGACGGTTGACTTGAAGTTTATTGACCTACCATGAAATAAGACGTTCTTGATTATGTGAACAGTTTCTCTCAATGTAAAGAAAGAGTCGCCATACCCCATGCCACGTTGTTTTGGATTTCAATGATGCCATAGTGGAGTAGACATCTGGTGGGATATCTGACTAAAATAATATTCCCAAAAGATATGAGTAAATGACATGAGACTGAAGCAACCAACTATGCAATGATTGGGAATCAGCTTTATCAACAATGAAAGGACCAACAACTTAGACTGTGTGCCAATGAAGAGAAGTATCTTTGTATCTTGGATCAAGTGCACGTAGGCCTCGCAGAAGGACATTCCTCTCATGAGACCACAACCAAGGCTATATTGATGGTAGGCATCTGGTGGCCAACTTTATTTGCCAATGCCACAGAATTTGTTCAATGATGTGATTCATGTTAATGAGAAAAGATGCCGACACAAATTAATAGTAAGCCACTGTGACCTATGATGGGAGCATGTGCATTTGCTAAGTGGGATACAGACTTTGTGGGTCCAACACAACCACTGGCATACAAAACTCAAGCGCAATATATTATTGTGGCCACAAATTATTTAACCAAATGGGTTGAGGCACGAGCCACTAGGAAGAATGATGCTAGAACCACTGTTGTGTTCCTGTATGAATGCATATTCACTAGCTATGGACTTCCTATTGATCTTGTAAGTGATCATGGATTGCATTTCCTCCATGAGTGATAGAACACTTATTAAACGAGTTCATGGTAATCCATAAAAAATCTACACCCTATCATCCTCAAGCTAACGGTCAAACAGAACATATAAACAAGATCCTAAGCTTTGTATTAACCGAAATTGTTAGTTTAGGAAGTACAAACCAAGAGATGTATCTTCATTTAGCCTTGTGGGCATATCGAGTTTCATTCAAAACAACCTTGAACATGACTCCTTTTAACTTGGTCTATGGACTAGATGCACTACTGCCAATGGAGTTCTTATTACCCACTCTCAGAGTTGCACACGAGTTGGAATAAAAAGGGTACAAGTTCTCAAAATGACTAGAGACTTAGAACAACTAGATGAACATTGACTAGCTGCCATTGCCCATATATATGCACAAAAACAAAAATAGTTTTTTGACTCACATTTGCTAATAAAAATTTTCAAACAAGGGGATTTGGTTCTAATTTACTACTTGAAACAACATACACCCAAGTTCATGAAAAAGGGACACATTCATTTTGTCATTGAAGATGTTTCAATGAGTGGTGCCGTCAAACTAGAAAAATCATGGAAAATTGGATTAGTGGATGTCGACTTTGCAAATACCATATGTCCTTGACTAATGACCTTTTGCAAAGAATGCATGCAGTGAAGGAAATAAAGTTGAAAAAATAGTAGGTGATTGAGGAAGCCCAAGAGGAAGCGCGCATTCGCGTTTTGAAAAGGAGATCAATAGAGAAGTCGAATCCTCAAGTTCTCAGGGGGATCACTATGTATAAATTGTGTATATCACGTGCATTCAAGGACTATTTATAAAACTCCTTATTTGTAAAATTTTGACAAATAAAATACACCCTTTTCCTATCAATCTATAATTTTTTTGTTTTCCAATTCCATTTTACGATACCCTTTTGTCTGTGAAAATGTGAGAAAAAATGAGATTTAATAATCCCTTCTACTGCACTCACTTGATAGTCACATATTTAGTGATCCCCCCGTGCTCAAGTTCAACCCTCAATACCCTCCAGATTCAACCCTTAGCAAATGATGAAGTGAAGACCAATGAAGATGGTCTTGATATGAAGATCACATTGAATCTGAAAGAGAATTACACGGTAAAGGTCTTAGCAAATACACATGCTTGAGTCATTGTGATCAGCTACTCTACTTATCACAGAGAAACTACTCAACTACTTGAGTATTGTCGGCAAGGGATGAAGCAAAAAAGTAACTCCAACTTTAGGGAAAATCAACTTGAATATCATTTTTCATGGATTCTCTTGTTGGAATACTTTCATATGCATAGCGGAGGAACATATGAATGAAGACTTAATATTGGGAGTTCCATGGATGTGAACCTTTAATGCAATCCAAAATTGGGATGCCAAAATTCTAGAGCTTACACTTAAAGCAGGACAACTAAAGGTTCCATTTGCATACAACAAGGAAGATTAGAAAGCAAGTCTCAATAATTTACAACCAAGACTCAAAGCACGAGCCTTCTTATACACTAATAATATATTGCTGGTTCATGAAAGATCTCTTCTCACCATCATAACATACAAGGAACTAGGTAGATCTTGATACCTAAAAGTCGGCTCATCAACCACTCTTAGAAAATCTAGGAGCCTAAAAAATTATTGCACACTAACAAGAAGCCTACTATGGAACCATCCTACCCACATCAACAATAGAGACTGCAATTACAGACAACAAAGTGGGTTTAAAAACCTAACTAGATACCTAAAATCAGGTCCAAAATGAAGCTTGTTGGTTGTAGAAAGGTCTTCCAAGAAAATCCAAACACATTCAAGTGCAAATGGGTACCAAATATTAGACCATCCACAATCGTGCCCACGGTTTTGATACTTGTAAGGTCTCTGACCCCGATCAAATGAGCACCATTGTACAATGAAATGAACATAATGAAAAAAGTTACTATTTTTAGCAGTTTTTCAAATTCTGTCAGTGCCATGATGTTTAGAATTTTTTAAAGCTCTGAAATGTGAATTAAAATATTTTTTGTAAAAAAATTCTAAAAATAGTAAGTTTTTGGTCACCCAACCCGTCCAGTTTTGATCGTCTCGAAAAACTGCACCCGTACCCCGAATTTGAGAAAAATGCATTTTCGGACCCCGGGGACTGCTAAATATGGCAGGTACTCGAGCCATTACGTCTTAGTTAGAGCTTTTTATAGCAACTTTCGACATCAAAATCTGATCCGTATGACCCGTTTTAGCCTAGAACCAATTTTTCTAAAAATTGTCCGGGGAGGTACCGGGGGCCCGAGGCTGTGTGGAAACAAGTTCCAACCCACTCCAGACCAGCTTTAGCAGCTAGGGAGCGCCCTCTTGCTTTGTGGGAGTCTTGGGAAAGCTGCCAAGCCAGCAACTCAGTCTCAGAACCAGTTAACCAAGCCAACCTGACACTTGGTGGGCAGGGAACTGGACTTGCCATGCTTAACTGGAGAAGCTCCCAGATGCAATTAGCAACACAGATCTATTTTCAGCCTGTAGGAGCCTATTTAAAGACCTGCACACACACACATACACACTTATGCTCACACACACACATAGTGCATACACACACACCTACACACACTGGGAAGGTGCTGCCGGTTCACACACTTTTTGAAGGAGAAGCAAGGAGGGATGTGTTGCCGAATTCTTGCCTCAAGAAGCTCGATTAGATCAGAGAATCGAGAAGATTATCAGCCCTTAATCACGGTAACCACGGTTTAATTAATGCCATCTGTAAATTCTTTTCATTACCATCTAAATTCCTCGTCCATTATGCTTATCCATAGTCGAAATTCTCTATGACTACTCTTTAAATTCTCCTTATTCATAATCTATTATGTAATCATCATTCCATAGCTGAATTATCAAGCCATTCTTCACTCTCAATTAATGATTAGTGCATGATTATTAGAATTTTCTCTCTATAGGTAGCATAGTATTAATCGGCAAGCCGGTAATTGTGTAGATTTAAGAGAATCACTTTTTCTATTACCAATTAATAATGTAACTAAATTAAATTCATTTCCTTTATGCATTAAGGTGTAATTAAGGAAAATTAATCTGTCATTAAGTCTCTACGAGTTGACTTTCCTCACACATATGCATAAGATAAACCTGCATCATCTAGTTGCTAGGAAGGAGATTAATCATACTTAATTCATCTCTCTGGTAATTCCATTAGTGAAATCCTACTATTCTTAATCACGTAAGCCGAGTAATTATCTTTAGAGAAGGTTCCCATAGGATTACGTGCCATCCTTAATGATTGCTTTATGAAAGAAATCTAGACCTCTCATATAGAGAAATTAATTGATGTCACTAATCTATCCGTTGGACTTTTATGATGCTTGCGAACCTTAGCTCTTTCTCCAAGCTAATCATTTAAAGTAGTGAGAAATGGCCCCGGTTAAGAGGACGCGCTTCGGTGGTGCCCACGATCGCGAGGCAGGAACGAGTAATGTCAACAGAAAGGGAAAAGCTCCGATGGAGGAACAAATACCGGCCATCTCACGGGCCATTGTTGAAGAAGTGGAAGAGGTAGATCATATTTTTATTCAAGTTGTTTAAATTAACATTGCATACGATAGTTAGGAATGAAAATATTCCCGAACATGTTGGAGAAATCCGACGGAAACCTCAGCATTAAATTCATTGTACATTAAGTGTTAGAAGTAGGAAAGAAATGATTGATGGGTATGCTGTTTGGAGTAGGAAAGAATGTCTGCTAGGGAAAATTTAGCTCGGCATGTTCATTTTAATTCCAATGTTGAATCAGTCCTGACCCCCCTACTGATCAAAGGGGGCAGAGTTCCTCGTTAAGGGCTCTTGAATCCATGACTTTCTTTCTATGCGGTGGATACCCACGACTTGCTTTCTATGCGGTGGGAACCCACGTCTTACTTTCTATGCGGTGGGAGTGTCCATGACGTGCTTTCTATGCGGTGGACATACCTAGTTGTATGGGCAGATAGGCGACAACGGGAGGAGTGAACTCTTTCTGGAGGGGGGATGTTGTACCTCCCGAACATTGGAACTTTTATGAATAAGTTTGAGTAGAATTTTTACTAGAATTATGTCTTGGTGTTGTTTGCAATACTGGTTGAAGGAATGTCTTAACGAACCATTAGGTCACACGAGGAAGTGTGAGTGTGGGGGTGGAAAGTGGGGTCTTGGCTCAAGTTGCCAATGCCTACGAGATGGGTGGTCCCGATTGGTCGGGAACTCTCTGTCCCCATAGTGCTTACTCGATATTAGTAATGCTCATTGCCCCTAGAGTGGGGAATTCTCGAGAGTACGTGCCTCTGAAACATGGGGAAAAAGGCACTCGAGGCTTCTCTCCTCTTGGAAGGTGGGTCTTAGGATCGCTAGATAGTTCAAGTATGCTTCCCCTGCGAGGTGGAGCTAGATCTCCCTGCTAGTAGGCTCGAACTCGACTCACTTTGTGATGAGAGATCGTCTGCTAGTCGAACCCTGAACCATTTTGTTTGCTTCCGCAATAGATCTAGTGGCCACCGGGTTCACCATCAGATCTGCCATTGGAAACGGCGGGGTGGGGACCTCACAATACTCCTGCTATGGACTGTGCATATTGCAGAATCAAAGAACGCATTCAACTACTACAGGATTTACTCTTCAAGAGAGTTTCAACACATGATACCTCGCCCCATCAACAACCCTTGAGTACACTACTCAAGACCCACATCTTGCACCGCATAGTATGTTTTCATGCATTCACATCAGTAGCATGATAGGGCCAATCTTGAAAATGCATAGAGGACTTGAGCAAGGAGGGGGGGAGACATTTTGAATGTGGACCCAAGCGTATGAATCTGATAGAGAAGAGGGGCAATGTTTGAAGTAATCGAGTGCTAATGTATGACTTTTTTTGGAAAAATTAGAGGAGATGCCCTAATTACTAAGCGAATGGAGAAAATGTAATATAATAACCCTTAGTTGTGTATATGTTGTGAATACATGTCCAAAAAGCCAAAAATATTGCAATTTTTACTCGTTGTGTGTTTCTGGGCCAAAAATATGATCAAAATGGAGCAATCCACAAAAATAGGGCCAAGTAACACAATTAGAAGTGTTTTTTGTATTTTAAGCATGGGATGAAAATTTTCTAGGCAGTTTGGATAATTTTATTTAATTGTTATTAATAAAATCTAGAAAAAAGGTTTGAAATAAATAAATAAATAAGTCGGAATGTCAAAATTGGAATTCAACTTTAAATGCCAAACCTTGAAGCTCAATAGGAATGGCTAGGAAAATTTTGATGCAACTTTGATCAAAATGTTCGGCAGCCACTCCAACTCACTAAACACTATTGACAACTTTTGGCAGGAAGGTCCTTAGGTGTCAATTTTCAAAAATATTCATCCAAGGATACATTGTAAGGGCTACTTGGCTCAATGGGTAGATACAAATTTGGGGGTGTCAGAACAGGTACGTATAGTCCTTTAGGACACTTCTACTCTCATTTGCATTCTAGTCCCTTGAGAGAGAGCCCCACCTTGTTGTTTTTGGCGATCTTTTGCACACAGTCTATCGGTCCTAACTTGCTCCAACCATGAGGCTAAGTCCCTAACTATAACAAGAAGCATTTTGATCACTACTTTGTCCACCACCAAGGCCATAGGGGGCACGGCAACACATAGAAATCTGAAAATTTTTAAGAACAAAGACGCGTACATCGTCCACACCGTACATCCAAATCACACCAAACTTGAACCATAGGCTCATCTCTAGTAAGAGAACACAATAATGAGCTTCAAAGAGAAAAATTTCGGGTCAAATACATTGTTTATCCAATCCTAGAAAGTAGCATATGCATTCACCAGCCCGAATGGCATCCTGCGGTAAGAAAAACAACCCCATGGAGATATAAACGTGGTCTTCAGCTGGTCTTCAAGTGAAATAACTATCTAACAATGCCCTGAAAATCCATCCATAATTGAGTATCTCTCGTGCCTAGCCACCTGGTTTAGGATCTCGTCTTGAAACGACAGCGGATAGTGATTTCTCTTGGTTGCTGCATTCAATGGCTTGTACTCAACACACACTCTCCATTTCCATTCTTCTTAGGGGTTATATAACCACTGGTGAAACCCACTTTGACTCCTTCACAGGGTATATGATACCTGTATCCAGCAATTTATTAATCTCCTCCCAAAGGGCCTCCTTTTGGATTTTCCCTAGTCTTCTTAGCTTTTGTGCTTTAGGCCTATGTCCCTCCTTGAGTACAATCTTTTTCTCTACCCCATTTTCACTTCACAAATATTTGTATTCCGTCGCAAATAGGCTTGGATAGGATGCACACAACTGAACATAACTTTCTTTCTCACCCTTGGTCAAATCTCTATTTATCATATTTGAAACCTCCTGTATGCTTAAACCATGAGCTTGAGGCTACATACCTTTTTCCTTAGGAGTGAAGTCATTTATGGTGACTCCAATTAAATCTGCATCTATCTTTGGCATGTCGTCCTGGCGCTCCTCTTTCTTTGTGCTAGTATAGCCTTCATCATAGACTGTCTCCATCTCATTGTCGTGATGTTACACGCACATAGTGGGAATGAATGGATCTATCTTGCAACTTTTTAGATACATAAGTATATTTTCTGTAATGTACATATGCATATCTAAGTATAATAATAAGCTTTCTATCTCATCCTATTATTTATCTCAAGGGTAACATATTCTTACTTTACCATTAGAAAGTACTATGGGAAAGGGCCAATAGCTCCGCCACTTTAACTTGGGGGCAAAAGCATTGGTTCTTTCTTTCTACTATCTCATTATTATGTCACACCCTAGCTAGATCCTATATCTAGGGTAATTTTCAATATATACATATATTCTATGTATTTTTATATATCTCTTATATATTCTTTTAATAGCTACTAGGAAGGAATCATATCCTAGTGGGACTCTAGCTTGCATTATTTTCAAAGATGCACTCATTTTCATGCATTATTGAGAGGATGCTTACAAACCTTAGTCAAGGAGCAATGTCATGCTTTCATATTGCATGAGTTGTCCTTTGAAATTAAATAAAAGTTTAGGCTAAGGGAACCACGAGAAGACTTTGCTGCCAAAACTGTACCCTATTTTGGTGAATCTTTTACACAAGGTTTCAATTCCAATTGGAAGAAGTATATAAAATAGGAGTCATAGCTAATGAGCTGAATTTTTTGGCTCCATTTTTACTTTTTTATTTGGAGCCACGGTTAAGGAGATATGATCAAATTACTGGACCCCAGTCTGCCCACATCATGCAGGGACAACTCATTTCAAACTTTTTCAGTTTCTGTTCACATTGGCTCTTCTCTTCTTGTGTAAACCCTTGGGGGTTCCCTTCACCTATAAAAGGGGACCTCTTCTTCCTTGAAAACAATTCAAGTCATTCAAGCCATTCATGAGGGAGTGAGAGTAGTAATGCCTAATTGTACTTAGCCATAAACATAAGCCTAAGCCTACACTTACTCCGACAGGAAGACTAGCCAATCTTGTAAGCTATCCTTGGAATATAAGCTCTAATCAAAGAAGGATTTTAACTTGGTGCATCAATCAAAGCTTGAAGTCTTTCCTTTTCTTCTCTCTCCATCAAAAATGGTGAAAAACTCCCAAAGGGTTTGTCAAGTAAGATGTGTTCTACTTTGATATTTTGTTGATTTCTTGTTGTTTTATTTTTCATCTCTAATCCAACATATATCTCTAATTTCATCTCCCTCTCTAGTTAAACCTATCTCTCTCACTCTAGAAATTCATTCTCTCTACAAATTCTAGGTTCTCCTTGTTACAAGTACATCTCTCCCCACAGTATCCTTATTGCCTACGGGCAAGAATAGGGCTTGGAAGGGAAACTTCTCATCTCTTTACTTCTCTCATATCTACATTTCTCACATACTATCCTAGATGAATAATCCAAATGATGGGAATTTTTATTGCTTCCACTATGTGTGATCTATTAGAATTAACGTATGGATTAGCCGTAAAATACACTTTCAACAATGTATAGTGTTTCTCTTTGGCCTAGAAAGGCTCAATGAAATACTTCTTTCACCGGATCCCATCATTCCCTTGTAGAATATAACTTTTCTTTTGACGTAAGTGTAGTTATCTTTTTATAAACCAAGAGGATTTGTAAACACAATTAATCCCAATCACTAGACAAAACATTTATATTATGGTAAGCACAAAATTACAATTCCAAAGAACAATTCGTAGCCTGCTTGGTCCGCAAAGATTGAACACCATTAACTCATCTATTAACCCTTTCATATTACCCATGATATGATATGACCATAGCCTTGATGTTTTCATCTTTGTGTTGTTCTAATATTCTCTTTTGTGTTATTTCTTTGTGTGTGTGAGTGCAAGAGAGAAAGAGTGGAGATTCTTTTGATTACACTTCCTTTCAAACCCTAGACTTCATGGCATCTATGGTTTAATTCCTTCATATAGCTTTTGGAGTTCTCTCACAAACTCTCACAACCAAAATCTTGGTGCTTTCCTAGCAAGCCCACAAATTTCTCAACATTGTTCTCATAGCTTGTTGTGTTTTCCTCATCTTTAGCTGCCATATGATGAGAACTGCTCTCCTTGGTCCTTAAATCTAGCACAATTTTCCTCCCCTTCTCTTTGTAGGGCAGAGTGAACACTTTGCTCCCCCAATCTTGCTTAGCACCTATTGCCAAAAGCCACGGCCTACCCAAAATGATTGGATAAGCATTATCGCTTGACTTCATCACAAAAAAGTCTATCAAGCACTATATGCCCATCACCTTGACCTTCACATCCTTAGCCACACCCAAACACATGGCTTTAGTATGGTTGACCATCCTCATGTGCACATTCAACTTTGCTATCACCTTGACTCCTACCTCTTTCATAGCTACTTCCGCCATGACACAAGCCTGCACTCCACCGTCTATATAGACTTGTACCTGCATCCTTTTCTCTATGACCGCATATACCAGTGGAAGAACATCAATCAGGCTACCTACCCTCAAGGCCACGTTTTGCACCGCGTGCACATTCCCCTTAGTTCTCGGTATCTTGGTGCTAACACTTGTAGACCACTGCCTCCTGAATTTCGGATTTAAATCCAACAACTGACCAAAAGTAATGATTGCTTTTTTATTTTGAGCATCATTTACAAGGTTGTACTCGGGGTAGCCACGTCCTTATTGGAAATTTTCTTGCTTGATTTTGCAACATCTCCTTCTTTTTCTAGTTTCAGGCTACTCTTTGCCCTTGTACACCTTCCCTTTACCCTTGCTGGCTCTGGTTGCCCGTTCAGTCTTTGTGTTCCTCTCAGTTCTTGTCCTCTTATTTGCCAAAATCTTGACATCCTACTTATCCACCCCAATGATATTCACCCTTGGGACTTCACCTCCATTTGGCAGAGTTGGATGCACAAGATTCTGCATTGCTTGCCCTCTTGGACCATTAAACTACCCTTGACCCCAACCTCTACCAAACAGCAGGTAAATACCTTCTCTCTCTCTTGGTGATTGAGGGCAGTCGGGTGCATAATTTCCCTCTTCTTCACAATTGTACACCATAGATACACCTTGTTTTCTATGATGTTCCTCGTGCATAGCCTCCCTCCGACTCTGCGGTTGAAGGGGGACCATCGTCTCGTAACCCGACACACCTCTATCTTCTTCTTTATCTTTCTCCTCTTTGACCATGCAATTGCTACCACACCATTGCACTTTTTTGGGCTTTCAAAGTCGACCTTCTCTCTCACCTTAGGGTGCAGACATGCCACGAATTTATCTAGCTTGACGTAGTCCCCATTAGCCAATTGCATGGTTGTCGCTAAATCTAGTCAACACTCTTCAAAGTGACCCAAAAACCAATTGAGCTTGAGCTACAGTATCTACAAGTGTGTACCAATTGTATACACCCATAGGTCCTTGTACCATGTAGTTCCTACCCCTCCCATTGGTTCAACAACCTATGCTCCACAACCACAACACCCAAGCTCTTATTTCCATGGGAACATACCGACTCTCATTATCATGTCACATCCGATGTCTGCTATGCCTAGGGCCACACATATGAACTTTGGGCCACCACATGGCACAACAACGTACAAAACTTGGAACCAAAGGGATTCCTATGTGCCAAGACCAATGCCAATACCTACTCCACATGTAGTCTTTGGAGCACCTTCACCCACGGTGCCTGCTCACTTAGGTGACTTGGAAACATTTTCTCAAGCTATCGATCAATCTATTACTGAGAATATGAGTAACACGCCTGATAGAGAACCTAGAAGTAAGGCAGTACAAATAGCCAAGCTCACACAAAAATTTAGTGGAGATGGGGATGTGAGAAAGCATATCGAAGTGTGTAGAACCCTAAGGGTGGAAGAAAAAACATTTTACCCGACTCTTAGGAGACTGTTCTTGTTGGTATAGAACCCTAAGGGTGGAAGAAAAAACGATTTACCCGACTCTTAGGAGACTGTTCTTGAAAGAATACATAAGAGAGGGAGTGCTTTGGGGTGTAGCCTCTCAACTCCAGAAAGCCCAATGAGAGGAAGGAGAGTCAGTGAGAGACTTTATTAGTCGCTTGAAGCTTTTGAATTCTCATTGTTATCCAAATGAGCGCTTCAATAATAATCAATGCTTCACTTACATCTTGATTGAGCACCTTCAGCTTCGCATCCATCTTGCCTGGGAAGGCCTCCTTAGGAAAGTCATGAGGAAATCTTGCCCGTAGAGCTGGTCACACCTGCCTTGGCTGACCTTCCAAAGCTTCATACCAAATTTTAGCTTTCCTACGCATCACCAAAGGAAATGTCTGCATCTTTCTATCCTCGTTTGGCATACACAACGATAGCATATACAGCTCAAAATCTGACATCCACTCATCACGGCCCTCCTCGCCTGTGACAATTGTTCCATAGCTTTTAGCCACCATGACTTCCAACGCGAAAAACTGCTTCTTTTTATCAACTAGGAGCAATCAGTGTGCTCCTCCGTGGGGGCACCAAAAGATGGAGAGGGGGAATGGGGGAACACACCCGACACAATAACAAAGGCCTCTCTATAGCTCAGGGTATCCACAACACCCCTATCCTCTCAAAGAACACCTTCAAAAACACTCTTTACACTAGCATACCATTGCTTGCTCATTTCCCAATGCTTACACACTCCAGAGGTCCACCACACAACACACACCTACTACCCCGACATGTCTCCATCTTATACATGCACACAACCACTCAATCTCACTCTCTCACACAAAACACCAATGGTCCAAGGGGGCACACACATCCACACTGCTGGCACTGCGGGGAAACACAAGAGCAGGAGAAAGAGAAGGGGGGAAGGAGAAATGACAGCAAAACAGGGCAACAGTGGCTTGATTATGCTTCAAAGGCATGTATAGAGCTTGCAATGCCACCACAATGGCTATTTTCAAGAGAAATTACAAAGGGATTTTACACGCACACTCCTCTGCCAAAGAGCTCCACTCTACAGGCTTCAAACAGCACTAAAAAGGCCCCCATTTTATTAAAAAAATGGTTTTTATAGTGGGGGTCTTCAACTTTGAAAATTGCACTTTAACTGGCCCATCTAGCACCCCAATTTGGAAACTTAGGAAGGGGGGAGCCGCTTTGCTTCCATCTGCACTCTTTTTCCCTCTTTAACTTGTGCTCTTGAAGGGGGGGTGCACTAGAGATGTCGCTAGTGCCCCTTGGCAAAAAAAAAAAAGTTTTATTTTTCCTTTTTTCACCCTTTGGGAGGCTTCCTCCTACACTGCTCCTTTGACCCTTTGACCGGCTCTTTGTCCGCCCTTTGACTCACTCAAACCCCCATTTGGTCTTGTTCATTTATCTAGCCTTGGGCCCTTTCTCTCTCACACGGGCCTTGCCCTACCTAGCCTTGCAATGGCCCCGCCTACCCCTTGCACATGGCGGCCCCCTTGAACTCCTTTTGAGTTTCCTCTCGCCCCCTCTCTCTCTCCCTTGTGGAATTTATTCCCTCCTCCCTTGCACTAGCGATATCACTAGTGTGTGTGTGTGTGTGTGTGTGTGTGTGTGTGTGTTGGGGGGGGGGGGGGTATGCTTGTCTTCAAAAGGGGGGGAGCCTAAGGGGCACGAAAACGACATCCTTCCATGTCACCAACTGCAACGCCACAATAGCACCTCCATCGGCCACCCTCAGTCAGTGCGTCATCACCAACCGCCGCCCTTTCCTCCCAAAATAGCGGATGCGCCGCCCTGCGCCATCAACCCTGACACACTCAACGCCTCCAAAGGCCCGCCATTGCCAAGAGCTCCAAGGGAGCGCTTCACCCATGTGATGCTTACAAGGGGCACTACTCTTGACCCTTATACACTTTGTTGTTGTGCTTGCCTTGCGCATATGGGACTACGGTGCACCAATGGTAGTTCGACAGGCCATGGCCCTCCAAGGCTCTTTGAATTCAAACACAAATTTGAAAAAACAGACAAGTTTTTTACTCCCCCAATTTTCAACTGCTTGCAACTTGGTGCCTATTGATTCGATTGCCTAGCCATAAGGACTAGGTAAAAATACACCTCGTTGGCTTTGATCTGTGCAGATCCCTTTGTCTTTAGACTTCCCCATGGCCTTGAACCAGGAGCCCAAAAACTGGGAAAACCAACTGCATTCACATGTTCGGTGTGAGCCTTCAACTTTGACCCGGCATTGCCTACTAATCAGGAATTCAATTGACACATCATCAGTTCCTATCTACTCCACATGAAGTGCATCACCCTCTAAAAATCAGTCGAGGCCCAAAAAAGACCAAATAGCATGATTTCTCATGCGGTCAAGTGGGCACAAATCCGACCCCTGGCAAAACTTCAACTGGCCATAACTTGCTATCGAGAGCTCTGATTTGCAATCCAAAAAGATAGGCATGCTCCATAATTTGAGCACTACGTGCCTAAACACTAATATCCACTCGGGACACCTATCCCCAGCTTACGTGTCCATCCCAAATCTGCTAAACCTTCTAACTTCAAACTGCAATATCCTGCACACCGGGGTTCCGTTTGACGAGTCGTCTGGACCGGCTTCTAGAGCACATTAAACCCCACATTCTAGAGCACAAACTTGGCACTTTGGGCATATCTACTTCCTATCCCATTTGGACCCTTCTTGAAGCCTTTTTGTCCTAAGAAGCCGCATTAAGGATACATTCTCGCTACCTTTGGCTGCCCAGGACCTTGATACCTTCTCTAGCCTTTTACATTGCACCTGCCTATAGACTTAGCCTGGCATTTCACACTTTCTAGCTTGGACCAACTTTGGTTGCACCAATGTCAACCAATGCTATTAGAGCAAAAGGGCTAAACACAGGGCTAGAGAGAAGTTGATGCCTAGATTAAGAGTCAAAACACGATATGTGATGTTTGCAGATAAGTATTGTGTTAAAGACAAGGTTTTAGAGAGATTCTCTAAATCTTGAGATCCAAATACAAGAGACAGCATAAGAAACTTGAGAAAACAAATCGAAAGTCTAAAACTAAAACAAAACCTAAGAACACAAAAGAACCAGGACTGTACGAGTTTGAAGAAACTAAATGGATCAAGGTTGAGAGAAAGAAGAAATACAAAGAGCTCAAGAAAACTTTGAATGAAGTGTGGACTATGGAAATAGAGAGTGGTGAAGATGAGGGTGAGAAAAATGGTGACAAAATGAGTGTATCTTTCCACTACAAAAAATTCACTATCTTAGACAAAAAAGTAATGATGGCACATCCCATATGAGAGCGAGTCATGTGATGGGCCAGAGGATGCAAAGCAAATAGACTTGGTAGAGCTAGGAGAAGAACCAAGTCTTGTCTATATAGCAATTTTTCTGAGTCTGGATGAGGAGGAGAAGCTCATAAGCCTTCTCACGGAGTACAAGGACTTGTTTTCTTGGTCATACAAAGACCTAAAGGGAGTAGATCTGATAATATGCCAACACACTATCCTATTAAATCCCAATGAAAGGACTAGCTGACTGAGACCATACATGTATAATGATATGTTTGCTAAGCACGTCAAGGAGCAGATTGATAAACTAAAGGAAGTAGAGTTCATCTATGAGATACAACACGCCAACTTGGTATCTCCAATTGTGGTAGTGCCCAAGAAGAATGGTAAACTTTGAGTGTGTGTGAATCTAAAGAAGGCTAATACCACCACAATAAGGACAATTATCCCTTAACTATCATTGTCCATGTTCTAGAATGAGTGGCATGCAAGTGGGCATATTCTCGCTTAGATGGCTTCTCTGGCCACAACCAGCTTGCAATTGCTCTTCAAGATCAATATATTAAGACGGAATTCTCCATAGAATGGGGTATATATGCATATAGAGTCATGCCCTTTGGATTGACTAATACTCTGGCAACATTCCAGAGATTAATGGTGCATGCTCTCCCTTTCAAGAAAAGTGAGGAGACAAGCATGTACTAATCGATGCAGCACAAACTTCTTGCCTGCAATCAACCTTCAATTTTTTCTTTTGGGATCTTGGTAGATTTCTCATAAAAGATAAATAAAACTCAACGTATATACTCATAGTATACTCATACTAGTCAATAAATATCAACAAATAGGTGATGGTCTCAATCTGCAACACCCTAAAATATTTACGGTAGTCTACTAATAACATTGTCCCATGAGCAAAGAGTTGAAAAATGCTAAGTTCTGCTATAATTAAGCAAATATATTGCAAAAGTAAAGAGGGGGAGGGTTGCATGCAAGATCGAGTGCTAATGCATATGAAGACCTATAGATAGCATGTTAGCAATCCCTGTTCCTTGCAGTATTGGTTTTTCTCCTTAAACACATATGGTGATAGAGAGAAGTGGTAGACAAAACATAATAAAAAATATCTATTCGTGGTTCTACACTTAAGTTTTCTAAGCTCAAGTCACCAAACATGTGTTTATCTCCTCTTTCTAAGTTTCTTAGTCATTTTGTGAGAGATGCAATTGTGAAGTTGGGATCACTCGGCCATAGTCCCAATGCAAAGTGACCATAAGTTGTTTGTCCATGTCCATGAGTGAGCATTCTTTTCAAGGATACTAGAAGCCTCTCAACTCCATTGAGAGATTTTGGAACTGGTTTAATTCATGGTATAGCAGTCTTACTTTGGTCCATCTTGTCATGTATAATGCACAAGAACTTGGTTGGGTTCATTTATGAAGACCTCCTCCAAGCATAGGACACATTTCTACAGCTCATTTGTTGCAACATGTGTGCTCTCCTCTATTCCATGTATCTAGCACGCTCCACCTAATTTTTGGTAGACTCTAGCTTGACCTTTATTGATGTGCAAATGTAACATTTAGAGAATGTGCTTGATTTTGATAAAGTGACTGTCATGAAGACTATTTTCCACAACCTTGAGAATGTTGGTTTTATCTCCATTGTGACAAGTGTGTCATTTACTTCCCGCAAAATGTCCACGTGTTTGTACATCATTGGTAGAACACTTTGAGTTTCACGAGTGCCATGCATGGTTGCCCTTGAATTATGTGGCATTTGATCTGCATTATTATCTATGAAGCCATGTATGAGTGCTTTTTCCGTCTCAACATGTGTCAAGCTCTTCCTTATTATTCCAGTGTTTTCATGATTTCCATTGCATGCTCCATCCAAGAATTTCTTGTGAAAATTGTAATATGTTGACTTTCCCATTCCATGCATTTGTTGGAATTAGGGTTGCAGAGGAACGCACACAGCTTGGAGAAGACGAAGGAAGCTCAAGGCACACAATAGAGAGTATGTTACTTAGTGTGCAATGGAAATATAGATAGCCCTAGAGTGATGGGCATATATACAATGCACGGGGGAAAAAATCTCCTAAAGAGGGAAAAAATGCCCCGGCGGTCCTAGTGTGCTCACACACATCACTACCACATGTATATGGTAACAAATCCCCCCTGGAGTGATGCGGTGAACAAGAGCTGGCACATGAGTAAAGGGAAGTGCCATGCCCTGAGGACACGATCAGTTCACAAAGGGGAGTAATCCCAAAGCTTTGCGGAAAGCTTCAAGCTTCTCACGAGACAATGCCTTTGTGAAAAGATCTGCAAGGTTGTCCTGTGTTGGCACATAAGCCAAGCTGATCTCTCCTATTGAGAGCCTCTCCTTGACATAGTGGTAATGCACCTCAATGTGCTTTGTGCGAGCATGAAAAACTGGGTTCCTCGCAACTGCCAATGCGCTTTGACTGACAGTATAGATAGTGTTGGCAGTGTCCTGTCCAACACCCAAATCAGCCATAAGGCGTTTGAGCCATACACACTCAAGCGTAGCTATGAAGACTGCCCTGTACTCAGCCTCACAACTCGAAGTGGCCACAGTAGGTTGCTTCTTTCTCAACCATGATATACATGAACTTCCAAGCATGAAACAAAAACCACTTGTGGACACTCGCGTGTCAAAACAATCAGCCCAATCTGAGTCCGAAAAAGCATGTAAGTATGGCGGCAATGATCCCCCCTTGGGATAAAACAAGCCAAGATGTAAAGTGCCACTAAGGTAGTGGAAAATCCTCTTGACAGCCTGCCAATGCTTAGACCCTGGGCTATGCATAAATCTGCTAACCTTTGAGACTGCAAAATGAATATCTGGCCTCGTGTTGCATACATAAATGAGGCAGCCAACAGCAGTTTGGTAAAGAGCGACATCAGCAGGATCTCCAGCATCATGTAGACTCAACTTCAAACCTATTTCCAAGGGAGTGGCAATAGGTTTGCAATCCTCAAGTCCAAACTTACATAGCAATGTCTCTATGTAACTTTTTTGACACAAGGCAATACCACCATCACACTGCTTAAACTGTATACCCAAGTAATGATGCAACAGCCCCAAATATTTCATCTTGAAAGTAGCATTCAAATCAGCCTTAAATTCAGCAATATGTCTCTCATTTGGTCCAGTGATCAGCAAATCATCAATATAAAGAACCACAATGAGAAGTACATCACCCTCACGCTTTACATATAATGTGCTTTCTGTTGGATTGTTACGAAAGCCTTGTTTGACCAAATGAGTTTCAGCTTTCTCATACCAATCACGAGGAGATTGCTTCAACCCATACAAAGCCTTCTTACATCTGCACACTTTGTCGTCTTGTCCTTTATGACAAAACTGCGAGGCTGCGTTACATAAACTTCCTCAAATATGTCACCATTCAAGAAAGCAGTAACAATGTCTGATTGATGTACATCCCAACCAAAATGAGCTGCCAATACACATAGAAAACGCACAGTAGTCATACGACAAGTGGGAGCAAAAGTCTCTTCATAATCTATGCCTTTTTGTTGTGCATAACCCTTTGCAACAAGTCGAGCCTTATGGCGATCGATCTCACCATCCGGCTTGCGTTTCAACTTGTAAACCCACTTCGTACCAATGGCCTTTTTGCCAGGAGGCAAATCACATAAAGTCCATGTGTCATTTTCTATAAGTGCATCATATTCTGATTGCATGGCAGCCATCCAATTTTCTGAATTATGTGCTTCATCAAAAGACAGAGGCTCCTCAACATCATGTAAGCTAGACACAGCCAAAGAATAACAATCTGATGCATAAGATGCATGGCGAGAGCCTGAACGAGTACGACTAGTCAAAGGTGCATCCAATTTACTGTCACGCAAAGTGTGCACTAGCCATTTTGGCATACCTCTAGCCTGCTCATTTTCAGCCCTTTCCTCATCAAGTACATCATGTACATATGCATCAGTAATAGGCTGATCTAAAACATTTTCAGAAACCCCGAAAGGTTGTACATTTGCCTCATTGGAACTTACATTCGTATTTCCACCACTGAAAAGAGGCAACAAAGTGTCATAAATGTCATGTGAGCTTACATTACTGTCTCTAGTACATGAGAGCAAGGGCTGAACAGAATCTTCCACAAACACTACATCCCAAGAAACCAGAATACGTTTTGTTTGCGGATGATACAACCTGTAACCTTTGCTTTCAGCACTATAACCAACAAAAATACATTTGACAGCCTTATCATCCAATTTTATGCACTGTGTTTGTGGCAACAAAGCATATGCCAAACAGCCAAAAACACGTATGTGCTCAATAGAAGGCTTTCTATCATGCCATGCTTCATATGGAGTAATAGACTACAAAGCTTTCGTAGGACACCTGTTAAGTACATAAGTGGCACACAAGATGGCCTCAAGCCAAAAAGAATGTGGCAAAGCTTGACTTTTGACCATACATCGTGCCATTTCCGTCAGTGACCTGTTTTTCCTCTCAGCAACACCATTTTGTTGAGGTGTATAAGGCACTGTACATTGGCGTTTTATCCCACGACTAGCCAGAAATGCATTAAATTCATGAGACATATACTCCCCCCCTCAATCGGAACGGAGGGTGCCCATAGTACATTTCGAGACATTTTCAGCCATAGCCAGAAATTGTTTGAAGCACATAAAAACTTCGGACTTCTCTTTAAGCGGAAATACCCATGCATGCCTAGAGTAGTCATCAATGAAAGTCACGAAGTACAGGTAATTGCCCAAGGACGGAGTTTGCATGGGCCCACAAACATCACTATGCACAAGCTGCAACCTGCATGTGGCCCGAACTGAACCATCCTTTGGAAATTTAGAACGCTGCATCTTACCCAAAATACAGCCTTCACAAACATGTTTGACAGGTGCTTCAAGAGGCGGCAAAGAAGCAACCATATCAGATTTCTACAAACGCAGCAAACTGGCAAAATTCAGATGACCAAAACGTGCATGCCAAAGTTTTGCATCTGAAATAGCCCTTGAATCTGCAACAACATTTGAAAAATTTTGTCCACACTTGTCATACAAAGTGAGCTTATACAGCCCACGACAAAAAAGCCCAGATGCAACAATTTCATCACCAAAACTGAGATCATGAACTGTACATCTGTCATCCACAAATTTGACTACAAGTCCAAGTCTAGCAAGTGCGGATACAGACAAGAGATTCTTCTTGATCCCAGGTACATAAAGTGCATCAACAAGTGTGAAGGAACTGCCATTAGCAGCAGTGAGCACAATCTTTCCAACTCCCTGAACTGGATAAGAGGCGTTGTTGGCACAAGTCACTGAATTCCCATGAGGGACAGACTCAAGAGAGGTAAACAATTCACGATGTGAGGTAATGTGCTTTGTAGCACCACTGTCGAAATACCACACATGTGAATCTGTAGCAACTGACAAGCATGCATCATGAACAGAAGGATTGTAAGTGCACTCTGCGCTAAAAGCCCATTCTGCATCAACATCAGCAACACAGTCTCCTTTCACAGAAGACTCAACAATGGATGCATTTGTAGTGGAACCAGCATTTGCAGTGGAACCACCCTCTTTCTTCTTAGCCTCTTTGACCTTCAACTTAGGACACGACTTGATCAAGTGATCATTAGCTTTGCAATAATGGCAACGCATCTTCTTTTTGCCCTTATCACCAGAATTGCCAGACGAAGTACTGCCAGCAGAAGCATTAGGAATAGAATTTTTTCCACTCGCAACATTACTGTTACCACCCTTTCTTTGAGAAGCAATAAAAGCCTGTTCAACTGCACGCTGCCTAGTCCTGTTTTTTCTAGAAAGTGACTCTTGCAACAGCAATGTGCATAATGTATCAAACTTGACAACTTCAAGATTTCCTTGGGTCATTAGTCTCCAAGTACTAGCAAAAGTCTGGTAGGAATCTGGTAAGGCATCAAGAACAGTCTGCACAAGGGAACTATCTGAAATGACTTCACCTGCAGAAATAAGCTGCTCATTGATATCCTTGATACTAGTAAGGAAAGTGTCCATATCATCTTCCTCATGCATAATCTTCGACTCCAGCTCTTTACGCAGCAAAGCAATTTTAGCCTCATTGTGGCTTGCATAAAGACCTGCTAAAATATCCCAAGCTTGTTTTGCAGATTTTGCTGAACGGATGTGAGAAACAATGGTGCGCTTCACAGACAACGCAATCAATGCATGAGCCTGCGCATCCTTAACATCCCAATGAGCTTGTTCTGCCGTAGGCAAAACAACTCTAACAGCTGCAATCCTTGCAGCAAGACTTGCAACATCCTCAACATCGCCTACATCCTCAGAACCAGGACGTACATCAATGCCTTGCACAATGTTCCAGACACCCTTTGACACAAGAACATGTTGCATCATATAAGCCCACATAGGGTAGTTGTCCCCATCCAACCTGTCCTCAGCAGCAAACATCTTGAACACATCTGTGTTGTTGTTGTCAGCCATGGTAAATGCTGCACCTAATGTGAAAACTGCCCGAAAATAGGAGAAACGGAGCGGGAACAACCTGTGCTATATAGCACAAACCGTAGAAGACTATAAGGCACCTGTTATGCAAAAAATGGCACTGACAAAAATTCTGCACAAAATGACGAAATAGCCTGTGTAGTACTGCCTGTAGTGGAAACGGAGGCCGAAATGAGCCCAAATAAAAATTCTGAGCAGACCAAGCTCTTCAAGCTTGCCCAAAATATTTGTCGACCTGCAAACGCTCGCCAAAGCTCACTGAAATCAGAGAAAGTGAGCAGGCGTGTGCTGGAGTAGCTGGCGACTAAGCCCGGGAGGACGTGACCTACTCTGATACCAATTGTTGGAATTAGGGTTGCAGAGGAACGCACACAGCTTGGAGAAGACGAAGGAAGCTCAAGGCACACAATAGAGAGTATGTTACTTAGTGTGCAATGGAAAGATAGATAGCCCTAGAGTGATGGGCGTATATACAATGCACGGGGAAAAAACCTCCTAAAGAGGGAAAAAATGCCCCGGCGGTCTTAGTGTGTTCACACACATCACTACCACATGTATATGGTAACAGCATTACATACCTTATTTCCATCAAAAGTAGACAAAGCATTCCTCGTATTGATCTTTTCTATAAGCCATTCTCATACAATCCAATACAAATGTGCATCGGCTAGTGTAGCTTTGTCCCCAAAAGTCTTCCCTGGCTTGCATGATTTTGGATATGCTCCAATGTCACAACATCACTTCTCACAAAATCAATTTTTGCAACTTTGTGATGTTTACAACATCACGATGTACATCTAAGTGCTAGAAATATATAAATGACAAGAGTTACATCCCAAGCTACATTGATTCAACCCATGGAGGATGGTAGGATTCTCTAGCTCAAATTTGAGCCTAGATGTAGATCTAAGTGCTAGAAATCTAAAGATGAAAAGAGTTTCAAGATGGATCCCAAGCTAAATTGAGTCAACCCATGGAGGATGGTAGGAGGCTCTAACTCAAATTTTAGCCTTGATGTAGATCTAAGTGCTAGAAATCTAAAGATGACAAGAGTTGCAAGACGGATCCCAAGTTACATTGAGTCACACATGGAGTTTGGTGGAATGTCTAAATTGATGTTGGAGCCTAGAGGTACATCTATGTGCTAGAAATCTATAGCTAGAAAGAGTTGCAAGATGGAGTCCTCTTTACATTGAATCAACCCATGGAGGATGGCAGGAGGCTCAAACTCAAACTTGAGCTTAGATGTACATCTAAGTGCTAGAAATACTTAGCTAACAAGAGTTTCACGATGAAGCCCAAGGTACATAGATGCAACCATGGAATTTGGTAGGAGGCTCGAATTCAAGTTTGAGCTTAGGTGTACATCCAAGTGTTAGAAATCTATACTTGTGACATGGGTTGCAAGATGGAGTCCAAGTTACATGGAGGCACCCATGGAATTTGGTAGAAAGCTCAAACTCAAGTTTGAGAAAAATAATCTTAAGATTTGACCACATGGCCAAATCTTAACCAAAGTTTTGAGAGCATGGCTTGAAGGAGCTTTTCAAAAATAGTTTGAGATTTGTCCATATGGCTAAATCTTTAAGACATTGGTGATTCCCAAATTGGTTCTAAAGTCTCAAAATCTCTAATATGGTGTTTTTATCAAAAAATATAAAAATTATAATCAAATTGTTAACTAATCTAGTATATTTGTTATTTCAAGTGGAAGAAAACAATCAATAAGGGCTTGTCGTGCATGTTGACTCAATCACATGGAACGTTCACATGCATCAAGAGTGGTAAAAATGTGTTAAGAATATTTTTGGCCAAAACAATGTGTTGGGTTCTAGTATTTTGGCCAAAACAATGTGTTGGGTGAACCAAATATGTACACTTTTATATTTCATCAATTAGATGTTATTCGACCTTGCAAAAGAAGTCTGTCTTTTATCTTTGTGGTTGAGCTCTTTGTACAAGATTTCTTCTGTATTCAAGAAATATTTTCTTTTGTACCAAAAAATTTGTCTTCTCAAGATTTACGTCTATATATATCATGGATGAAATAAATCTTGTTGGTGCACAGTGTGTTTATTGAAAATATTTTTTCTTACATTGACCATTGTGCCTTCTGTTTTGAACAAAAAAAATTGAAGCATATAATTTTAATTTCAAATTTACAAAACATTTACTATTGAGTTGGCACATGTCATTGAGGACTCATAGGCTTAGAAGGAAATTGATTCCACCACCCTCAGATACTATACGTAAACAAAGAAGAGTATTGATCCTTGAACTCAATGGTGTTTTACTTAAGAACATTGAAATGCAACATGGAGATGTATGTTCAGATTGGGGAAAACATATGCATCTCGTTTAAGAAAGTACAATTGTTTGGCATTTTATTTGCAAAGACGCATTCACTTTCCTTGATTTTTGCATGCAATGGTTTGAGGTGTGGATTTGGAGCACTAATAGATAGCAAAGGACTCGTCGTATTCTTGAGTTATGCTTTCTATAACACCATCAAAAATCTAATGTCATAGCAGGACAAACAACATGCCCAAAGACAGATCTTCTAATTGGATATCAATTTGTATACCACAAGAACTTGGATGTAGCATGGAGAATTTTTCATGATTTGGATGGAAATAATACCTTTATATTTTATGAAGCCCTTTACAGTGTAATGTGAAATATTCTCGGAATCTACTTGAATTTTCCAAAAATGTGGAATCAATCAATAGAAGAGCTTGAATTTTTTTAGAGAGAACAATCACTGGATGGTTCCTTGGTTGGATCTATGCAAGGGACAAACGAGATTATACTTGCAATATGTTGGTAAATGAAGCAGCTTGTGACAGAGAAACCTTGTACGTATTGGAGCAATACATGAGAAAATACAATGTTTAAGGATGTATTTATAATCATTGAGCCTCTTGTATAGTATCTTTTCCAAGGATGAGTTGTAAAATACTTGGATCCATGTAAATATGTGAATTGCATTTTATTTTCTATCTTGGTGTTTCTAAACATCACACTATTTTGAGGTCCCTTAAATTCTAAAACTTGTTTTTTATTATTTTAGATTCTTTTTAGTCTTGATATCACCAATTATTTAACGTTAATGTCTCAAATTTGAGCTACTGATTCAAAGAAAATTTTCCACATGAAGAATGCTGTATAATGAAAATTAAGTTTAGTGACATGCTTCCCTCATGCTTTTGATGTCATTGTGTCGATGCACATAACTATGCATTTCAATACACCTGTCCCTATAGATATGTGTTAAGGGATATATGGGACATAGAGTGTAGCCACCAATAGATGATAGCTCAAACTGCACAAAAATACTAAGTTTTTCAATAGAGTTATAAGAAATGGGACTTGAATAATTCCCAAAATTCCTATATATGTCCTCAATTGGATTAGTAGATGTAGGCTTAAAAAGTATCATTTGCCACTAACCCAAGACATGCTTCAAAAAATCCATGAGGAGAAAAAACGAACTCAAGAAAAACAGTGAATAGTCAAAGAAGCTCAAGCGGAAGCAAAGGAACAAATGGCAAAGAGAAAGCTTCGACAACAAGGGCAGCATCTAAGACCACCACTATGAATCAATGCACTCAAAGAAACAAAATTTGATGAAACGATTAAGAGAGATAATAAGTCCAACAAGACCCAAAAACACCTTGATCAAGAAGAAAAGAGATGGAAGGATGTAAGATTACACCAAGAGACAATGATATATTGCGACTTATATAGAAGAGGGGACTAACGTAATCTAGAAGGTGTATCTTGTAGGTGAAGCTTTACCGCCTTTTCTACTGTTTCGAGCGAGAACAACTCTTTTTATTTATTTGTTGGGGAGTTTTTAAAGGCCTCCTTGTAGCCCTGTAGCCCTACTCTTAACCAATACATCTACACCACTAGCTTAATTTAAGAAATAGTCACGGTTTTATTTTGAGCGATGATGCCAATTCAAGGACAATCTTGCAATTGAGTTGTAATTAGCATAATTCCAAAAATAGTTTTCAAAGAATCAAAGTTAAATTAAAGCACCTAAAGGATAAAAAATTCTTGGACAACCTGTGAATGAGAATCTAAAAATAGTTTCAAGAGAATCAAGGTCAAATTGAAGCACCTGAAGGATGTAAAATTCTTGGATGACCTTTTAAAGAAGCTACATTTGCCCAAATAAATAAATAAAATTAATAAGTAAAAATAAGAACCCAGGGATTTTGAATTCTTAGAGAGCACCCAAGGCTCACTCATAGAAAGATTTTGGAATTACACTATGGGAATGCGGACAATGTACGTGAAATTAGCTTTTTTATTTCAAAAAGTTTTCAAAAAAAGAGGAGATAACTTTACTAAGAAGCTTCAATAAGTGATAAGAGCGTAGGTAGCTTGTATAAGGTGCTTAGGTAAGTGATAAGACAATAGATACATAATAAGAGAGTAGGCCCTAACTTGTTTAAGAAGCCTTGATAAAGATAAAGGAAATGAAAACTTCTAAAAGAAGTTTTGATAAGAAGATAAGCAATAATGAAAAAGGATAAGTGTAAACACTTATCAAAAACCTCTTATCAAAAGTGCATAAAAGAAGGGATTTCCTTCTCGTTTTACACCTTTCATTCTCTATTTAAGACCATTCCTTCTTATTTATAGAATATAAGTTAGAGTTCCACCTTATAGAGAAATCTTGAGGAAGCCATATCCACTCTCTCTCTCTCTCTCTCTCTCTCTCTCTCTCTCTCTCTCTCTCTCTCTCTCTCTCACACACACACACACACACACACACACACACACACACACACATACACACACACACACACATATGCATCCTCTCAAAGAAGCCAAACTTATTTTGTGGAAGCCATAGCCAAGATTCTTACACACACACTGTTAATACTTATTGAGTACTAGATCATAGACTAGATGCAGCTCTCAAGGTACACTCTAGCACTATGTACGTGCTACAAGCTATTAATTATAGTACTTGTGCTAATTGCAACAAAAATGGGATTTTTTGGGTTTATAAATGAAGTAATTGAATGATATAATCAAATGCACTATTCAAGAGAATAAGTACACAAGTTGGTCTGATGAGAAACTTTCAATTATATTACTAATGGCGGAATAACATGAAGTGTAGAAGACCAATTGGGGATACACTGATCAATGGGAGAGTCAACTCAATTACCAATCAAAAAGTATTGAAATAAAACTTTTATGTGGTTCTTAAAAATGTGTGATTACAATCTTTGTCTCCTCTATGAGAAGATATTACAAAGCTATTTAGATAGATCTTCATGGCAGGTAGCTAGTGGCTGTTACTATAGAAAAACAACACTACAAGGCTTGTTTATAGAGACCATAGTTTGAGGAGGTTAGATCGGTTAGCTGCCCATGAGAGATTTGGTATGCTGATAAGTGAAATTTTGAGCTACAAATGTGCTTTTGGAATCTCCTCCTACCTTCTCCTAGATTTATAAAAATGAGTTGTGCAAAACTGCTTGTGCTAATAGGTGGACTAACTCCAATTTTCTTGACTTAACTATAGAAAAAGTGATTTTCCTCCCACCAATCATGGCATGATTGATTGACTCAAACCTAAGGGTGACCAATTAAGATTATTGTGACTCATAATGCCGATTTTACACTATAATATAAAGTACATGAAACCTATTTTAAGTATGCATGCAATATTGATTCTTGAAGACCCCCCCTCAAGTGCAAGACTGAATAGGATTGCACTTGCCAACCATAAGCTTATTCTTGAGCATATAAAACTTGTTAGAAATAAGGGGTTTTGTAAAGATATCAACAATTTTCTCATGTGTAGAGTAATGAAGAAGTGTGACTTCTCCTTCTTGAACCTTCTTTTGAGTGAAATGATAGTGAACTTAGATGTGCTTGGCTCTAGCATGGAGAATGGGTTGTTGGAGGGGTAGATGCTTGAGAGGTTGTCACAAAATATTTTTATAAAATCTGAGATATGGATTCCTATGTATTTCAAGAATTCTGCTTAGCCATATGACTTCATTAATGACATTGGTTGCTCCTCTATACTCGGGTTCGATTCATAAAAGACTAATCGTGTGTGGCTTCTTACTTGACAACTCATCAAGCCACTTTCAAGGGAGCGGCAATAACCTGAAGTAGCCCTTCTATCTTTAATTTTTCCAATCTAATCCATATGTATGTAAGTGAGTAGCTTCAAATGATAGCGAGCTTCATAAAAGAGAACATGATGAACTGTGCCTTTGATGTGTACCTAAGAATCCTCTTGGTTTCCATCCAATGTGATTGCCTTGGCATCTCCATGTACTGTTTTAAAAAACACATGGCATATGATATGTCCGGTCTTGTGATTTTAAGATAAATTAAACTTTTCCAACTAGCTTTCTATACATATGAGAATCTACATGCTTCCTAATAGCTTTTAGGCTCCTTTATGTGTGAGAATTTAGTCATAAATGCTAAATGTTGGTCTGCAAAATTTGATATGTAAGTGAGCCTTTGAGGTGGGTTTCTTTCCCTTGTAGATCTCCTTTGCTTTGGTCTTAATCTTCTTCATGTATGTGGTTGCAATGCTTGTGGTAGGATTGCTAGGTTGCAATGTATCACCTTCTTGAGCACTCTCATGGTCGACGGCAGACTCCATGGTTGAGTCTCAAGAATGAGAGGTTGCGTCATCACCTTCATGTGGGACTTCTTGATAGCTTGATGAAGTATCTTTGAACCACCTGTCATTCTCATCAAAGACAACATCTTTATAAATAAAGAGCTTCTTTGTATATGAGTTTAAGAACCAACATCCTCTCGAATTAAGGTCATACCCTATGAATACACACCTCTCCAACTTGACATCGGGATTACTTCTCTTCTCTTTTGAAATATGCATGTAAGAAATGCATCCATAAACTTTCAAATTGGAGACATTAAGCTTGGTACCTTAGTATGCATCCTCGCGAGTGAGCTTTGGTAGTAGGACTCTTGTTCATGAAATAAACTGAGGTGTTGACTACTTCAACCCAATAAAATTTTGGAAGGTTACCTTCTTTGAGCATAGCTTGGGCATGCTCTACAATAACCTTATTCTTCTCTTGGCCACTCCATTTTGTTGTGGAGTGTAAGTACATGTCTATTGCCTTCAGATTCCATGTTGCCATCAAAATTCTTCAAACTCCTTGGGCTTAAACTCCCCCCTTGATTTGATCTGAGAGTTGTGACCTGCTACATTCCTTCTCTACCATAAGCTTTGAGATGTTTGAAATAAGAGAACACATCAGATTCTTGATTCAAGAAGTAAATCCATACCTTTCTTCACATGTCATCACTACAAGAGACCACTTAAATTCTGACGTCAGATTATCGACGTCAATGGCGAGCATCGGTATATATGTAGGTATATCTAGAGGGACATCCAATTTTTTTTAAAAATGATTCTCAAATTTTTGACACTGATATTGGTGCGTATAGCGGTGTTGATATCGATGCCTATATTGGTGCTTATTTTGGCGTTTATTTTGTTGACTATACCGATGCATGTATCGATGCACTCTACAAAAAAAAAATGCGGGTTTCTCCAGCTCATTTCGCTCGTTTTTCTCTCCCTCTCTCGCCCTCCTCCTCATCACTTGCTGCAGATTTGCTGCCACACGGCTTGCCGGACTTCATATTTCCACTCATAGGCTGCTCCCCATCAACAAGGTAATCTTCTTTTCAAGATTCTAGTAGATTTGTTCACTTTTGTGTGTGTGTGTGTGTGTGTGTGTGTGTGTGTTGTTGAGATGTCGAGCTCTACACCTTGAGCTGGCATCCACTATGGGTCTTGGCCGCTTACGGCATTTACTCACTGGCGCGTTAGGTGACCGACACGGAGGATCTCTGCCAGTGATTCTACAGCTGGACTACACTTATAGTGCCAGCCTAGTACGCTTCTAGTGAGTTCACACTTAGTGACCGCATGTACATATGTGCTACTTTTCAGCTTTAGCACTTAGTCATTTTGTACTCTCTTTTCTGTGAAGAAGAAGAAGAAGCTTTCCATCTCTGTGTGCTTTGTGCTTGTCTTGTGTAGATCTCTTGCATCCTCATTCTTTACATGGTATCAGAGCCTGGTGCAGGCAAGAGAGGCTAAGAGAGCAAGAGCATCACAATCCCTTCGTTCGCACAAGTTTCTGAACAGGTCTCCAAAGTGCAGTATACAGAGATTTACTGTACAAGTACAGTGGTTGTATGTACGCTTGATTGTGGACACTCGTTGAGTGTAGAAAGCGTTACAGGTACCACGATAGCAGGTTCAGCAGATTTGCAGGTTTTTGCGGATTGCAGCTATTTTGTTTTAGTGCTTCAAGATGTTTGACGGTTTCAGTCATATTGTTACTGAGAAGCTTGAGAAAAATAACTACCCTGCATGGAAGTTCAGAATAACAAATTTCCTAAAAGGAAAAGGTTATTGGGACTATGTATAAGGAGACAATGAAAAGGAACCAGAGATTCCCAAGGCAAATGCTACAGCAGAACAAAGGAAAGCTTTGAGGGACTAGCAACAAGGCCAGAGCAAAGTGATGTATTGGCTTTCTATGAGCATCACAGATGGCATGATGGGCTATCTAGAGGATGTTGAAACCCCCGCCATTGCATGGAGAAACTTAGGCAGAGTGTTCGAGGTGAACACCAAGGCTAGGAAGCTTCAACTAAAGTCGGAGCTAAATCAGGTTAAGAGGAACAACCTCTCAATCAATGATTATGCCTTGAAGATTAAGAGTATCATTGAGGCTCTTGGATCTATTGAAGTCTCAGTGGAAGACGATGACATTGTCCGTGCATGCTTGGATGGTCTAGGAGATGAGTATGTACATTTTAGGTCTTCCATGAATACAAGAGGCGACATCCACGTGTTCCAAGATTTGATTTCTATGCTTATTCTTGAGGAGAAGAACCTTGACACATCTTCTTCTCATGGCAGAAATAATTCTGAACAGGCCTTCTATTCTAACTCCAACAGAGGTAGAGGTAGATGTCGTGGTCGAGGCCCAAGGGGTTGCTGGGGCCAATTTCTGGAAGGTCAATCAAATCAAAACAATACAGGTGGCAGGGGAAACCAGTCTCAAGGCAGGGGGAGTCAAAGAGGTCGTGGTGCAGGATCAAGCAAGCAGCAACATACTCCAGATAGCAAAGAATGTTGGACTTGTGGTGAAAGAGGTCACATGTCACGTGACTGTCCAAAGGAAAAAGCAAGTGGAAAGAGAGAACAAGGAAACTATGCATCTACTAGCAGAGATGCAGATGACAGCAAAAACGAGCGCATATTTGTTATGCAGCATGTAATGAATACAATGACTGCAGAGAATTCCACCCAAGATGATGTTTGGGATGTGGATTTAGGTGCCTCTAATCACATGACGTCTTGTGGAGAGTGGTTTAGAGATATGCTCAAACCAGATGTGTCAGGCTATGTGCAGACAGGAGGTGACACAGCTCACCCCATTGCTCATGTAGGGGACATACCTCTAAATACGAAGAGTGGGAAATCAAAGTACTTAGCAGATGTACTTCATGTCCCAAACATTACAAAGAATCTTGTTTTTGTTGGACAAATGGTTGAGCAGGATTTGCAGGTTCGCTTCAATCCAAATGGCTGTTATGTAGAAGATTTCCAGAATAGCTGTAAGCTGATCACAGAGGGAAAATGTGTGGGTAGAATGTTTACGCTGAATGTAGACATGCCTGAGGTAAAAGCTGCATTATTTGCACAGGGCACAGGTGTTGTGGCTGATGTTGACATTTGGCACAAACGCATTGGCCATGTCAATGAGCAGAGATTGCGCAGCATGCAATCAAAACAGATTGTAAAAGGTTTGCCCAAATTCAAGGTGGATGGTATGCATAAAGTGTGTGCAGCATGCCAGTTTGGAAAACAATCGAAGGGCTAATTTCCACATGAGCACAATGTATGTAAAAATCCACTTGAGGTGGTGCACAGAGATGTTTGGGGTCCAACCGATACTGCAAGTATACATGGTTGCAGGTATTATGTCTCTTTCATTGATGACCATACAAGGAAAGTATGGGTCTACTTCATGCGTAACAAAAGTGAAGTGTTTGGTCACTTTCAAGACTTCAAAGTCATGATTGAGAAGGAGACAGATATGCAAATCAAGACATTGAGGTCAGATAGAGGAGGAGAGTACTTCTCCAACGATTTTTTAGATTTTCTGCGAATGCATGGTATACGCAGGCAGTTTACATGCAGATATACTCCACAATAGAACGGGGTCGCAGAAAGGAAAAACAGGCACATGGCAGAGGTTGCACGTGCATTGATGAATGAGAAGAACATGCCTCATCATTTCTAGGCTGAAGCCGTAAATACAGCTGTGTACATTATGAACAGGACACCTACAGCTGCGGTGCATGATGTAACACCTGAGGAAAAGTTTATAGGTACAAAGCCTGATTTGGCACACTTGAAAGTGTTTGGCTGCATAGCTTACGTGCATGTACCAGATGAGTTGCGTAGGAAATTGGATCCTAAAGCAAAGAAATGTATTCTTGTGGGATATTCCCTTGAACAAAAGGGGTACAGGTGCTACAATCCTACTACACGAGAATTATGAGTGAGCAGAGATGTAGTCTTTGATGAGATGAGCAGCTGGTACAGTAATGAACATGGCACTATTGGGGCTGATGTAAAAGATGATGTGGTTGTACAAAATTTGAGGCCACAGTCACAGGTTTTGAGTGGACCACAAGAGTCCTCTTCTCGTGGCTCTGTTGAGAAACCATGGAATGGTAGACTACGTATGCAAGTTACTCCACCAACAGGTACAGGGAATGTATCACGAAAAGGAAAGGAAAAGGTTGATGAACCTCCCTTTATGGCTGATGCATCATCAGGTTTTTCACATGTAGACATGGATTCAGATGGTTCTGAACAAAGTCTTGATGAAGAATTTGGAATTCCGGCTGTCAGGACACCTGGTGTAAGGAAAGTACAAGAAGATTCTAGAGGGCAAAGGAGTGACCCAGGACCGCGCAGATCTAATAGAGTCAGAAATCCAGTTCAGAAATTGACTTATGATGGGTATCTAGCGCATCACCAAGCCTACATGGCTAAGGTGATACAGGATGTGGAGCCCACATGTTTTGAGGATGCAGTTGGAAATGTGCATTGGGATGATGCAATAAATGAAGAGATGGCTGCATTGGAAGCAAACGACACATGGGAGTTGGTGCCATTGCCAAGTGGCAAGAAAGCTATTGGCTGTAAATGGGTGTATAAAACCAAGCATAAGGCTGATGGTAACATTGAGCGTCACAAGGCAAGGCTGGTCGCAAAGGGTTATGCACAGATGTATGGCATAGACTATGAGGAGACCTTTGCTCCAGTGGCAAAGATGAAGACTGTGAGAGCTGTCATAGCAGTGGCTGCATCTAGAGGATGGATTATGCATCAAATGGATGTAAAGAATTCCTTCTTGAATGGTGAGTTGCAAGAGGAAGTGTATATGGATCAGCCACCTGGTTATGTCGATCCAGGTTACCCAGATTATGTATGCAGACTTCTCAAAGCTTTGTATGGTTTGAAGCAGGGCTCTAGAGCATGGTATGACAGGATTGCCAAGTATCTTGTCAATATTGGTTTTAGGAGAGCTCATGCTGATCATTCACTCTATGTACGTGAGAGTGATGTGGGGATTGTGGTCATTACCATATATGTAGATGACCTTATTATTGTTGGTGACAATGCTATGGAGATTGACCATGTGAAGGGTCTTCTCAAATAGGAGTTTGAAATGAAAGATTTAGGCGAGTTGCGCTACTTTCTTGGCATTGAGGTGATCAGGACTCCAGAGGGTGTATGGCTATCACAGAGACAATATGCTTTGGACATGTTGTCAAAGTATGGTATGGCTGATTGTAAGCCAATTTCTATTCCCTTGGATGTGAATGCAAAGCTGAGTGCAAAGAAGGGTGATGTTGTTGAGGATGTCAACATGTACAGGAAGATTGTGGATAGTCTAATATACTTGACTATCACGAGGCCAGACTTGAGCTACACAGTAGGCTTGGAGAGTTAGTTCATGCAGCTTCCGAGGAAGCCACATTTGGATGGAGTACGACGCACACTTAGGTATGTGCAAGGTACTCTTGACTACGCATTGTTCTATGCACCATTAGCATTGTATGGGTATACAGATGCAGATTGGGCAGGTAGCATTGTTGATAGGAGATCTACGAGTGGCTTCATGTTCTCTTTTGGGAGTGCTGCTGTTACTTGGAGCAGCAAAAAGCAGCCTACGGTTGCTTTATCGAGCACAGAGGCCGAGTACAGAGGTGCAGCAGTTGCGGCGTGCGAGGTAGCTTGGCTACGCACATTACTTGAGGACTTGGGAGTGCAGGTGGACCAGCAGATTTTCATCCATTGTGACAACCTCAACAGCGTGCAGTTGGCTAGGAACCCAGTGTTCCATGCCAGGACCAAACACATAGAGGTCCATTACCACTACGTTCGAGAGCGAGTGTTGGCGGGCGACATCGACTTGGTCTACATCAGCAGAGAGGAGCAGATAGCGGATATCTTTACCAAGGCCCTCGGAGCTGAGAAGCTTCGATGTTTCCGGACTATGCTTGGACTCTGCGACATGCAGAGCTCGAGGGGGAGTGTTGAGATGTCGATCTCTACACCTTGAGCTGGCATCCACTACGGGTCTTGGCCGCTTACGGCATTTACTCACTGGCACGTTAGGTGACCGACACGGAGGATCTCTGCCAGTGATTCTACAGCTGGACTACACTTATAGTGCCAGCCTAGTACGCTTCTAGCGAGTTCACACTTAGTGACCACATGTACATATGTGCTACTTTTCAGCTTTAGCACTTAGTCATTTTGTACTCTCTTTTCTGTGAAGAAGAAGAAGAAGCTTTCCATCTCTGTGTGCTTTGTGCTTGTCTTGTGTAGCTCTCTTGCATCCTCATTCTTTACATGTGTGTGCCTGTTTTTGTAGGTATGACAACATTTCTTCAAATGTTTCTTGCTCAAATAGGCCGCATGCACTACAAGAGGTTATGTGCACTTGTGACGCTTTTAGCGACAGAAATACATTGGGTTTTTACACTCCCCAGCATTGCTAAGACCGTCGCTAGCATCGTCACTACGAGAACGTCTCTATAAGCGTTGCTATAACCATTGCTATACACATCGCTATATAGCGACACCTATAGCGATGCATATAGAGACGGTTACAGGCCTTCTATAGCGACGCTTATAGCAACGTAGCAGAACCTTATATAGAGACGCTTATAGTGACTCTCGAGAGTAAACAATTTTGGGTGGTAGGGCATTCAACCATATTAAATGTTTCCAGAATAGAGTAAACCTAAATGAATCCAAGATAAGCCCAGATTCTCCTTTGAAAGAAAGTGCAAGGTATAGACCCAAAGTAGTCGCCCAGAAGACAATATAACCATTAACTCCATCATGCATAGTATTGTTTGCAGAATAAAGATACAAAACTGACAAAAGTAACTGGACGAAAGTAAATTAATGACAATTATACACATCATAGGAAAAATCACTTGATTGTTAAGCTTTGCAAATGTAATAGTTACAACAAATTGTCGTTATTGAGAAAATATATGGTTTTCCAATAGTTACAAAAGCACGTATCCATGTCATCTTATTATACATGCTGTGAAAAAAGGAAACTAATGCTATCTGGCTACGGCTAGACTGACATCATCTAATCAGACATCTCATCGCGTCCAAGTGGTATATCTGTCGGATTCTGCAAAAAAAAACAATAAGACTTTCTATAAGTATAAACATATAATTACAAAACAATCTATTTTCTTAGCTTATCATTAAAATACAACAAATATAAAAGAGTAAAGTGAAATACTAACCATGCTGCTTTGAGAATTCAGAATGTCCATCAGGGCTTTTAAGCCCTTTCTGCCTGCGTACTTGCACTCGTACAGTGTGGGATCACGTCCTGTCATCGACCACTGTTCAAAACATACAGAGAATCCATTATGTTAGAATTTAAAAAGTACAAATAGATGTAACTACCAAACCTAAAGATCAATGCAAAAACACTTACAAAATTGGCCTCAAATGATGCCCATGCGCCGCTCCCAAAGTGGTGCGATTTCCCTGCCTCTACTCGCCCTTTGGCTGCCTCCTTTTCTTGCTTCCACTTGTCAGAATTCTTGCGTGCTTCTCGCTTCGCATTCTTCCAATCTTATTTGGCAAGACAATCTAGTATGTTCCACCTATGCTTTATTGCTTTTTGTACTTCAGAACGCTTGTGCTTGCAGTATTCATGCATTCAAACCTTCATCAGGTCTTCATTGAAGCACTCATCCTGACTTGACACGAGAAACTCATCATGCAACATGCTGATGACTTTGTCTTTTAATTCATTTGGCACTTAACTCCAGGGGTTTATTATGTAGTGTCTAAACACCTGAGAGAAAAGATCACGCATGCACGAGATCAACTTCTTGCCTTTGTCATCCAAGATGATGCCGCCGCTGATGTCTATCGAGTACGTTAAGCCCTCTCGCCAATGACGCGTGAACCTGGGTTAGCGGCGTCTCAATGGGGGTACAGACGTCAAGTGTCTCCACTGGAGTGTGGGCCCTGAAGCGAGGAGTGTCGACTGGGGTGACTCCCGGAGGAGTAGCTAGTGGTGTGTAGATAGGAACGGCCGATAGCCACGCAAAACCTGGTGTAGATGGTGATGCCATGGCTGGTGCAGGGGCGGGCAAAGAAGGAGAAGGAAAGGAGACTCATCCAACACGAGGCGGTGTCAAGGCATCAGCGGCATCATCCCTACAGCAACCGCCGCCGCCACCATTAGAGCGTCGGTGCCTAGACGAGTGTGAATATCATCTCATCGACACCGAAGATTTGGAGCCTATTGAATGCTTCAAAATAGAGGGAGACACTGAAGAAGTGGAGCGACGTGATGGTGCTCTATAGCGATGACGCTCCTCGTACCACCTCCTCTGTTAGGGTGACAAAGAAGAAAGAAACTCATCATCATCCATACCTGCATCAAACACACGAACATTTAATCTTGATATTGAATGGAGAAGAAAACATGGACAAGTTATAATCTATACTATAGATAATAGGGAGAGGGATTCTTGAGTAGAGAGAGAGAGAGAGAGAGAGAGAGAGAGGACTCATAAAGGGGGAGGGATTCCTATGTAGAGAGATTCCTGTGAAGTTCTTGTGAATTTGTCTCCCGTGTGCATCTACGTATCTTGTAAAAGGATGAAGCACTTAGTGCAATGGAGGTGATCCATCCCTGCTCATAGATGTTGCTCGTCCCTCCACTAGATCTAGTGGAGGGACAAGAAGCATCTATGAGCAGAGACAAATCACTTCCTTTGCAATTGCAACCCCAGTCTCCATTGCTCTAGGCATGCAATGCTGCGTTGGCATATCATACTTTCACAACACACCGAGGAGTGGCCCTGCTTTGTGAGAACATACCTGGAGCATACTTGGAGTGGAAGCAATGACGATTAAACACAATTTAAATTTCTCAGGTATAACATATAGATAGGAATGGACAAAAAGCCACATGAATACGATATATATTATAAAACGGAGCAAAATTGTTCAACTACAATTTTTATGGCTTTAAGAGGTCTCTCTCTCTCTCTCTCATCCTCGCATAGATCAGCATAACTCCCTATGTCTATATAGAGCTCTCCGTTTAGGCAGATGTCTTCCATTCCATTTTGTAGATCCTTTGCATGCACCCCATAGAGAGTAGCATCTCAATGCTCGTCTGGCACCACCTCAGCGGCTTCTAAGTGAGCATCTTCTCCGATCTCCTCCATTGATGCGGTTGTGATTGGCACATGGTAGCCCTCATACGTCCGTGCACTATGAGGGGCTACCTCTATGACGTACCACCAGTTTGATGTAGACTTTGTAGCATGAAATATCACCTGCCAAGGCCACATAACTTACATGAGATCTTCCAAGCACATAGCCTCTAAAATTGGATGTTAACTATTTACAGACTTACTTGTTCACAATGCTCGGGTAGTACAAAAGTGTCTCTTAGGTTGGTCCATTTTTTAGTTGAATCCACCTCAAGGAAACCAGACTCTCCTCTATGCACAGTAGCGTTGCCACCCTCCATGTTTATCTTGAACCATTGCACGTCAAACAAGTCGACAAAAAATCCTCTATAATCGATCCTCAAAGTCTCTTGTAGCGTGCCAAAGTAAGTGAGTTCCGCCACCACAAGATCTGCATCAGAGGACCATCGTCAACTAGACTATTCAAATTTTACCATGATTACACAATCTTGAGTAAAACACTTTTTGTCGATCCATTCCACCCTAAAATGTTGACCTTTACACCATGCTGATGTGTATCACTTATACTACAGCCAACAAAGATTATGAGTGGCCGTTCAAACATCTAGAAAATTGTTAATGAAACATTCTAAAAAGAACATCCATCTGGAATATACTGTGCCAGCTATTTCCACCTCATCACCTATTGAACAAGAAGATGCACCTAAATGGTTAGCATGGTAGTAGGAAAGTGTTTCTCAAACATGCACACAACCTCTGCAGCATTTTGTTTGTCAAATGGTATGGAGTCTACATTGATCTCCTTTTGTGAGATCCATTGCACCAACTTTGCAAGTTTGTAGATTGTGTTACAGACGTCACGAGACAAACATCCCTCAATGGCCACTGGTAAAATAAACTGCAAAACACGTCTAGCAATGATATTAAAGTCCACACACGAATATGTTACACAATTCCCACTATGATATATTCCACTTCAAACATACCTGACACATTTTATGCCAGTCATGTGACTTCAAACCAGTAGCCTTCCCTTCTTTAGTGAAACACGTCTGGAGCGAGTGCATTACACCAGTGGGGGTCCGCACATACCTAATGGTCTCTTTTACTTTGCGTTCTAGAGCTCCCGTCAAAATCCATGGCACTTTAGGGAGTTTTATCGATCCATTGAGTGCTATCTGTAGCCAATATTGCTATATACGATCCACATTTCTAAGGTCAACCCTAGCTCTCGAAGTATCTTTCTTGCCGGTTAGATGGTCCCATAGCAGATTACCCACATTATTGAATATGTGCATTGGATCGAGCAAGCGATTGATCATGAGTCTGGGCCAATATGGTGACTCGTACCATAGAGAGAGTCTCTTCATCCCTGGGGGAAACCATCGTCACACATCTTCTTTTGCTCTAACCATGCTTGTGTAGACATCCTCGGTGGCTCTCTTCCCAAAAAGCTGTCGTGTAGCTCATGATTCTCTAAAAGATACGCTTGATGACCTTTGTATATTTGCTTCTTCAATGAGGGCGCCCAATGTGCATTAAGTCTAGGCCCACATGTGACACATGCTCTGTATCTGCTTGTTTGAAGACATGCATGTATACACATG
This sequence comes from Adiantum capillus-veneris, assembly GCF_014529385.1. Lineage (NCBI taxonomy): Eukaryota > Viridiplantae > Streptophyta > Polypodiopsida > Polypodiales > Pteridaceae > Adiantum > Adiantum capillus-veneris. Next base: position 4,197,578 of record NC_140959.1, read on the forward strand.
ACAATAGATAAGCTTGAGAAAAACCAAGATTTACAGTGTTTGAGTTTGAGTGTAAATCACCTGAGCATTCTGTTAGTCCGGGATAGTCATGCATGGTCCACATTAGAATTCGTTAGATCAAAGCATTATGTCGACCTTTGTGTTGGCTCATATCCACCACTTCTATGCCAATTCACAATTGTTGTAGCTCTTCCAATAGTGGAGGAAGATACACATCCATATTCTTCACTTTATACCGCCCCGACACAATCAAGCTTAGAAACAGGTGTCCCTTCTTTGTAGTCAACCACGGGGGAATGTTGTATTTGACAATGACAACGGGCCATACACTGTAAGATGTAGATCTCTGACCTAATGGATTTACGCCATCCATAGCCAGACCTATGTGCAAATTTGAAACTTTCCTAGAAAAATTCAGCCATGTAATGTCTATATGTTTCCAGGCTGTGCAACCTGCAAGAATCTGTAGCACACCATCCGAAGATCTATTATCCTCATGCCATGATGCTAGGGCGGCCATGGACTTACATTCAAAGAAATGCTTGATGCAAGGAAGCAGAGGAAAATTTTGCAAAACCTTCTGTGGAATTTTTGTTCCGTGGAGATCTACTCGATATCTCTCAGAATCACATTTCAGACACTTCTCCATGTCTATGTATTCCTTTCTGAAAAGAATGCAGTCATTAGGACAAGCATGAATTGAATTGTAATCCATCCTCAAGTTTTGCAAGATCTTTCTTGCTTCCTCTCTGGAATTTGGCATCACATTATCAGTTGGCAATATGTGCTCTTTGAGCAATCTACACAGCGAAAAAAATGCAGTATACTTGTGTAAGTAGTCTATCAGATCATTATACATCTAGAGTTTTTTATTGAAGTAAACACATTGTAATAGATCACCTAAAAAGCATTGTGATGCTAGTGTCACTCCATCCAAACTTTGCTTGCATGTTGAGAAGAACCAGGAGCGCCTTCAATCTAGACACACATGATCCATCATATAATGGCATATCGGCTTCACTTTTCATATCATCATAGATAAGCCTTTCTGAATCCATGATCGTCTTGATCATTTCATTGATCTTGGGATCAAACATTGCCTCATTGGGAATGTGGTCCACATGATCATCCTCCAAGTTGTTAGAGGCTACATCTTGTGGCCTCACGTAAGCTGCTTGACCAAAGCGCCTCCGAAATGTCTATTGGTTTGCAAGATTGTTGCCTGTTGGCTAGTGTAAGAGTCCGACGAGTTATAATTGGCAACAACTTGATCTATAATAGATGGATCAAACTCGCCAGATTAGTGAACATGCTGCAAAGAAACGCGTCTTGTCCGTCGCACAGCATGCTTGCATTGTTTACAAGGACATAAGATGCTTGTTAAGAGATAGTTGTTTCAGTTGGACGCTCCCACATCCTCATCACTAGTCATAATGAATGTAAAAACCTTATAACCTGGACATAAATTTAATCTTCTATTGGCATCTTCCATCTTCTCTCTCTCTCTCTCTCTCTCTCTCTCTCTCTCTCTCTCTCTCTTTGTTCACACTATAAACTACCTCACATTCTCTACTCATGTCCGATCCCCGCACACCTCGGTCTAGAGGTGTAGGAAGATCAGAACCATCGGGTTATAATCTCGTCTTTATTGGTCAATGCCTATATTTGTGGGTATGAGAAATCTACACACCCACGTCTACATGATAGTGCAAGTAGTGGACAAAACCCCTTTTCTTCTTCTCTAGCTGTAGCAATTTACATCATCTTAACATCTCTTCACAATAGACCTTGTTCAAGGGATTACTTAGCACATTACATGTTGGCCTCCAATTTAAGTATCATGCCGTTGAAAGCTTTCCAACTTAAGGCCGCATCCGTAGAGAGGAAGAGAGTGATCACTGTTCACCTAACTCCAATTTAAGTATCATGTCGTTGAAAGATTTCCAACTTAAGGCCGCATCTGTAGAGAGGACGAGAGTGATCATGTTCACCTAACTTAAGGCCACATCCGTAGAGAGGAAGAGAGTGATCACTGTTCACCTATCTCGAAGGTAGACTTTAATATAAAAACTAAATCCAAAATCTACTCTTAAATCTAACCTAATTGAACATATGGTGATTCTGAGCTAATTGAACATGGTTAGTGGGTGAGTTAGTAAGTGTCAGATTCTGATGTGAATACACATATTGTTGTGTAACTAGTGTTTGCTCTTTGGGAAAAGCCTTTATTGACATGCCCTAAAATCTAACCTAAATCTAACCTAAATCTAATCTAATCTAATCTTAAATCTAACATAAATCTAGATCTAATATAATCTTAAACTCGACATAAACCTAAATCTAATCTACTCTTAAATCTAACTTAAACCTAAATGTAATCTAACTTAAATATAAATCTAATCTAATCTTAAATATTGCCTTAATCTTAAATCTAAATCTAATCTAGTCTTAAACTCAACATAAACCTAAATCTAATCCAATCTTAGATCCTAAACCTAAATGTAATCTAACTTAAATCTAACCTACCTAACCTTAAATCTTGCCCTAATTTTAAATCTTCCCATTGCATTGCCTCCTTCCAAATCGTCTTTGTTTCCTCTTCTATCTGCCTTTTCAAAATAGCTTCCTCCTCAGCAGTCAGTCTTTTGTGGAAGGTTCCACTTCTAAATCTAACCTAATCTTAAACTCAACATAAACCTAAATTTAACCTAAACGTAATGTAATCTAACCTAATCTTAAATCTAACTTAAATTTTAACCTAATTTTAAATTTAGCATAAATTTTAAATATAAGTTAAATATGATCTAACTTAATCTTAGATCTTAATCTAACATAATTTTAAATGTAATTTTAAATCTAACCTGACCGTAAATCTTAATATAACATTTCATTTCATATTTTCTCTACTTTATCTCTCTCTCTCTCTCTCTCTCTCTCTCTCTCTCTCTCTCTCTCTCTCTCTCTCTCTCTGTGTGTGTGTGTGTGTGTGTGTGTGTGTGTGTGTTTTCTCCCCTTACATCTCCCTTTTCGTCTTCTCCCCCCCTCTCTCTATTTGGTTTTCTCTCTCTCTCTCTCTCTCTCTCTCTCTCTCTCTCTCTCTCTCTCTCTCTCTCTCTCTCTCTCTCTCTCAAAGACACAATGTGTGTGTGTGTGTGTGTGTGTGTGTGTGTGTGTGTGTGTGTGTGTGTGTGTGTGTGTGTGTGTGTGTGTGTGAGAGAGAGAGAGAGAGAGAGAGAGGGAGAGAGAGATAGAGAGGAAGGGAACATGAGAGATAGGAGAGGGAAGGAGCATAACTAGCTCTCCTTCCTCTCCTCATGTGTGTGTGTGTGTATGTGTGTGTATGGGGCTCGTGCGCCACTCTGCCCGGCCTGTGGGTGCCTGTGTGTGTGCACGTGTGTGTGTATGTGTGTGAGTGGTGTGATGAAGCCTGATGTGCCAGCGCCAGCGGGTGGACTGTGTGTGTGTGTGTGTGTGTGTGTGCGTGTGTGTGTGTGTGTGTGTGCTTACGCCTGCTGTGCCAGTGCCTTGACAGTCGGGCATAGTGTTAGGGTTTCACAATCTAATTACAGCAAGTTAGGGTTTCACAGTCAAGCAGCAGCGAGTTAGGGGTTCACAGTGGGATAGCAAAGCGTGAATGTCTCGGGACTGGCAGCTTGGGTGTGCACGCGGTGTCCCACCAGAGAATTCCCTACGGCCTCCCTCAACTCTACGCCATCTGCAGTTCAGGCTTTGCCTTGACAGCTAGCTTCCGACGCAGGTTCTGTATATCTTTAGGTTTTTTTTTTTTGATTAAAGTTTTCAAGCAGGAGGTTCTTGTACAGCCACCATGTGTGTGTCTGTTGGTGTCGATAGTAGTCAAATATCCAAAAAACCAAAAAAAAAAAAAGATTGTGTGTGTGTGGGAGCTTCACATGGATTCGGCCAAGTAGTGTATATACAAGCACTGAAAGGCCATGGAATCTTTGGATATGGATGCTTTAAGACTTATCAAATAATGTTTGCATGAGTATTTCGAGGATGCCTATCAAGCGTGGGAAGGATCCGCTCTTATCATGGAAGTGCGCATTCCTATACAGGAGCTTACGGATCTCATTTCTCAATATGCACTCAACACGGTGATTCTTTTTTTCCCAAGAAGAATGCCTACGGCTCAAGATGTAGGCCAATGGGTTGATTTCCTGCTCAAACAGCAAGCAGTCCGAGGGGTTTACTTCGGTGCGCGTGGGATTTATGAAGTCTTGCTGGCCGACATGGATGCTCGGGACGCTTTGCTTGAAATGTCTCCTCTTTTCTTTAATACGCAGATGACTCGTGTACTACGCTGGGCTCTCACCAAGGACTATCAGAGTCTCATTCATCACAAGTGTCCCGTTTGGGTTGAGGTGGTCGATTTTCCTCGCACCTGGCGTCACTTCCTTCCTTTGCTAGCTGCTCAATTGGGCAAAGTCATTTGCCCTCCGGAGCTGGATGCAAATACAAACCGTTTTTGTATTCTGTGGGACATAGATATCCCCACACCAGGAGGTATTTCCATCGATTCTGGGGATGCAGTGGTTGGAAAGCATCCATTTAAGCTTAAGTGGGGCAAGCTTGCAAACTCTTGTTTTCGATGTGGAAAATTTGGTCATAGCAGTCTGAATCTCCGAAACCCAACCTGCAACCACCGCCTTCAGCTGTTCCTGCTTCTCAACTCAAATCCAAAATCTTATGCTGACGTTCAAACCAAAGGTGCTTCAACCTCCTCTCCGACAGCCGGGGTGAATAAAGGCAAGGGCAAACATCTACAATTGTCTGCATTTTCTGCCTCTCCGAATATGAAAGACAAAGGAAAAGAACCGGCTTCAACCTCCCAAACTTGGATGTTTCCCAAGAAACCCGTTAAAGCTGCTAGAGCCCGTATTCCTGCATCTTCTCGTAATTATTTGCCCCCTTTGAAGAATGTTGCTCAAAAAAAGCTCCCTTGTAATGACAACACGTCTTTGGCTGAATCTTGGGACAAGGTGGTCCGTTCTCATAAGGAAGTTGTTACAGGCGAAGCCTCTGCATCGCAAGGTACTTTTACTTTCAATCTTCCGAGTCCAGGTCTTGACCCACCTCCTCAGGTGATTTCAATCGGGGAGGATGTGTCGATGGGCAGTAGTACTTGAGTTTTTTCCCATTTTCTCATTTCCTCACTCACTATATATACCATATCAAAATGCATAGTTCTTTGAATTGCATCTCCTGTAATGTGCATGGGTTATGCAATCACGACAAGTGGTGGTTAACCTGGCACTATGTACATATATGTCAAGCGGATATTGTGGTTCTTCAGGAGCATAACCAGCATCAATTTGCAGGACAGACCTCTTACCTTGCACGCTACTAGATAGCTTATGCAGGCTTGGCCGACTATTCTAGTGTGCTTATACTTGTTCGACACGAACTCTTCCTGACCTTGGTTTTCAATGACCCATCTGGGAGATGGATGGTAATCCAATGTATTGTTAATGGAGAAGTTTTTGAATTTGGAGGCTTATATGCATACACAGTTTTTGCAGATAGGGCACGGTTGTGGAGCGATATCTCCTCTTATTGTTGGCGTTCTAATGCATTTCTCTATGGGGACTTTAACAATGCACCTAACCATGCAGATAATACTACTGGGCATTCTCACATGCTTCATACGGAACAGAAATCGTGGGATCAATTTATGATGACATGTAATCCGATTTGTGGCCCCTATCACATGCAACTGATCCAGGATTCACTTTTCAACATAATGCTCAATCTATGTATCGCGCTCGGCTAGATCGCTGGTATCTTTTTCACATGCAACAATATGATGACTTTGTATGCGAGTTGAAGATTGATTATGCTATGTGTCTTCCAGATCATTTTCCTGTATGCTTGAAGCTTTGTTTTGGCTCTTTTGATGCCAATGATCGCCTACCCAAGAAGAGGCTTTTGCATGTCAATAATTCTTATCTCAAGCATGAGCCTTTTTGGGCTATGATTTTGGATATCATCCCGCCTTTGATCTCCTAAATGTATGTTGATATGGACATAGCCTGGTTCCACTTTGTTATGCGTGTTTAATGTGTTATCCAGGATTATGCCAGGGTTTATTTGTCACAATTAAGGGAACAGGTTAATCAGGCGAAGGATGCTTGTAGCATACTAATGCACTTGGTGAATCATTCTTCTCTTACTGACACTCAAGCGACTGAGTTGTTTTCTACTCCCGCTGTGTTACGGCACAATGATGAGAGAAAATTGGCCAAATGGCAAACTCGAGCTCGACAACAAGCTTTTGCAGATAAAGGATGTTCTTCTAAACAATTTTTTCGGCATTTGCATCACTCTAGGAAGTCTCAAGCTATACAAAGAGTTAAGTTACCGTCAGGGGAATGGACCTCTACTTTACAAGAGCTAGTGCTTGCCCTACATTCTCATTATGGAAATATTTTTGAGGCCCCTTCTTCTCCCACGAGCGCAGCTTGTCAAGCACATCGCATGTTTCTATCACATGTTACTCCCATCCTTTCGATGCGACAGGCTCAAGACTTGGAGGCTATTTTCACTGAGTCGGAATTGCATGCCAGCTTTCTTGATTTGGGTCGATGGAGAGCTCCTGGTTGGGATGGCCTCTCTATGGAATTTTTCTTGTCCTTCTGGGATTATTTGAAGATGCCTCTGTTGTTCATGATGAATACATCTTGGGAACAGCAAGAATTGCCCTCCTCTTGGAAAGAAGGTTTGCTCAAGCTGATACCTAAGCATGGATTGTGCGAAGAATTCTCTCATCGGCGGCCTATTACACTTATGCCTGTGGTATATAAATTAATGGCAAAAATTCTAGCTAACTGACTCAAGTGCTTTTTGCATGAAAGCTTGCATCAATCTCAATACGGCTTCATTCCACGATGTCAAATTATTGATAACCTCGCGAATGTCATCATTGGTATGGAATATTCAAAATACACTCGACAGGATGTATTGGTCATGTAGGTTGACATTGAAAAGGCCTTTGATAATGTGCTTTGGGATTATATTGCAGGAACCATGCAACACTTGGGATTTGGGCCTAGGATATCATGTGTTGTGTTGTTCTTGTATGCACACACCACTTCTGCGAGCTTGCTGGATGGATCTCTTACACAATCTTGGCCTTTGGGACGATCGGTGAGACAAGGCTGCCCTTTGAGTGCTCTGCTCTATGCGATTGCTACTCACCCCTTGTTTATGTATTTGGATTCCTTGACTTCCAGTGGCAGGCTACATGGCCTGCCTTTACCTTCGGGATGTCGATTTGTTGGTTAGGCTTATGCGGATGACTCTTTGTTTATGCCTCGTAACCACTATGATGATGTACAACAAATTATGCATACTCTTGACTTGTTTGGATTGGTGGCGGGTCTCAAAGTTAACTTTTGTAAATCCAAGTTATTGCCTCTGGAGGAGTGTGACTGGCATAAGATATTATGGCCTGGGAAGATTGTCCCTCCACATGTTTTGGTTCGTCATTTGGGTTATCCATTGGGTTGGAATGTATCAGCTATGCAAAAACTGGATTGGGTGCTCCAACGTCTACATTCCAAGTTGAATTATTGGAAATTGTCCACGTGGCCACTTCATGTACGTTTCAGGATTGTCCAATGCATCCTTGTTGCTTATGTGCAGTTTTACTTGCCTTTGTTATCTTGGCCTCGATTGCACTTGCAGTCCCTCATGTCCAATATTTTAGAGCATTTTTGGCGGACTTCGTCTACCAAGAAGGGTCTTCGGCTTCTCTCTATGGACAAGTAGTGTTCTCCCAAACGGCTTGGAGGGTTAAATATTTTGGACTTGTGACGTCATCTTTTGGCCCGAAAAGCTATGTTGTTGCCAGTCTTGGTGGAGCAGCAGCAACCCTGGGCTCTCATGGTCACACATTTGTGTACGCACATTGTCACCGTAGTTGTTGGTCATTGGCAACCAACTTACTGGGATGTTGTTTCTTTTAAGCTTGAAGGACACATTCCTGGATGTCGCTTTACTTCTTCTCTCATTGTTGATTGGAAAGTTGTCACTTCGCATTTGGCTTGGAATGGTCGACCATCAGCTGCAGGTAATTCTCTTCGTTTGGAGAGTCTGCATTGGAGCAGGGCCTTTGCTTCGACTTTGGTTCAACGATCTCCTTGCCAAGCATATTCTTTTGCCCAAAAAGGAATCTGTCAGGTGCATCAGGTGCTTGATGGCTCGGGTTATGTTATTTTGTTCGCTGATTCAATGTCCCGCTTTTGGTTGGGTCCTCACTATTCTTCTCTTTGGCAGAAAATTCAAAGGTTTCTTGCTGATTACTCACCCATCCCTCCTTTGGATGTGAACTCTTGCTTCTCTGATTGGAATCTGGCTACGAGTAGATTGGACTGCATCTCACCAGCTGGCAGTGTAGATGTTATCCTTCAGTCTGATATATGGATTGTGCATCATGGTAATCGGTTGTGGTTGCTCTCCGAGTCATCCTTGTGGTGGCAACACACAATGTTTCATATTTGGCAGAGTCATCTACCTTTGAAGGAACAGGTTTTCTTGTGGCGCTGCTTGGTGGGAGCTTACCTGTTTGAAGGACACATTGCCTTTTAAGCTGTTGTTTGATGTAGTGGGAGGGTGTTTACATACTCAGCATATTGCACCTTCCCACTACCCCAGATGCCTTGAAGCTGAGGAGACCATGCCACACTTGCTATGGTGTTGTCGCCACTCCAAAGCCTTCATTCGGCAAGTGTCGACTGCTCTTCGGCTGCGTTTTCCTTTTGGCTCTTTTCACAGACGCTTTTGGCTTTTTGGAGTGCTTTGGTCATCGCATTCTCAGTTTGCGGTGTTCATCACCTGGGTCGGATTTTGGACTCTATGGGCCATCTGGCACCATAGGAACTCCTTAATGTTCCAAGGCACCTATGTTGACCCCTTCCCCTATTTCAAATCATCTCTTGGTGAAGCACTACATTTTGCTCATGATGTTGGAGACATCACTCTTGATGCCTACAAGATTTACTTTGACTGTTTCTAGCTTTCGAAGCCTTATAGTGCTCAGATTTTTGTATCCCTTTCTTTTCATGGATTTTCCTCGCTTTGAGGTTTCTCACTTGTAAAGTAATCAAAGCACATTTACAAAAAAGAGTGTGTGTGTGTGTGTGTGTGTGTGTGTGTGTGTGTGTGGGGGGAAGAAAGAGAGAGAGAGAGAGGGAGAGCGCGGGTTTACCTCTTTCACTTGAGCGTCGAAACTCAGATCTGAGATCTGAGTTTTTGACGCTCTCAATTTATTTTTTACCCCTATTGGTGTCGCTATACAACCAAGAAAATAGCAACACCCATAGTGACGTCATGGATTTTCACTTTTGAGCATCACACTGCGAGCGTCGCTAATGTGAAGTATCTCTTGTAGTAATGTGAGTGCTCTATCATTCTCTTTTGTTGCATACACACATATGCTACACACATTCACATAAACATTTGCGCAAGTAAACAAAAATGCACACTAAACAATATAAACACACTATATACGACGTGCACACACTTTTTTCAATTCAAAATATATATATATATATATATATATATATATATATATATATATATAACTTTTGTTATTCTATAAGTAATATTAATTAAAGATCATTATTAACAGGAAAAGATAAAAGCATTTGATCATTAAATGAAAGATTTATTTTAATTTATGTTATTGTATAATTAGTTTTGTTATTTTTGTTATTTATAATATTAGTTCTAAGTACTTTGATTAGATTTATTTGTTAATTTGCAAATAATCAATCGACGTTGTTATGTTGATCACTTTGGAAAAAGCGACCTTATGTCGATCAGACATAGTTGTTCGCTTGGGGATATTCACTTAATTATAGCTAGCCCCTTAAAACTAACCGTTTAGGTAATAAGTTGGTATTTAGACTGGTGAAGGCTAGCTGCTTAGGTATTGAATCGTTTAGCCGAGTCCGCTTAGTCCTACATGCGGCTCGGCTAGCTTCATTATTTAGACACTTAGCCGCTTAGGGCTAATCGTGTAGGTCTAATCAATATTCAAACGGTTTATTAGGGCTTGTCGCTTAAAGCTAGTTGCTTAGGTAGTTAGTCGCTTAGCTACTCATGCCGGACTACTCTGTATTTAGGCCATTGAAGCCTACGCACTTAGGGGTAGTCGCTTAGGTATTTAGTTTCTTAGCCGCATTGCTTAGTCCTACCCCCTTCTTTATTTAGCCGCTTAGGACTAGTCGCATAGGGCTAATCGATATTCACACCGCTTAATTAGGGTTGTTCGCTTTAGTGTTTAGTCGCTTAGCCATGCCGCTTAGGTCCACCGCTTCATTATTTAGCCATTTAGCTGCTTAACTAAGGCCAGTTGCTTAGGACAAATCAATATTTAGACCGGTTAAGACTTTTTTCTTAGGGCCTACCACTTGAGGCTAGCCGCTTAGGTTAATAGCCTCTTTGCCCTCAAAATGTGTAGGCCTACCTGCTTCATTACTAAGGTAACTCTAGTGGCTTATGTGTTTGTTCATACAAACCTTGATATATAGGCATTGACCAATAAAGACAAGATTATTACCCGGTGGTCCTGATCTCTATGCACCTCTAGACCAAGGTGTGCAGAGATCAGACATGGCTAGAGAATGTGAGGTTGTTATAGCTAGCGGCAAATGGTAGAAAAACCACAAACAAACTTCAAAAATGCAACAATCTTCAGAAACCGCTTGTGTACTTGAAAAACGCAAACGGACTTTGATAAACAAAGTAAAATAACGCAAACGGACTTCAATACCTCACATAGACAATAAAAATGCAAAAATATTTCAAAAATGCAAACAATTTACAAAAACGGACTTACAAGGAAGCCTAATATATAGGCATTGACCAATAAAGACGAGATTACTACTCGGTGGTCTTGATCTTTGTGCACCTCTAGACCGAGGTGTGCAGGGATCGAGCATGGCTAGAGAATGTGAGGTTGTCATGCATTGTCATGTAGTTCGTGGTGTGTATTTATAACAAGAGTAATTTTTTCATTTGTTGCATCATTGGTAGATAAAGTATGGACAATAGGATGGCATGTCCTTGTGCGCATTGCAACCATTAGATCTTTTCAAAACAAAAAATCTATGATCAACACATACGCAATAAAGATCTCTTTCTTATAGATCAACAACAAGATTTGCGTTATTGATCTCACTGTCCGGAGGTAGTAGATTAACCCCTCATCCCATAGACGACGATTATCAAACGAACAGCCATCAACGGAATCCACCCCACCAATACCCAGTTCCACATTTCAAGAAGTTGAGATGTAGCAGATGTTAGATGCATTCTTTGACATGGATACCATCATTGAAAACCTAAAAGGTGACAACATTCAAGAAAACATTGTCAACCAACCTCTATCATCCCATCCATATTGACGACATGATAGAAATGATAAAGAGGGCAAGATGATGCAGAATCTTGCACGTATGCCGCTTTACAATGGTGCATAAATCTCAGTTCTCCGTATCGCTTTGACAATGCTCAATCTGTAGTCTGTCTACGGGTGGTCTAACGCCTCCATCACAAAACTTTTTAGGTAAATATGTTGTATCCTAAGCATGCCAAAGTCCAACTTACAATTCAATAATATGATCTTTGTGTTCACTTGTGGATGTAATGACAGGTTGCTCAACAAGAAAACCTTTCCAGAAGGCAATCACATGCCCCCTACCCATCCAATTGCTAAAACAATTTTTACTAACCTGGGTTTGGACAATCACAAAATACATGCATGCCATAATGATTGTATACTCTTTTGCAATGAGTATGCAAATTTGGAACAACGTCCCAATTATGAATCAAAAAGGTATAGACAGGACACACAAGGAAAATTTATCCCTGCAAAGATCCTTCAACACTTTCCTATCATTTCAAGAATAAAGAGCATGTTCAGGTGCAAGTCTATAGCCTCTTTCATGATGTGGCACTCAAATACTAGACCGATAGATGATGTGATGCAGGTACATGATGACTCTCGTGCATGGAAGCACATAGAGGAAAAATGGACTACATTTAAGGATGAGCCTTGATGTATCCATTTTGGTCTGGCAATGGATGGAGTAAACCCATTTGCATTGTGGAGTTTTTCATGGAGCACGTGGCCTATTTTCTTGGTTAATTATAATCTTCCATCATGGCTAGCTATCAAGAAGGGCCATCTGCTGTTATCACTGATCGTCCCAAGAAAGTACAAAGCAAATTACATGGACGTCTATTTGGAACCACTTATAGAAGAGCTCCAAATCTTGTGGACTTGGATCAATGTAGTTGACATGTCCCAACCAATCGGATGATAAAATGTCATGTGCAAGGCATTCTCATGTAGACCATGCATGATTGGCCAAGCTTTGATGAGTGTTCAGGGAAGTATCTTTGAAACCCTCATGTATATGCTATTCCTAGCTATGCCAATGATTTTATTTTAATTTTATGATTTTTCAGGCTTTGAGTTACTCAAGAAATCATGCATGTCCAGAATGTGGTCCTCGACTTGGCTTCCACCCCCACTGATCATTTGAGCAAGAAAATTTACAAGGAGCATGGTAGATTTTTTTCATGAAATACATGAGCTACATAGACCAAACATATGCAAACATGACATGCATCCACTGAAAGCGAGCAATCAAAAAAACATGTGGCTAGAGAGGGGAGATTTCATGCCACCCAACATGAGAAGATTTTCTATTTTCCATGAACTCCCGTATTAGAGTGACCTGTTGATTAATCATCTACTTGACCCAATGCACATCTTCAAGAATGTAGGGGAGATCCTATGGAAAACCAGATTCACTAGAAAAAGGTAGAGCAAGGCCCAAACTAGAGATGACCTATAGGTTGTGGGTCGAATGCCAAAGATGTGGCCATGACTTAAACCCAATGGAAAGTTTGCTATACCAAAAGTTCCATGGGTTTTAAGTCATGCAAAAGACCAACAAGTGACGAAGACTATATCTTCATAGAAGACTCCCACTGGGTGCATGCAATGTTTGAAAATAGCTTTTACTAGAGATGACAATCTTAGTGGTCTTAAATCCCACAATTGTCATATTTTTTTACAGTTTAATATGATAGGTAGGCTCATTACCATGCATTCTTCATGTTCAATGCTAGCTTCAACACGTATTAACAAAAGCGGCAATGTGGCATCGATAGGTAGAGAGCGAAAAGGGACCGTAACTCAATGATCACTAACCCGATAGCTACAAGACTTGATAGGGGGTTGACCCTAGGATAAATAATCATGCTTATGCCCTCCCATACCAGATTAGGTCAAAAATAAAAACCCTAACATTCTTGGGCCCTGCAGAAGACAGTCTGAGACAAGTCGCCAAAATGGCATGAGACTTCATGTGGGTAGTTGCCTCTTGATGTTGTCTACAAACCCATGTAACCTCCTTCATAATCAATCTATCAAAAGTGGGTCAAAACATTGATCTCAGCTTCAGACATGCAAAGTGTGATTTGGCTCTAACGGTCAGATGGAGCGTCCGTTTGCCACCAAACTTCATGAGTGTCATCAACATACCTTTGACAATCAAGACATGTGGTCAAACATCAATAGAAGTCGCCGCCAAACTATTTCCCAACTAAAAGACACTTTCAGAGTGACAAATTGTCATAAAGGACATCTGTAAGGCAAAAGGCTACACCGATTGCATGGAAAGGTGCACCACAACATCTACAATCTTATGAGATCAAGCTCAAGTAAAATCATTGCAAAAAGTCATCTCCAAGAGTGGAAATCTACTTCAGAGTCCAAAGCACCAAAGAGGAGTTTGTAAGCTAAACTAATGAATTTTTAATTTGAACAAGAGATAAAAGGACTTAGGACACTACCACAAATCTTTCCCATGCATTGAAACCAAAATTTTATATTCCAAACATCATACATGTGATGTTTGGTGGGCCTTTTTACACATGCAAATGGTAGTTTCTCAACACTAGCCTCTTCAACATGCTCATTACAGATCACATACCAAGTCTCATGCAAATTGGACCACATAAAGCCGCCATTTAGTAAAAAATTGCGAAGTTGGAGTCTTCAAGTAAAATATGGTCTTCTCCATAGAAAAAATGCTCCGAACTTAGGGGAACTTGACACAAGGCATGCACATAGCATATACATCCTACCCCCATGCTCACATTTCAATTTTCCATGGATAGACATCCTACATGTATGATGTCTAGGCCTATCAAATGGAGATTTTGTCAGCATTTTGATTATCTAGAATTTATTCTCATGTCATATATAGCCTCTACACCAAGTTTGGGCACGATTGGGCATGTTTTGGTCATTATACACTTCATTTTTCAAATTCAAGTTCCAAAAACACCATTTATGGTCTTGGGCACATAAGAACTTGTCCAAATTCAAATTTGAACACATCAAAGTGATGCACACATCATGAGCAAGCTATACATCCAGTTTGAGCCCAAAAAATCCAACCTAGACATCATACACGTGTTGAGATAGGCATGGGACATCCCTCTACACCTCATTTGAGTTGATGTTGACACCTTAGTATATTTGCTGTAAACACAAGAATAAGCCATGTATAGGCATTTGTGCTAGCCGTGTAATATCAAGGCCCTATATAAAGCCTTGTGCTGTACATATAATATAGGCTATGCAATATGATATCCTACTTTTGTGTGTACATCAATTTGTCCCTTTAGTGGTAGTGCATCTTTTATTAAGTGTGTGCAGCTCACTATGTAACAATGGAGCCTTTCAACTTTGAACCTCCTTGAGCTCCCTTTCCCCTCCAGATCCTTACAACTGGTATTAGAGCCAGTGAGCACCATAATTAGCTTAGCCATCTTCTTCTCATTACATAGACACCCCACTTGCCCGCTTTCTACTAATCACACAGTCGATTAACATCCTTAATCACCCTTCTAAATTGTGAGAAAATTAGCCTATTCACTTGGAATTACGCCGATCGGAATCCACAGATGTGAATATCGGAGAGGCATTTTGTCTTGCAACTTCCGATCAAGAAAAGGAGCAATCTAAGCCAAGGAAAGGAGACGAGACTAAGCAAATTAGAGCCACGACACTCTTCATGCATTGCATCAAAGTCTGAAGCCGGGCACTAGTGAAATCAGGTAGCGAGTAAAAGCGCTATAAGGTGTATTCAATAGAAATTGTGTTGCATGAGGGAGCTTGACAGCGCTACAGGAGGAAATCACTGATCTTGTGAGCTTGATTGCTTCACACACACACACACACTCAATTGCAGTAGATAGTGGGCAGCAAGACCGAGCTGAGAGAGCATACAAATCGAATTGAAGCTTGGAGATTGGAGCAGATTGGATAGCGCTACTTCATTAGGGCAGACCGAATTGAGCAATACATGATTGCTTTACACACACAAACTGCAGCGCTAGCCTCACTCAATGCAATTCAAAGCTCTGCTGCAGCGCTATCTTCATAACACACACACACACACACACACAAACACACACACACACACACACGAGCTCATCATCAGCATGTTCAACAAAATCCCGATCAGCCCACAAGGATGCAATCACAACAGCAAAGCGCTCCTAATTAGCTCCTCGATTTTCGAAATGGCTTAAGCTTGCACTCCCAAGCATTTCGACGGGTTCTGCTCGTTCTTGGCAATCGACAGATTTCGGAAGCTTTCATTTTTATTTTTATTTTGTAACCTTTTATGATATATAAGCCCTTGTACCCACGCCTTGGCTCACTTATCCCTTTAAGCAGCATGTCCCACATGCACTGCGTATTGCACAGTTATAAATCATTTGCAAGCGTAGCACCATAGGATCCTCATCTCGTGGTGGCTCGACAACATCAACAAAACTCTTCGCAACACATAGCAACAAGCAACAACTTTTTTGTACAAAGTTTTTTTTTAAAGCTTTTGTAAATTCCCTACAAGAAACTAGTGCAAAGCAGATAATCAAAGCTCTCCCTCGACTTCAGGGCTAAACCTTCTTTGTTTGTGAAGAGGAACTTTGCAAATCCTACTTGCAAAGAGTGACTTCGCAAGTTAAGCATAATCCGACATTCATATTACCTCTTGTAAAGGGCAAGACACTGCCATAGAGATAGTATCTCTATTGGTAAGACCGAGACCCTCTGCGTTTGGAACCACTTTGCATCATGGGAGAGAAAGGGATTGAAAAATTCAATGGAGATGGTTTCCACACTTGGCAGACCAAGCTGCGAGGATATCTTATGAAAAAGCAACTATGGTCTGTTGTAAAACCGAAAATAAGCGAACCATCTACTTCTGCTGAAGGAACTCTCACTAGAGCCCAAATCGCACAGGCACAAGCTAAAGATGAACAGGCACTCAGCATAATTATCACATCACTGCATGATAATTATGTGCATTTTACAGATAGCTGTACCACTGCAATCCAAGCATGGGATATTCTGGAACATAACTTCGGTGCTAAACAAAAGCAAAGTAAGATTAGCTTAAAGAAAAACCTTTACAAACTTACTATGCTCCAAGGGGAGGATGTTTCAAGCCTTGTTAACAGACTAATGAGCATAATCACGCAGCTCACTTACATTCGGTGCCAAGTCCCGGAAGAAGATCAAGTCGCTGTGCTGCTAAGTGCTCTACCTGAAATTTTTGACAACATAGTAACAGTATTAGAGCAAAAGGAACCCATTCCTTCTCTGCAATATGTTATAGGGGCAATCCATGAAGAAGAAAAGAAAAATAAGAAGAAATCTGAATCAGTGGGAGGAGCTTATTTCACATCATCATCATCATCATCACCTAGGGCGTCATCATCATCACCTAGATTAAATAACAAGAAGTGTTATGAATGTGGAAAGCCTGGACACTTCTCCAAAGACTGCTACAAGAACAAATATTGTAGCAATTGCGGCATCAAAGGTCGTCCACCATCAAAGTGCCAAGGAAGCAACAAAAATACAATCAATCTTGCAGAAGAAAAGGACGGAGATACAGATGAACAGGAAGAGAATTGTCTCCATGTGTGTGCCGCCCCCAACTACTTTTGCGAATATACTGATGTACTGTAAAATGGATAGTCTTCCACCTTTTCTGTTTAAGGGGAGGACTTCTTAGTCTGTGTGACACCATGTAATGAGACCACTCAGTCTGTGTGACTATAGTATGTGCGACTACCTCGGTCTGTGTGACCATTAGCCTGTGTGGCCTTAGGTCTCGATTCAGCTTCATTCAGTATAGTCCATGCCTAAGGGGAGGATTGTTGAGATAGGCATGGTACATCCTCTACACCTCATTTGAGTTGATGTTGACACCTTAGTATATTTGCTATAAACACAAGAATAAGCCATGTATAGGCATTTGTGCCAGCCATGTAATATCAAGGCCCTATATAAAGCCTTGTGCTGTACATATAATATAGGCTATGCAATATGATATCCTACTTTTGTGTGTACATCAATTTGTCCCTTTAGTGGTAGTGCATCTTTTATTAAGTGTGTGCAGCTCACTGTGTAACAATGGAGCCTTTCAACTTTGAACCTCCTTGAGCTCCCTTTCCCCTCCAGATCCTTACAACACGTATGATGTCTAGACCCCTTAATTTGACATGTACAATATTTTTGACAACCCTGGCACTTTTATCACATCTTTATTAGCTTTCCATCAAATTTTCATCATATTTGGATATCATTTGACCTATTTTCACCCACATGGCAGAAATCTAAGCGTACAAATTCCATTCTTGGCTTTTGGTATGCATTTTCAATCATATGCTATAGATGCTATACACATGATGTGGACATCCTATCATATGAGTTAGACATCATACGCGTATGATGTCTCAAGTGTCAAATTGGAAATTTGAGGTGGTTTTGACCTATCCAATGCTCTTATCATATGCTCATGAGTCCAGACCACAAACTTCAAGTCATTTGAAACCCATATACCCAAGTGATTTCCATTCTACCATTTCAAAGTCTGAAAAGAGTTTCTCAGCCAAAATCTTGCTCATTACATGTTTAAATCTCATTCCAAGCATATATGTGTGATGTACAAGCTATGAGATGCATATGTCAATTCTCGTCTCACTCAGAGCACATAGACATCATACCCGTATGATGTCTCACAATATAAAATGAGCATCAAAATGCACTTCTCTCAACTTTCATAGCATCCTTAGGCCCTAATTAGCTTGTGATTCAATTTTGAAATCATTTGATAGCTAGAAGTTGATCAATTGCCAGATTACTAAAACTCGCTTGGTGGACAACAATTGTTGTTATTGCCACTTGACCCAAAAAAGGAACTCTAAGCTAGGAGAAATGATAGTTATAGCATGTTGCCAATCTAGAGAACCCACTTGAAGAGTAGAACAAAAAAAATGGAATCAAAAAGGCTTTTCAAAAGTCAAAATTCCAACTTGACTCCATCAAACCAAGTCAAAAAGAGTCCAAATCCTTGTTGAGCATAATTTGAGCTTTTTAGGTGTCCAAATTGATAATATGAAGACAAAATGATGGCAATACTCACAAAAGCAGACGGGGAAAAGGGTGATAATTGAAATCACCCAGATACAATATCAGAAGTCACAAACTTTCCAAGGGGAGAGCCTATGAAGCTACAAGGCTATGCTGATGAGGATTTTAGTATAATGAAATTGCCAAATTTTAGCAGTATCAAAGAAAAAAGGACCAAGCACCTTATGAGAGTCTTGCACTAGCATCTACACTTTGGAAGAGAGACAAGATACACAGGGCCAGATAGGAATCTAGCATCAACACTACACAAGCTAGTACCACAACACCGACATGTACCTGTTGACCTAGCCAAGCGGGGATTTGACTAGCTAGTAGAACAGCCAAGAAGAAGCAATGGGCTAAGCAATCCAGAATGCCACACCTAGGAGGAGCCAATTTTTTGACAAAAATAGCATCTTATCTTGTCAAGGAAAGAGACTCACTAGAAGATGCTCCAAATTCAAATGAATGGGCAGAAAAGGTGTGTCAACCTAAGACAAAGAAGGTAGCAAGACCTTATACATCAGCAAGAACCACCAGAGCAAACAAAATGTGTAACATTTAATGGCCTAATAACTTGTGTGTGGCGGAAATGAGCATGAACATAGTGGGCATTTCATTAGAATAGATTCCTAATGAGAATTACAAGAGTGCTTGGGTGGAGAGAGCAACAAAAAGCATAACACCTAGTTAGATAGCATCGACAATACTTTCAAAAAGAGAGACAAATTAAGCTAATGACAACAGTTGAGGACCGGATTTGCATAGAGCCGGTCCCCCCTCCAAAAGGCTTTGTATTATGGTTTCTCCCAGCAAGAGAGACATTGTACAATACAATTCTTTGTGTTCCTTCAAGACTAGCTAGTGCAATGAAGATGAAAGCTTCATGCACTAAGAAAAACACTTAGCAAACACATTTTGAATTATCCCCGTTCTCAGACCCAAGACCTCACACACCTTCGAAGATGGTGAGAGCTAGCAGGGTATGACAGTAGATTGAGAGGAAGAAGGAGTATCTTACGAGAAAGATGTACATTTCCTCACATAATCACTCATATTAGCATAGATTTAGCTTAGTAATTAGCTTGGTAGAGGAGATGAGCATGCATTGAATCTTGGCTCTTGGTTGGATTTGCATCCACTAGCCAAGAGTGTGTCGTTGTAGGCTTCTATCTCACAAGCTTGGAGTAGGTGATGAGCTCTCCATTAAAGCTTGGGAAGAGATAGTCTTCTCTTTCTTCACACATGAGATTGTGTGAGTGTGTGTGTGATAATGCCTTGCAAAAATCAGCCCCCTCTCTCTCTTGGGCGAGCCCTCTTGCTATTTGCTCTTGCTGAGCCCTCATTGGCTCTCCCCAAGTCAAGCCAATTACTATTAAGCAACATAAGTGATAGCCTTCTGACATGTGTCCCCCTTTCCCCTTTTGTGAGAGCTTTAGGTAATTAAATAATTAAACTGAACTATCATTGGACCCCTTTGCCTCCTGGCCAATAGGAATCAGGCAAGCCATTGGGCCCCTGAATGCTCATTGGACCCCTTGTGAGACTGCCCAATAGTCTTCTAGGAGA
This sequence comes from Adiantum capillus-veneris, assembly GCF_014529385.1. NCBI lineage: Eukaryota > Viridiplantae > Streptophyta > Polypodiopsida > Polypodiales > Pteridaceae > Adiantum > Adiantum capillus-veneris. Next base: position 4,217,682 of record NC_140959.1, read on the forward strand.
CTTAATTCTCATTGGTTTCTTTTATTAAATGTTTTTAAATTAATTAAACTAGATTTACTCTAGCTTAATTCTCATTGGTCCACTTCAAGGGTCATCCAATAGAAATTGGGCACACTTTGTGGGCATCTGGCCTAGGGAGCTGACATGTGTCCCTCATTCTCTTTGTGTAAAGGGAGCCTGTGTGTGTGTGTGTGGCTTTCTCTCTCATCCCCTAGAAGAAGGGCTCGCCCCCTCCCATGTAGGGATATGCAAAGACTTTTTAGTCACACACAAAGCATCCGATTTCCCCTAGGGTTGACCTTTGGACACAACCTTTGAATTTTGGAACCTTAGCATTTTGGAAGTCTTAATGGGCTGCACCTTAGGGTCTTTTTATCCCATTGTTGCACATGGATCTTTTGCAGATGGCCCCCCCTTTGGATCCCTATTTTCCCTCCTTTGGATCCCTACTGCGGCCGGTCTGCTAGCTTAACCAATATTCTAGCTTTTTCTCCCCTGGCACTTCCCCACATTAAATGATCAGTTTAATATGAGAAAATCATTTAGGAGAATTAGATATTGATTATTATGACATTACCTCTCTCTTGAAGTCATAGTCGTCCTCGACTATGGTGTAGAGAAGATAAAGCATATTCATGAGTCCTTTTCTTAGCGGGTAGAGGATCCCTATGTTACCCTACGACATCATTCCACAATGGATGACTAGTCCATTTGGCGCTTGAGAGCCTGAGGCTGCCGCAAGCATGTCTGCACATTAGTCCTATCAGTCTTCCATAGTAGAGTGAAAATCTCTACTTGGTGTTTGGGAGACGTGGTCTCCGCAAACTTGATCTAAGCATGCATACTACTTCATTTTTGTGCACAATAAATAAAAAGAGTCTTATACGACAAAAAAAACTTTGTTCATTTTTAACATTTTGTACATTTGCTTACTCTTGCGAAGCATTGACAAGGTTTAGGTTATCCTTTAATTGTATGCCTTGCATCCATCTAGCATCTTCAAAAGGATAATTCTTAAACTTAATAAGATATCGTCGGATAGTCTTACCGCTTCTTAATACCTTGTCTTCATGTCAGAGAATGGACTCGAGCTGCAGCACCTCCTCTTGGTCCTCGATCTCCGATGGGTCTTCAATAGTTGGTTCTTGAGGTGGCTCTCCTTTGTAAGTATTTAATAGGCTCACATGGAAAGCATTGTGTATGAGCCAATGATTGGGCAACTTGAGTTGATAGGCCATCTCATTGATTGGCCTAAGAATCTGAAAGGGACCATAGTACCTTTTTTGCTAGTTTAGCATATTACTTTTGGTGGCCCGTAGGATTCTTGCCCGTCGTGTGCCTTAATCGAGCCTTGGGAAACTTTAACAAGACCCAATCGTTTTCTTTAAAGGCTTGGGCTCTTCTGTGCTTGTCAGCAGCAGCCTTTTGCCTTTGCTGTGAGATAGAGATACCATCCTTAATCTTTTGAAAAGATTCTTGTAGGTCTCGGCTATACTCATCTGCATAGCGAAGATCTTCCCATGTACCTTAAGTAGCAACGGACTTTTTGATCTTCCCTCAATTACCTCAAAAGGTGATTTTCCCATGGAAGTATGTACAGTGTTATTGTAAGCATACTCCACTAAGGGTAAGTACTTCTCCCATTGGGATCTTTGATCTACTTCCGTTACATAGGCTTTTAGTAGATCGAGAATTGTTAGGTTACCTATTTCACTTTGGCCATCTGTTTGTGGATGATAGGCCAAAGAGAAGTTTAGCCTTGTTCCTAAATTCTCAAAGAGACCCTTCCAAAAATTACTGGTCATTCTAGGATCTCTATCCGACACTATAGACATTGGCAATCCATGGTACTTGAAAATTTGTGAAATGAAGAGGGTTGCCATTTGATGGGCTTTGATAGTCTTTTTGACAGGTATAAAATGAGCTTGTTTACTGAACCTGTCTACTATCGTCCATATTCCCGTATTCCCATGGATAGACTTAGGCAATCCAAAGATAAAATCCATGGATATGCTCTCCCATGGTGAATTAGGGATTGGCAAGGGTTGAAGCAATCCAAGTTGCTTCCCTCTATCAAATTTTGTTTTTTGGCAAACCACACATTTAGAAACATACTCTTGTATGTTCACTTTCATAGTAGGCCAATAGAAATATGTTTCAATTCCCTTTAAGGTAGACTGAATCCCTCTATGCCCCGCATACGGTGGAGCATGAGATTCATACATTAATTTCTCACGTAGTGAGTTAGTAACGCATAGTCTATTGCCATAGAGAAGATAACCATCTTGTAAAATAAATGGTTCTTCTTTCTTCCCTAATGCAAGGGCTGAAATCACATCTTTAAAATCGGGATCAATAGCGTACTCATCTATCATCGAAGATAGATCATTGTGAGTTGCTATGGAAACCGCATTCACTCTCGGCCGTCTTGAGAGTGCATCGGCGACTTGATTATGCTTGCCAGCAATGTGAGCAATATGAAAATGAAATTGCCAAACAAAATTTGCCCACCTCATTTGTTTGTCAGAGAGCTTGGTCTACGTCATGAAGTACTTAAGACTTTGGTGATCCATTCGCAGAATGAAAGGAGTTCCCAATAAATAGTGCTTCCATGAGTCTAAGGCATGTAGAACTGGAAGGATTTCCTTTTCATATATGCCTAGAGCTTGCTCAACAGGGTCGAGCCTTCAACTCTCATAGCCTATGGCGTGCCCTTCTTGGAGTAAAACAGCTCCAAGGCAATCACCACAAGCATCCGGTAGTGTAAGCACGGGTCGAGAGATAAGCTTTTCGAAAGCATTGTTCTCCTTAGCAGACCATGTATACATAACGCTTTTCTTTGTTAGGTCATGTACTGGTCCCGCAATTTGTGAGAACTTTTCTGTGAAGCATCTATAGTATGCACACATACCTATAAAGCTTCTTAGTTCATGAAGATTCCTTGGTTTAGGCCATCCTTTTATTACCTCTAACTTAGATGGATCCATTTGGATGCCATCTTAAGAGATAATATGACCTAAATACTGAATCTCTTGCAAGAAAAATTCACTTTTCTTTCGATTAACATAAAGTTTATTCTCTCTTAAAACTTGAAATATTACCTGGCGGTGTTGCTTGTGTTCCTCCAATGAATTAGAGTAGATGATAATATCATCAAAGAACACTCCAGTGAAGGTTCGATGAGGCCTGAACAGCTTCTCCATCAAGCGGTTGAATGTGGCTGGTGCATTGGTCAAGCCAAAAGGCATGACAATGTTTTCGTAAAGACCAAATGTGGTGCGAAATGCGGTCTTTCCAATGTCTCGATCAACTATCCTTATTTGATGATAGGCACTTTTTAGGTCAATCCTACTGAAGTAGGTCGATCCTTGTATCTTATCAAATAGGTCTTCTACCCGTGGAACGGGAAACCTATTTTTGATAGTGATCCTATTTAGTGCTCTATAGTCAACACACATACGATATGTGCCATCTTTCTTTTGCATTAATAGCACAGGTGAGCAAAATAGAGATGAGCTTGGCCTAACCATACCCTTCTCAACTAACTCATGCACTTGCCGCATAATCTCCTCTTGTTGAGATTGAGAAACTCTATAAGGAGGTTTGTTAGGCGGTGAACTTCCTGGAAGAAGTTCAATTGCATGGTCATCATTACCTCGTTTAGGAGGTAGCTCACAAGGGATGTCGTCAATAAAAACATCTTGAAACCCCTTGAGAAAATTGGATAACTCTAATTCCTTTTGGTTGCTTTTATTTTCTTTTGCTAAAGCATTAGGTTCATTTTGAGAGTCTTTAACAAAAATCATGTACACGGAAATAGAACTCTTTATTGACTTGTTGAAAGCTGGTGTATGTACAATGGGAATAGTGTTACCCATTTCCTTAGCATCTATATACATGTCTTTTTCCCTGAACTTAAAGGAGATTCTCCTTTCAGGAAATTTAACATCGGCAGCCAGGCGGTCAAACCATGGTGCCCCTAGGATTACATCCTCATGCTTGAGAGGAGAGATAAAGAAGTCCTCTTTGTCCACATAGCCTTGGACATGAAGCCTCAATTTCCCAATTAAGGGAGTGATTGAAGCTTCTTGCCCCTTGAAGGCACTGTCTGCGGGTAGGACATCTCCCATCTCGTAGGATTGTATGCCCAGCTTGGTGGCTAACTTCATAGATATAAAATTGTGAGTAGAACCAGGGTCAAAGAGAATAAAAGCATCATGTTCTCTTACCTTTCCCCAAGCATGGCATAGAGGAGATCCTTTATGGTGAGTTTGGTGAGTCTCCTCCTCTTGGATTTCAACCAGGGAAGCTCTAGGAGGATCTTGGTGGTTGTTCTTTTGGGGACAAACGCGGTACGCATACCCTTGTTCGCCGCACTTGAAACACCGGTTATCCTTTGATAACGCTCAAGCTCTTCAGGAGATAGTTTATTCTTACCTTTGTAAACTCCCTTCTCTTTAGCTTTGTTGGAGTTGCCCTTAGGAGACTTTTGGACATTGTCCTTCCCCTTAGGCTCATTGGAACCCTTGTTTTCCGGGGGCTTATTATTTCTTTTAGCCCCCGTTTGGAAATTGATTCGAGAGGCCACCATAGTATGGTGTATTACCGCCGATATGGTACGTGGCCTTTGGGAGTTAACATACTCCGCCATTTCTTCGGTTAAGCCCGCACAAAATTGTTGCTTTTGCTCTCCAAAATCCAACTTTTTGAAGACAGTGGCTTTGAGTTGTAGGTCCCAAAACTTGTCTACATATTTGTGGATGGATTCATTGGGAGAGAGCTTTAAGCTTCGCCATTCGGTGAGTACCTTGTCTTTGGCATCGGTGGCCAAAAACTACTTCATAATGGAAGCTCTTAAAGCTTTCCATGTTCGTGGAGCTTCACCGTTGGCTTGTAGGCTAGACCACCATTGTCTGGCGGACTTTTGAAAGTGCATTTACATGGCATAGCTTAGAGGACTCCGTGAAGCCCTCATCTCCAAACGCCGCATCGAATGGCTGGATAAAGGCCAAGACTTTGTCTGTAGCACCAAAGGTGCCATCATAAGTAAGGAAAGAGATGCTCTTCCCTCCCTCTTTGAATTTCTTCAGCTTGGACGACCTCTTCCATGCGGCATAGGATTTCCTATGGCCTCTTCTTTTTGATGGTTCAAAGGTTGCACCATCACTTTCTTCAGAAGGTGAAGAATTTGAAGAAGGTGGAGAAGAGGGTGACCTCTTTCTCTCCTTTTTCTTGTCTTGATCTTTGTCGTCTTCACCATCATTTTCATAAGAGGAAGAGGATGAAGAAGATGGAGAAGAGAGTGTCCTCTTTCTCCCCTTTTTCTTCTCTTGGTTTTTATCATCCCTCTTTGAATTGTGGTGAGGAGAAGAATACGATGGTCTTCTCCGCTTTGGTGGTGATGGAGAGCGTTTAGCCAGCCGTCTTCATGGAGACTTCTCCGCCAAGGTGGCTAGAGACTTGCTTCTTTCTCGTTCCTTCGGTGGAGGCTCTTGAGTTCTCCTTTGGGAAGGAGATGCATCATCAAGAAGTAAATTCTTGAGCCCTTCATATGGATTCTCTTCTTCTTCCCGAATCGGAGAGAGACCTCTTTTGGTAGTCTCACAAGGAGGCTTCCTAGGTGTTCTCTCGTCATGGTGATGAGCTTGGAGAATCCCGTGAGCATGGAGCTTCCGTTGCACTTCACTTTGGAGAGATGGATTGCCCATGGCTTGTTGAAGCCTAGAAATAAGATAGTTAACAAGCATTGAAGCATCATTAGTAGCTTGCTCATGAGCAAAATCAAAGTTATCAACATTAATTTCACTCTCTTTACTATTGTCAGCCATTCTAACAACTTTTAGGTGTAAACTTTTTAGGTGTACTTTGGCACTTCAAGCCCTAGTTGCTACTTCTCTTTACCCCTTTAGAAAAAGCACTCAAGCTACTGTACCCGCGGCTCGAATACCATTAATTGCAAGGAATAGAAGAGAGGGTCTTTCGACACCAAAACAACACCAGCTTCTGTCAAGCTTCTAATAGCTCAATAGTGGTTAAGCCGTAGGCAATCCCCGTAGGACTCTACTATTAAGACCATAGCTCTCGACGGTGATGCCCCGTTAACTGCACAAAGGCAGGCGCACTGCAAGGCTGAAAAATCCCTATTCTACTTACTCACAGGAAATTAATAATACCAACCATTTGTAGCTAGCTTGAGGACCTCCCTTCTTGAGCAAGAAAAGAGAAACCTTGTGCTCTGATACCAATGTAACATTTAATGGCCTAATAACTTGTGTGTAGCGGAAATGAGCATGAACATAGTGGGCATTTCATTAGAATAAATTCCTAATGAGAATTACAAGAGTTCTTGGGTGGAGAGAGCAACAAAGAGCATAACACCTAGTAAGATAGCATCGACAATACTTTCAAAAGAGAGAGAAATTAAGCTAATGACAACAGTTGAGGACCAGATTTGCATGGATCCGGTCCCCCCTCCAAAAGGCTTTGTATTATGGTTTCTCCCATCAAGAGAGACATTGTACAATACAATTCTTTGTGTTCCTTCAAGACTAGCTAGTGCAATGAAGATGAAAGATTCATGCACTAAGCAAAACACTTAGCAAACACAACTTGAATTATCCCCGTTCTCAAACCCAAGACCTCACACACCTTCGAAGATGGAGAGAGCTAGCAGGGTATGAGAGTAGATTGAGAGGAAGAAGGAGTATCTTACAAGAAAGATGTACATTTCCTCACATAATCACTCATATTAGCATAGATTTAGCTTAGTAATTAGCTTGGTAGAGGAGATGAGCATGCATTGAAGCTTGGCTCTTGGTTGGATTTGCATCCACTAGCCAAGAGTGTGTCATTGTAGGCTTCTATCTCACAAGCTTGGAGTAGGTGATGAGCTCTCCATTAAAGCTTGGGAAGAGATAGTCTTCTCTTTCTTCACACATGAGATTGTGTGAGTGTGTGTGTGATAATGCCTTGCAAAAATCAGCCCCCTCTTGCTATTTGCTCTTGTTGAGCCCTCATTGGCTCTCCCCAAGTCAAGCCAATGACTATTAAGCAGCATAAGTGATAGCCTTCTGACATGTGTCCCCCTTTCCCCTTTTGTAAGAGCTTTAGGTAATTAAATAATTAAACTAAACTCTCATTGGACCCCTTTTCCTCCTGGCCAATAGGAATCAGGCAAGCCATTGGGCTCCTGAATGCTCATTGGACCCCTTGTGAGACTGCCCAATAGTCTTCTAGGAGACTTAATTCTCATTGGTTTCTTTTATTAAATGTTTTTAAATTAATTAAACTAGATTTAATCTAGCTTAATTCTCATTGGTCCACTTCAAGGGTCATCCAATAGAAACTGGGCACACCTTGTGGGCATCTGGCCTAGGGAGCTGACATGTGTCCCTCATTCCCTTTGTGTAAAGGGAGCCTGTGTGTGTGTGTGGCTTTCTCTCTCATCCCCTAGAAGAAGGGCTCGCCCCCTCCCATGTAGGGATATGCAAAGACTTTTTAGTCACACACAAAGCATCCGATTTCCCCTAGGGTTGACCTTTGTGCACAACCTTTGAATTTTGGAACCTTAGCATTTTGGAAGTCTTAATGGGCTGCACCTTAGGGTCTTTTTAGCCCATTGTTGCACATGGCTCTTTTGCAGATGGCCCCCTATTTTCCCTCCTTTGGATCCCTACTGTGGCCGGTCTGCTAGCTTAACCAATATTCTAGCTTTTTCTCCCCTGGCACTTCCCCACATTAAATGATCAGTTTAATATGAGAAAATCATTTAGGAGAATTAGATATTGATTATTATGACAAAATGACACAATGAGAATATGTCAAAGATGAAGAGGTTGTTAGGAAATAGGGCATAGCTAAGTAGATATTAGAGTAGTTTACTCAATGGAGAGAGATAATTTTCCCACACAAGAGATTATAGAGTAGAGAGGGAGAGAGAGAGAGAGAGAGAGAGAGAGAGAGAGAGAGAGAGAGAGAGAGAGCAAACATGATATACGTGGTTCACGCAATGTGAGCTATGCTCGCGAGAAAGTAGCCACTCAATGGCTTTAGTACTTCAGAGTAGAAGTAGGTTACAAAGGGATTATACCTTTGATGGAACTCCCACCTTGCTTCACTCTCACCACCTCACACACACCTTGTCTCATAAACTTCACAATGCATTTTTTTTTGTAGAAGAGGTCTCCTTTTATAGGCCACAAGGGTTTCCCTCTCTCATGAGAGGCAGCTATGTGTAGCGGCCCTTGTGTAGAAAAGTCCGAGTTGAATTCTCCGATGCCCCATGTGTGGCCACCCTTGAGAAGACACATCCGCATAGAAGTCAACCACCGGCCATTGAATTTTGCCACTCCCAAAGACTTCTGCTCACCGGCCATTAGCCATTGACTATCGGCCAATCGGCCATTTTTTGGCCACTTTTCGGCCGCCGTTCGGCCATAGTATTATGGCAAAAAGGAATATTTTGATGTGAATTTTGGGTTTTGTGACGAGTGATTTTAGTATTCATGATTGCTTTTACTCAAGACAGGGGCCTTACAAATGTGTTTTTTGCAGACTAAAGGTTACAAGGGGTGAATCAGACTCCATACTTAACAATCTTCCACTTGGAGATTGATCTCCACACCAAACATGTGACTGCTTTCCATCCTGGTTTCTTATCCTTGAATGCCAATCATAATGTACCCAACATTTTACAATAAAAACTATTCCATCTACTTCGCAAAAGTGTTTAATATTCACTCACATTTTGTTAATTCATGAAGTGTTCCAACGGAATGATTGGATTATAAATCGAACTCTGGAATTATTATTTACGGCTCTTATTCACTTGGAAACTATAAGTTGATATGGGAAACTGAAGCTTCAAGACTATAACTAAAGATAAAAATTGATCCTTAAGAAAGAAGGAGTATTTTTAAAAGAGAAGGAGTAGAAGGAGTTTTTTTAGAGAAGACAGAAGTGAGTCAAGTTTAGAGCTTCTTTTCTTGGAAGCCAAGCTTCTCCTAAACTTAGAGATTCAAAATCGTGCAGTGGAATGTGTGCACGTAAAAAAAAGGCCGCAAACACGTGCGAACTTATCTCTGCTTTTTGCTATTCTAAGCTTGTGCTTTTGGCTCTTGAGAGCCTATATGAAGGCCCCTATTTACTCGCTTTCAAGACACACACATAGAAGTTTTCATAGATTAGTGAAATAATTGTTTGATAAATTGTCATTGTTTGAAAAGTTGTTATTGGTTGATATAAAGAGTTAATTGATCATGTTTGAAGAATCATCCAAAGTGAAAAATTGTTGGAAGAATATCTTTTGCTCCTCGTAGGTAGCAAGGTGTCTCGCGGTTACCGAGATGATCCCACGATTAGTGGAGACTAAACTAAGGTTATTGGATCTCTTTTTGTCCCTTGTGGTTAGCGAGATGCCTGGAGGTTAGCAAGATGCCTCAAGGTTAGCAAGATGGAAAGGTTGTGCAATTCAATGCTAGCAGATAAATAAATCCTTTTCAAAGGCTTTGTTGGTTAGACAGAGAAAGTCAGTGGGTAGCGGCAAACTCGTAAGAAATTAGAAAAATTCTTTTTGTTGAGTCATCCCAATCTTCTCGTGGTTGGGGACCTCACACCGATTGAAGATGAGAAAAATCCCAACGTTTCCTTGTTAACCACCTTTTCTAACATGTCTACATGATTTTCACTTGTGTGCACCTCTCCTAGATTTAGTTGTCCCTCTTCCAAAAGAGTATGTATGAAGTGATATCTCACCTCATTTTTCTTTGTCCTTGAGTGAAAGGATGAATTCTTTGCAAGATGAATGACGTTTTGATTGCCACTATACAAGGTACGATTATCTTGCTTGTATCCAAGCTCCTCCAAGAATCTGTGAAGCCACAAAATTTATTTTCTTGCCTCCATCATTGCTACATATTCTGCTTCCGTGATAGAAAGTGAGACTCCTTTCTGCAAATTTGAAGCCCAACTTAGTATTGTGCCTCCAAATGTGAAGGCATAGCCAATAGTGCTCCTTTGAGTATCTATGTCACATGACTTATCTGCATCAACATACCCGTGCAAGAAAATATATATGCCTCCAAAATACAAATCATTTGCTATTGTCCCTTTTAGATACCTAAGTATCCACTTCACATCTTGCCCAGTGCTCTTTACCTCGATTGTCCATGAATCTACTCACAACTCCCACCGCATGTGCAATGTCTGGCCTTGTCCAGACCATATCATACAGTAGAGAACCTACCACTGCAGCATATGGAACTTAGACATATAAGCTATCTCCTCTTGTGTTTGTGGACACATATCCTTGGTTAGTTTAAAGTTTCTAGCCAAAGGTGTAGAAACCGATTTTGCATCTTGCATTGCAAACCTTTATAGTAACTTTTTTATGTAATCCTCTTTAGATAGATTTAATGTCTTCTTCATTTTGTTCCTTGATATCTTCATACCTAGTCACTTTGCAACACCTAAATCTTTCATTGAAGAAGATTTAGACAGCTTTTCTTTTAGGTGTTTGATATCCAGCATGCTAGCACTTGCAATCAGCATGCTCTTAGCATGTCGTCAACATATAGCATTAGAATGATGAACTTACCATCTGAGTTGCATCTCTTGAATCCGTGATCCAGCATCCATCGATCAAACTTCAAGTACCATTGTCTTGCTACTTGCTTTAGACCATACAAGCTCTTCTTTAATCTCCAAACCATTTTCTCCTTACCCTTTACTTCATAACATTTTGGTTTAAGCATGTAAATTTCCTCCTCTAAGTCACCATGAGAGAATTCTATATTTACATCCATTTGCTCAAGATTTAAGTCATGAGAAGCCACAAGGCCTAAGATGCAAACCTAGTTGAGTTCATTTTTACAATAGGAGAAAGTCTTAAGCCTAATTGAGTTCATTTTTAAAATAGGAGAAAATATTTCATTGAAATCAGTACCTTTCTTTTGAGAAAACCCTTTTACCACAAGCCTAAACTTGTACCTTTTCTTCTTCCTTTAGCTTGTACACCCATTTATTTTGCAGTGCCCACTTACCTTTAGAAAACTCAACCAACTCCCATGTTTGGTTTCAATGCACCGAGTCCATCTCCACTTGCATGATTTTCATCCATTTTTGGATTTGTGTTGCATATCTTCTTTGTATGATTCCCGATCTTTAAAATCTAAGACCAAGAGATGGTTAAATGAAGGAACGTGAATTTTGGGTTTTGTGACGAGTGATTTTACTACGCACGATGGATTCTCCTCATAATGGGGCCCTTACAAATGTGCCTCTTTGAAACTAAAAGTTACGAGGAGTGAATTAGGCTCCATAATTAACAATCTCCTCCAGCTCTAAGTTAGTAGGATTAAAGATTGATGGAGAAAAAATAGAGCTCTAGTAGTTAGATCCCACAACACAAGAAAGAAATCCAGCATCTACATATGCCAAGAGAGTGGAACAAGGAACAAAGAGACAGGATGAACAAGAAAGAAAGCAAAAGGCCGAGGAGGAAAGGAAGCAAAAACAGAGGGAAGCTGCTCAGAAAAAAAGAAGGGACATCGAACGACTTAGAAAGGAAGAACAAGCACAAAGCTTGTCAAATATGATGAGGGTAAAAATTAAAGAACAGATGGGCAAAAATTAAGTGTCTCTTCCAAGGAATAAAGGACAAAGAGAAGAACTGAAGATACCAAGCTGGGGGTCTAGCAGTCTTATCCAAATGGAGCCCCTTAACACTGAATCAAGCCTCCAATCAGAGCAAGCTAGTCAAGTCCAAGCAAAAAGTACAAAGGTGGAGGTCTCAATCAAACCACTCACAGTTGAGGAACAAGCCAAAAAGCTACTCAAGGACTTGCTAGAAGTAGGATGTAGTCCAAAAGAAGCCCAAGCTATGGTTGGTTTATCCATTAGGAAGAGAATTGGGTCTAGGAGGGCCTCTTTATTTGGTAGTTTAATTAAGTCAAACCTTTAGTATTAAGAAAGTAATCAAAGGATAGCTTTTAAATTCAAGCTAAAAAAATGGCTAGCTTATTTCAATTCAAATTTTCCTCCCCAAATGGAATTTGAAATCTAGCGAGTAAAACCATGTCATGTAGCATATCTATGGAAAGAGCTTGATTGAAGATTTACGATCCCTGCTCAAATCAAAGATCATATGTGAGATTTATGGAAGGCCAAAAATCATAAAATTTCCCACCTCCTTTTTGGGGGGGGAAGTGCATCCTTTGACCACTCTTATATATCTCTTATACACCCACCATTCTTTCACACTTGGCGTACACCTATTTGTCACAATGTTAATCACCATTACAAGATCATGGCAAATAAAGAGGCCCTCTTAGAACCTATACTCTTCCTAATGCACTATCTTTCATAAAAGAGCCCAGCCCAGAGTCGAGGACACCAAGATAGGTTACAAAATAAGATGTTCAGCTAGAGGGCTTGAAAAAAATGCAAGAAATCCCATGACGACTGTACAAGAATAAGAAACCAAGAATGAACAGATACATGAAGGAATAGACCAGCCTAAAGGCTTGTTAAAAAAACAAGAAAACCTTGGCATGGCAGGTTTATCTATCTTATTAGAAGCTTAAGAGCAAGAGGTGCTCCATGTAGTTACAAAATACACAAAATGTGGAGAAAGCACCAAAAGGTAGGGCTGATATCCTTGCTCGGATGCTCTCTTAAGGAAACCCCACATGAAGGGAAATTAGAGTATAAAACAAAGATATCGACTCAGCCAATAATCACACTCATCGAAAGATGGTATCAAGGAATTTTTCCAATAAATGCCAAAAAGATGTTATTTAAGGATCACTCTTTCAAGATTCATTGTCTAGTATGGCCAAGACAGCATTGATATTTAAGCTGGCTAAAGATCTAAACAAAGAAATCATGCAAATCACTCTCAAGTACGAGAAGGAAGTAATGTTGATCTCATGCTAGTTGTGGTCAGCATAAAGTAAGAAATGGACAAAACAAAGATTGAAAACAAAGAGTTGATCAAGACAAGCACAATTTTGGTAGAAGATTTGTAGAGGCGAGATACACAAATAGAACATGTCAGCGGAGAGCTGGCAAAGTAAAAAGATATTTATGAGAAAAAAGTGATGGCCATGCAAGTACAGGAGAGTATGGCCCAAAGCAATAATCTTTCCCTGGACCAAAAAGAAAAGAAATATCAATAGGACCATTAGAGTTCCAAAGAGTCAGCAACATTGGCTCAGAAGAATATCGATAGATGTGCTCAAAGGCTGGATAGCTGATCAGAACAAACAACTAAAGGTATTTACATAAGACCCTCTGTTCATCGATACAAGTAGTTTTGAGCGGACTAACATCTATAACAATCAAATTGTAGATTTGTAACAAGCACTAGAAATTTATCAAAAAATAAGGATGACACTGGAAGAGGCTGTACACACTAAAAGAAAATCCATGACAGAAGAAGGAAAAGCAAAGGATGAGAGCATTGAGATTCTTATGAAGGAGGTGGAGGATCTAAGAAAGCAACTATGAATGATTTAACAATTCTAGAGCCTTTTTCCCAGAGAAAAAGGACCCTTGGAAATAGGGCCAGACTTTGAGAACATAGAAGAAGAGACAGAACAAGAGCTCAATCAATTTAAAGGACCACTAGATGTGGGTACTTCAACATAAATTACCTCAAGAGTACTCACATCTACCGGAGGAACACTTGGAAGAGACAAAGGAAGTTGTGGCCAGGAACCTTCGCTATGAGCATCATTTATTGAAGTCAAATTTATTAAAGTAAATCACCCTAGAGTATCTACAAGAGGAGGTTCCTAACCAAAAACTTCCCTATTCACTACTCAAGTGGCTAGCAATAGAAAATTAGAAGGAGCTACTACCAACACTTTTACCAGATGTTGAGGGGAGTTAGAAGGATGTTGATCTCTTAGAATGGTCCATGAAACAGATCAAAGAGGCCAGGCTAGGATGGAAAGTGTAGTTCATGGGGGAGAACAAGCAGGCAATAACAGTGAACTCATTTGCTCCAACCCACATTGTCCCCATCCAATCTATCCTCAATATAGCAAATATCTTGAACATGTTTGTGTTGTTGTTAGCCATGGTAAATGTTGCACCTGATGTGAAAAATACACAAAAAGAGGAGAAGGAAAGCGGTAACAACATGTGCTATATAGCATGGAAGAAAATCTTGAGAGTAAGCTTGGACCAATCCATAGAGTTAAGCCTTCTTTCACACACATCCCCTACACACACTCTTCTCTCCATGAGTAACCATGGTCAAAACCATAAGTGAGCTTGTCATTACACTCTCCCTCTTCTCTCCCCTAACATTCAAGCTTTCCATAACTTGAATTGCCCTTATCTCCTTTACTCCTCTCATTCCAAGTAACGAATTGGTGGTCTTCAAGAGAAGGAAAGAAGTGGAGAGAGCCGTCTACAACAAACATACTTCTTCAAATACTCCTCAAAATCAAGGAGAAGACTATCGCATACATTGAAGTAAGGTTTTACATGTTGTCTTCATCAAGTGAGTTATTTCCCATTCTAAATTAGTTTACTGCTTAAGCTCTTGAATTTCCTAAGCAAGAATAAATTACTAAATAACGACGTTGCTAACCGGCACTAATCCAATGTTATTTCAGTTTCATTCTCTAGATTACCATACTAATATGGCATAGAGAGAGTAGAAAGAACTCTCTTTAACCATAGGTGACTGGAGATCATACTTACATTTCAAGCTTGGGTGTTTCAAGCTCTCTAGATTACCAGACTAATATGGTATAGAGAGAGTAGAAAGCAATCTTTTTAAGCATAGGTGATTGTAGATCATACTTATATTTCAAGTTTTGTTGTTTCAAGTTCTCTAAATTACCAGACTAATATGGCATAGAGAGAGTAGAAAGCACTCTCTTTAACCATAGGTAACTGGAGATCATACTAAAATAGCATGCATGTTGGATGATGATTAATATCTATGTGTACCCTTAAACCCCGCCAAAAATATTTTTTTGCTATTTTTAAGATGCACAAGGTAATTGCCACATAATCATGGGCAGTTAGGTGAATTTTTTGGAATTAACCATTCTATTCAAAGTGGCATTATAATTTACTCTAAAAATTATGCTCTTATGAAAGGTTCACAAGTTTTTCGTTGAATTTAAGACATATGATTTTTCTTCTTTCAAAGAGAAAAAGAGCATGTGTGTAAGATTTGTTTAGTGATACAAATAAGTTAATACTAATTCTCTCGAGGAGAGTTAAGTTTTTAAGGGTAGCTTTATCTTAATCAAAGGAGTTTTTCCTTGAAAGTGGGAATTTCATTCCAATTAAGGTTATCCCACCTCTTATCAATTGGAAAGTCCTACAACGATAAGCTTCTTCTAGCTATGTGACTGATCCTCTCCACAAAAACAATAGTAATCCTAAATCCCATTGTACAAAAAGGAATTGTTAATCTTTCATAACATGAAGATTTTCCACCTACACAAGCATGCCCACTCCTAGGAATGTCGCATTTTCTTGTCTTACACTATCACTCATAAAAAGGGTCTTGCTCATGCATAAACACTCATCATCTCTTGCATAATCTATCAAAGAAAGTTTAAGATTATTTTCTTTAATAATTGAAGCCTTGCATTCCAAAGTCGAGTATCGACAACTCAAGAAAGGATCAGTGTAGAAAGCATATGCATGGCCATCTCAAGTTTGTTTACTTTCAAGTCTGCTTTGCGATTGGGAAAGGGGGGAGTAAGGGTATAGCTTCATGCAATGATGACCATGTTGCTTGAACATAAAAATCCTACGACTTCCATGGGAATGCCCCATGGATTTCAAATGATGCAAAGAAAACCAATGGGAATTGTCCAAGACGGGGTTAACTTCAAACTTACGTCGAGACAAAACTCTAACTCCCAAGAGACTCGTTGTTTTTTTAATGTCATGTGTGAGTAGACATTAAAAGAATATAGGAACCAAATGATTTTAATGCAAAGAACCTAGTCTAAATTTTACCTAGGACTAAGAATTTACTGAGAAGGTTGGAGGTGGATAGCTCTAGCATAACGTAGCAATTTAAGTGTATAATGGTTTCCTACTGGTTGGTAAAAGGCCAGTGTAAGTGTTTACATGTAGATACGACAGGAACTGGTCATGTTTGGCTAGGACTAAGAACCATTGGTCTATATATTGGGCTCAAGATCATTCAATGGCCTATAATTGGGAAAGAAAGGGAATGAGTCCCGACCGGGTGATAGGGACCTGTGGATACGTCTGGAAATTGGCCTAGTCCGAGTAGGCATGATGCCGACAGGAAAAGGAGGAAGGAAATTAGATTCTTGAGGATCAGATAAGAAAAGACGGAAAGGATCCTAGAAATGGATTGGATACAGAAGGGAGTTGTGATTAATTAAAGAATACTTGTTTTCAAAATTCTTTGGAAAAAATGAACCTTGGAAAGGCTAGGAACCTAAATGGGCCTATCCCTCACTCGTCGACATCAGCCGGACAATGCTCTACTTCTTAGACATTTTTAAAAGGAACCTAAAGTAGATGTTTTAAAGGCCTTTCCCAAACAAAAGAACCAAATGGAAATTGTGTGAAGATGCCACCTCAACACGTGGTGGAGGAGATAAGGTACCCAAGTCCAGGGACAAGGATTGGGATATTTGTCATAATAATCAATATCTAATTCTCCTAAATGATTTTCTCATGTTAAATTGATCATTTAATATGGGGAAGTGCCAAGGGAGAAAAAGATAGAATATTGGTTAAGCTTGAAGACCGGACACATTAGGGATCCAAAGGAGGGAAAATAGGGATCCAAAGGGGGAGCCATCTATAAAAGAGCAATGTGAAACAATGGGCTTAAAAGACCCTAAGGTTCAGCCCATGAAGACTTCCAAAATGCTAAGGTTCCAAAATTCAAAGGTTGTGTCCAAAGGTCAAAGCTTAGGAAATTTGGATGCTTTGTGTGTGTGTACAAAAGTCTTCACAAGTCCCTACATACAAGGGGGCGAGCCCAAGAAGTAAGGGATGAGAGAGAACCACCTACACACACTCACAAGCTTCATTTGTACACAAGGGGAAAGAGGGACACATGTCAGCTCCCTAGGCCAGATGCCCACAAGGTGTACTCAAATCCTATTGGATGGCCATGGAGGTGGACCAATGAGAATTAGGCTAGAGTAAATCTAGTTTAATTGATATAAAAACATTTAATAAAAGAACAATAGGAATTAAGCTCTCTAGAAGACTATTGGACAGACTCCCAAGGGGACCAATGAGCATTCAGCAACCCAATGGCTTGCATGATTCCTATTGGCCAGGAGGCAAAGGGGTCCAATGAGAGTTTAGTTGCATTTATTAATTACCTCAAGCTCTCATAAAAGGGGAAAGGGGACACATGTCAGAAGGCTATCACTTATGCTGCTTAATTTCCATTGGCTAGGCCTGGGGAGGTCCAATAGGGTTATAGCATGAGCAATTAGCAAGGGAGATCAACCAAGAGAGAGAGAGAGGGGGGGCTGATTTTTGGAAGGCATTAGCACACACACACTCACACAATCTCATGGGTGAAGCAAAGAAGACTCTCTCTCCTTCTCAAGCTTTAATGGAAAGCTTACCACCTACTCCAAGCTTGGAGAAGGGAGGCCTACACCAACAACTCTTGGCTTTGTGATGCAAATACAACCAAGAGCCAAGCTTCAATGCATGCTCATCTCCTCTGCCATGCTAATTACTAAGCTAAGCTATGCTAATATGAGTGATTATGTGAGGAGATGTACATCTTTCTCGTAAGAATACTCTTTCTTCCTCTCAATCTACTCTCATACCCCGCTAGCTCTCACCATCTTTGAAGGTGTGTGAGGTCTTGAGTCTCAGACCGTGAGGGAATTGATGTTGTGTTTGATAAGTGTTTTGCTTAGTGCATGAAGTTTCCATCTTCATTGCACGAGCTAGTATTGAAGGAACACAAATAATTGTATTGTAAAATGTCTCCCTTGATGGGAGAAACCATTATACAAATCCTTTTGGAGGGGGGACCGGCTCCATGAAAATCCGGTCCTCAACTGTTGTCAATTGCTTAATTTCTCTCTATTTTGAAGTATTGTTCATTCTATCTAACTAGGTGTTATGCTTTTTGTTTCTCTCTCCACCCAAGCACTCTTGTTATTCTCATTAGGAATCTATTCTAATGAAATGCTCACTATGTTCATGCTATTTTCCGCTACACACAAGTTACTAGACCATTAAATGTTACAATATTCTTGGGAAGGTATATGTGATTGCTTAAAAAACTTAACTAGATATCTTTAGTATTACTAAAGGAAGAAGGAAATAAGAATATTCAAAAGGGTAAAAAGGTGGGAACGACCTGATAGATGCACACTTGCAAGGGTATGCAACAATTTGCATGTTGTTTTCAAATGCTTGAAATGTATTCTTGGTTTGACATGACTAGAATAGTGGTTTCTAGTATCATAGTGCTACCTTGAAAAGGTGAATTTATCAAACAGTTTGGTGGGTGGGTGGATTTTGAAGGGTTAATTTGTTGGCTAAAAAGTTAAACCCAATTTTATGTTGTCCAATAAGTTGAGTCATGGGGAAAGAGAATGCGATCTACTGAGATGGAACCAAACTTGGAAACGAGGGATTCTTGTAGCTAATAATTCCAGTCATCTTAGGGGAACGCACTGATGGTTGTGCTTGGTCCTAACCAAGAAAAAAGCATTAGTGACCTTGAACCAAGGGTGAATTAGATTACTCCCACCACTTGACCCTCAAAGGTTGATGTTCTAATTTAATTTGATGACTTCGAATGGTAAGTGGAACCGATGAGAAAAGGTGTTTCTAGGTTAAGAGACCTAAATGTTAGACACTCCCTTGAGTTAGAATCAAAGAGAAGGAGGAGTTCTGTCTTGGTGTTGATCTTAAGTGGGAGGGATGTCAAAAATCATGGGGTAGTTGAGGGAAGGCATTGTAGCCGGTGGTACCTAGCATGGACCTCACATAGCTTGGAGAGGATGAAGGAAACTCAAGGCACACAAAAGAGAGTATATTACTTAGTGTGCAATGGAAAGATAGATGGACCTAGAATGATGGGTGTATATACAATGCACGGGGAAAAACACCTCCTACTGAGGGAAAAAATGCCCTAGCGGTCCTAAGTTTGTTCACACACATCAATACAACATGTATATGGTGACACATTTCCCAACTCCTTTTTTGAACATTTATGGCCGATCACACGAAGCCTTTGTTCAACTTGAATAGGCAAAATTGAGAAAACACTAAGCAAAAAAAAACCATATGTACAAAGATTTATCCCCCGCTACCTCTGTTCAAGCGGGTTGCCCAACCTCGTGCATCATAGAATATCTTCACCAGGCCAAACACCTGGGTTTGATCACATATGTCCACCTTCAACCGATTCCCATAGTGCTTGTTAGCCACTAGTGGCTAACACATGCAACATTGATTATGCACCAAGCAAGAGATTTGCTATGGATGTGCACAATATTTCCTATCCACATTGTATAAGGTCTTGGGCTCATTGGGAGTTCCAAATTGGATATGCTAGCTAGAGGCCTCAAACTTAAACCCATAGTAGAAAGGATTGTGGTGCAAACCTTTATAATGAAGTCTTTATGCAAGGAGGCTTCATTCTTGAATAGTAATTTTTTAGGATCCATTCTTGAGAGCTCTCTCTCTCTCTCTCTCTCTCTCTCTCTCTCTCTCTCTCTCTCTCTCTCTCTCTCTCTCTCTCTCTCTCGTGTGTTCACTTTATGGATCGCCTAGCTTTGAGCTTAATGCCCATGCTTAGAAGTCTAGTGCTAATCCATTGTAATTAGAGAATCATTTCTTAATCTTCTATATTCCATTATGTCATGAAGTAGTTTCACCTTCTTATTATTCTAGATCTGAGTGTCTGATGACTTCTTGCTTATTGACCATTGCTATCCTTCTATGAGCACTCAATTTGCGATATTTAACATCTCTAATTAGGTTGATTAAGTTGGTTCTTAATCTTGTAATTAGTGTATGTGCCCTTTTGTTTGCTTGTGTGTGGATGGGTTTAATGAAACACTAGCACCATTCACCTTATGTGTGCAGCTTTTGATGAAGTACCTTTGATTGGTATGTCGTGATTGTAGAGGCCAACACCCAATTAGTGTGTGCTTGTCATGAGTGTGCTTTGATATTCTGGTCTATGGCAAGTCGAACTTTGGTGGACTTAATGTGTGTAGGTGATGCTTGATTGATGATGTGATTATAGTTAGTGATTCATGGATAATCTCTATTGCATTGGAAGAGCATTCTCTTGAATCCTCTCATTTGATACATCCAATGATTCTCGTGCTTCCATGCCCTAGCCGGGTTGCCGATCCTAGGATTGATAATTTTTTTGGCCTCAGGTTGATTAGGTTATGCTATGACTTCCCCCAAACACTCAAGAGAGAGAGAGCTCTCAAGGATGGATCCTCAATAATGACCACTCAAGAATCAAGCCTCCTTACATAAAAACTTCCTTATAAAGGCTTGCACCACAATCCTTTCTACTATGGGTTTAAGTTTGAGGCCTATAGCTAGTATATACAACTTGGAACTCCCAATGAGCCCATGACCTTATACAATGTGGATAGGAAATATTGTGCATATCCATAGAATATCTCTCGCTTGGTGCATAATTGATGTAGCATGTGTTATCCACTGCTAACAGTGCTACACCCCAGCACATAGCCCATCATGCACATAAGCTTCCCCTGAAATACCTCCACCACTGTAAGAACTCATCGGCATATTGCTCACTTCCAATCATGCATCACCAAGCACACCATCACTTTCACCACACAAATACACATCACCATTCTCTCTGTACATACCTAACCCTCCCTCCAAACCATGTAAAGAGAGATCCTCCTCAACAGAAACTGATACCTTCTTGATCAGCCACTACACAGTTGTACCTACCAACATCCCCTTCAAGCACCACTCACATACCTCCTTTGGAAACAAAGATTCCACCTAGGATTGTTCTTCATGTACCATAGAGCATGCGTGCCTCACTGGAGGCTCTTCTACCTTTGGCACCATGATTACCTTCTCACCTACTATACACTCAATCCCAACACCATCAACCCCTTCCTCATCATCTTGCTCATATGGATCTACCATCACCTCTTGCAAATCAACCACACTTACGTGCGTTTTCATAACACACCCTCAAGGGGGCACACTTGCCAACACACACCTAGAAACATACGCACAAGAGCAAAAAAGATAAGGGGGGAGGGGGGAATTGTCACAACATGCGATAATGATGGCCTATCCTTGCTCCAAAACGTGTAACAAAGCTTATCTTGCCAAAACCATGGCCATCTCTCTCTCCACTTAGCTCCACCAAGATCTCCACATTTTGGCCTCTCCTTCTTCACGTTCAAAAGGGAGCACCCAAGTATGCAAAAAAAATTATCCTTATAGGGAATTTTTACCCTTTTTAGAATGCTCTTTCCCCTTCAGACAAGTGTCCACTTTTCCCTTTTAAAAATGCATGAGAACCTCCCCTTTGCATGTGAGCCATCTCCACTTCTATTCCCAGGTGTTTTGATGCCCAAAGCATGTGAGCACCTCCTTTTGAATGTCACAACACCGTGACAACCTCCTCTGGAAACCACCCCTTCAATAAAATATTGGGGGCCGTTGTGACCTGTGAAATTGTCCTTTGGGTCCTCTTGCCACATCACACCCACTCTACACCATTGTTGCTTGCTGGCATTGCCACTAGCTCACCATCATGCACCAAAACCCGCTAGGGCACTGCTCGTAGAGCATTGGAGCAGTGCCACCGCACAAGATGCCATAGCTCACAGAGCTCAAATCTCTCTGTCTCTTCCACTCATTGCATCAAATGAGCATCATGATGAACCAGCATATGAATAGCAAGACCCTGTCTCCAACCTTCATATATGGGATATCTACGTCTACCACATGGCAGCGTGGGAGCCATCAAACCTCAAATCTCCCTTGAACTCTACTAGAAAGTCCACAAACTTTTTTTTTTCCTTCCAATCTTCATAGCTTGTCATTTGGTTCTCGGATGTCCAATGGGAATTCTGTAAAGCCTCTATGAAGATCACCATGCTGGATCTTATTCTTGAGTATCTTGCAACCCTTGGACTTTGTTGGACCCACCAATCAAGGCCATTAAAACTAGAAAAATCATTTGGCACCGCACTATTGGCAATTGTCTCCAACTTCAACCATCAGTATATTTCCGATCCGAGCTCTAATTGATGTGCCATCAACTCTTGTAGCCTTCATATGTTGCATAGATCTTATAAAAACCTTGGCAAGGCTGAGAAAACCAAATTAGCACATTGATTGGGGCAATCAAAGTGGTCAAAATTGGTCCCCTTCAAAACTTCAATTGATCATATCTTTCACTCCGTAGCTATGTTTGAGGAGCCGTCTGGATCCGCTTCTAGAGCTTTAAGAACCACATCCCAAAGCACCAACTTATCATTTTGGACACCTTTGTTTGGATCATTTTGGATCCATCTTGGCCTAAAAAACCACATTAACCATACATTGCCGCTGTCACTTAACTGCCTAGGTCTTTTGTACCTGCTTTAGCACTCCAGCTGCACTTGTCATCATACATATGTGCTTGTGTCCTCTGTTATGGTCGACACACTTTGGATGCACCAACAAAAAGCTTTTGGTAGTTTGCACATGGAGTAGGTTTTTTCTAGACAAACCAAATTTCTCTCCTCCCACTCTACAACAACCATGTGAACATGATTACAAAGTTTATGACCTTGCACTATGGATGCTTGTCCATAAAAATAAGATATTGAATGATGGAAAAAAATTCAATTCAATGGAAGATGATGAAGAGATTGAACATATGGCACTAGATCCCCAAGCAAGATATTATCCTCCTCATCAACATTGAATGATGGAAATTTAATGGAAAATTATTGCATCCCTTTAATGTTGCATCATCTACTAGAAGCATTCTTTTTGCATCGATCTTATTTTTTGTTGATGCAATAGCCTATGGTTTGAAAAGTGCTTCTACTCTTGGATTATCTGGGTGAGTGATTCTTGATTCTTCACATGATTAACATTGGCTTTGCCCCCATATTATAAAGAATGGAAACTTCCTTGCAATCTCCTTATAAAATCTTGATGATTTCCATAACCTGTGTATTATACTGTATTAGTCTAATAACATTGATTGTAGCGGAATTAAACTAATAGTAGAGTGAACATTTCATTCCTAATGAATATAGAGAGAGAACACTTTATTGAAGAAAGAAACACAAACATTACACCTAGTTAGCTTGGCATGAATAATACTTGTAAAAGAGAGATAAATAGAGAAACTGACAATAGTTGAGGACCGGATTTGTTTGGATCCAGTCTCCCCTCCAAAAGGCTTTTGTATTATATGTTCTCCCATAAAGAGACTTGGTACAATACAATCTTTGTGTTTCTTAAGACCTACTTGATGTCATGAAGAAGGAAAGCTTTATGCACCAATATTATTCTCAAAACAACATTTGACTTACTTGCAATAAACAAGAACTCATCCCCGGCCCAAATCCCAAGACCCTAAACACTTCAACAATTGAGAGCCGGTAGAGAGTGAGGGAAGTGAAGAGGAAGTAGATGTAACATACAAGAAAGAATTACTTACCTCACATATTACTACTCTTAGAGCATAGCTTAGCATAGTAATGGAGATTGAGGAGATGATGAGCATGCTTTGAAGGATCGACTCCTGCTTGGATTTGCATTTTATAGCCAAGAGATGTTGGTGTAGGCTCTCTACTTCTCAAGCTTGAAGAAGGAGATGACTTTTTTCTTAACACACAATGAGGGTGTGTGTGTGGGGGTGTGTGAGCTACCAATGTGTGTGTGTGTGTGTGTGTGTGTGTGTGTGTGTGTGTGTGTGTGTGTGTGTGTGTGTGTGTGTGTGTGTGTGTGTGTGTGTGTGTGTGTGTGTGTGTGTGTGTGTGTGAGAGAGAGAGAGAGAGAGAGAGATAAATCAACCTAGCTTGAATACACAATCTTGAAGCTCATTGGCTCAAGCCCAGGGCTAGCCAATGGGAGTCCCAGTTCATTTCAAGCAAGGGGTGTAGCACTGTGAGATGACAAGTGTCCTTATTTCCCCTTTTGAGAGAGTGTTTAATTCATTAGTTAAATAAAGCTGAATTCTTATTGACTCTCATGGTCAATGGCCAAAAGTAATTAACCTTGCACATGGTCTTCTCAATTCTCATTGAACCCCTTGGTACACTATCCAATAGGAATAAAGGAGGTCCAAATTCTTATTGGTTCATTTAATGGCCCATGCAATAAGGTTTAAGCTTGTTTTTATAAAGCTTAATTCTCATTGGTCCTTCACATTGGCCATCCAATAGGATTTAAGCTTCATTGGGGGCAACATGGCTAGGAGCTTAGCATGTGTCCTATATGCCTTATGTGAAAAGATGACTCTTGGTGTGTGTATGTGTGTGTGTGTGTGTGTGTGTTCTCTCTCATCCCCATAAAAGGAGGGCTTGCCCCTTGCAAGTGGGAGATCCACTTGGCTACTTGCACCCACTAGGAGACCTTAGACCACAAATTCAAAGGTTAAAATTGCCTAGCATTTTCAATAGACTAGCCCATTGGTCTTGGCCCTAAGGACTTTTAACACTAACTTTGGAGGTTTTAGTGAATCTTAACCTAAGGTATTTTAAAGCTCCAATAAGTGTGCATTTCTCTTTGGTGGACCTCTCTTCATTTGGACCCTTAATGAAATAAGCTTATCTCTCCTCTTGGTCCCCTGCTAAGAGTAGATCTAGCAGCACATATCCATATCCTAACTCTTGTTCCCTTTTACCTTCCATATTAAATGATCAATTTAGTATGGAAAAATCATTTGGGATAGGTAGATAATAGATTTTATGACATAACTTCTCTCTTAAAATCATAGTTGTCCTCGACTATGAGGTAGAGAAGGTAAAGCATATTCATTAGTCCATGGTTTCCTAGAGGGTAAAGGATCCCTTTCTACCTATGAAATCATTTTAGAATGGATGAATAATCTATTTGGTGCTTGAGAGACTCAGATCTCACAAGAATGTCCTCTCTTTAGTCCATATCATACTTCCAAAGTAGAGTGACACATTCTACTTGGTGTGTAGGAGACGTCATCACCATAAACATGATTCTAAGCATGCATACTACTTAAATTTTTGCACAATAAAAGAAAGAGAGAAAGTCTTATAAGACAATAACATTGTCTATTTAAAAGGGAATTTACATTTTCTTACTCTATTGTAGCATTGTAAGCATTGATAAGGTTCATATTATCCTTAATCTTTGCTCCTTGCATCCATCTAGCATCTTCAAAAGGATAATCCTTGAATTTAATATGATACTGTCAGATAATCTTACCATGTCTTAGGACCTTATCTTCATGTTGAAGGATGGATTTGGGCTTGGGCTGGAGCACCTCTTCTTGATCCTCGCTCTTGGGAGGGTCCTCAATTATCGGTTTTCTTGGTGGCTCCTTTGTAAGTCTTAAGTAGGCCATGTGTGGTATAAGCCAATGATTGGGCAACTTTAATTGATAGGCCACCTCGTTGATTGTCTTAAGAATTTGAAAAGGACCATAGTATCTTTTTTCTATTTTAGCATAATACTTTTGGTGGCCCGTAGGATTTTTTCCTGTAGTTTTCTTTAGACAAGCCTTGGGGAACTTTAGCAAGACCCAATCGTTTTTCTTAAAGGATAAGGATCTTTTGTGCTTTCTAGCAGCGGCTTTTTTCCTTTGTTGTGAGGTAGATATAGCCTCTTTAATCTTTTGGAAAGATTCTTGTAGATCTCCGCTATACTCATCGGCAACAAAGATCTTCTTATGTAGCTTAAGTAGCAAGGGACTTTTAGATCTTCCCTTTATGACCTCAAAAGGTGCCTTTCTTATAGAAGTATGTACAGTATTATTGTATGCATACTCTACAAGGGGTAATTACTTCTCCCATTGTGAGCATTAATCTACTTGTATAACATAGGATTTTAGTAGATCTATAATTGTAAGGTTAGCTATCTCACTTTGGCCATCCATTTGGGGGTGATAGATAAAGGAGAAATTTTAACCTTGTACCTAGATTCTCAAAAACACTCTTCCAAAAATTATTGATCATTCTAGGATCTCTATTTGACATTATGGATGTTGGCAAGCCATGGTATTTGAAAATGTGAGATATGAATAGGGTTGCCATTTGATGTCCCTTAATAGTCTTTTTGACAGGTATAAAGTGTGTATGTTTGCTAAACGTGTCAATTGTTGTCCATATTCCTATATTCCCATGGAGAGACCTGGACAATCCAAAGAAAAAATCCATGGATATACTCTCCCATGGTGAGTTTGGAACTGGCAATTTCTTGAGAAATCCACATTTCTTCCCTCTATCATACTTTGTGTTTTGGCATACGATGCATTTTGAAACATACTCAAGAACTGGCAATGGTTAAAGCACTCCAGGTTGCTTCTCTCTATCATAATTTGTGTTTTGGCATACGATGCATTCTGAAACATACTCCTGTATGTTTACTTTCATGGTAGACCAATAGAAGTATGTCTCTACTCCTCAAAGACTAGGTTGAATCCCTCTATGCCTAGCATAAGGAGGAGCATGGGATTCATACCTTTTTTTCTCATGGAGTGAGTTAGTAACACATAGCCTATTGCCATAGAGAAGATAACAATCCTACAAGGTAAATGGTTCTTCTTTCTTCTAAGGCCAGGGCTGAAATTACATCCTTGAAATTGGGATCAATTTCATACTCATCTATCATAAAAGATAGATCATTGTGAGCTACTATAGATACTACATTTGCTCTTGGCCATCGTAATAGTGCTTCAGCCACTTGACTCTATTTTTAAAAAATGTGAGCAATGTGAAAATTAAATTGAAAAAAAATTAACCCCACCTCATTTGTTTTTTGGAGAGCTTGGTTTGTGTCATGAAGTACTTGAGGCTTTGGTGATCCGTTTGTAGAATGAATGGAGTCCCCAAAAGATAGTGCTTCCATGAGTCTAGGGTATGTAGAATAGTTGGTAACTCTTTTTCATATATGCCCAATACTCGCTCATTAGATTTGATTCTTCAACTCTCATATGCTATGGAATTCCCTTCTTGAATCAAAGTTTCTCCAAGGCAATCACCACAAGCATCACATTGGACCTTAAATGGCTTGGAGAGATCCAAAAGTGTAAGCAAAGGTTGAGAGATAAGCTTCTCTTTGAGCTTGTCAAAATCATCTTTCTCTTTTGTAGTCCATGTATACTTAATGTTATTTTTTGTTAAGTCATGTAATGTTCCTCCTATTAGCGAGAATTTTTCTATGAAGCGTCTGTAGTATGCACACATACCAAGAAAGCCTTGTAGATTCCTTAGATTAGGCCATCCTTTTATTACCTCTAACTTTGTTGGATCCATACGGATGCCATCTCGAGAGATAATATGACCTAAGTATTGAATCTCTTGTAGGAAAAATTCACTCTTCTTTTTATTAATGAAAAGCTTATTCTCTCTCAAAACTTGAAAGATTAACTGGAGATGTTGCTTATGCTCTTGAAGAGAATTGGAGTAGATAATAATATCATCAAAAAATACTCCATTAAACTTGCACTAGGGCCTTAAAATTTTATATAGTAAGCGGTCGAATGTGACCAAAGCATTTGTCAAGCCAAAAGGCATGACAAGATATTTGTAAAGACCAGATGTAGTGTGAAAAGTGGTCTTTACAATATCTTCATTGACTATCCTTATTTGATGATAGCCACTTTTAAGGTAAATCCTACTAAAGTAGGTGGACCCTTGTACCTTATCAGATATATGTTCACCCGTAGCACAAGAAATCTATTTTTGATAGTGATCCTATTTAGTGCTCTATATAGTCTTGGGGAGTCCACTATGTAAAAATTGCATACAACATGTGCAAACAAGAGGTATTTAAATAATCCCTTACCTGTATATTTTCAAGTATTATATGTACCCCTTATGTATGCATTTTTTGTTGAAAAACTAGCCCTTATGTATGAAGTTTTTCACATCCTCAAACAAAAAACCCTTTATGTAAGTACATTTTCTATAAATTTACCTAATTATAAATCCCTTATTTTGTTTGCACGTGCTATCTTACATATTTCCTAGTGGATGCCCCCGAGTCTATAGTGAACACACATGTGGTATGTGCCATCCTTCTTTTGTACTTGAAGGACCGGTGAACAGAATGGAGAAGAGCTAGGCCTCACTTTCCCTTTCTCTACTAGTTCATGTACTTGTCTCTTGATCTCGTCTTGTTGAGCTTGTGAAACTCGATAAGAAGGTTTATTAGGTGGTGAGCTCCCGGGTAGAAGCTCTATGGTATGATCATCATCCCCTCATTTTGGAGGTAGCTCTCCAAGGATATCATCAATAAAATCATCTTGGAATTTATTTAGGAAATTAGAAAACTCTAATTCCTCTTTATTCCTACCACTTTTATTAAGTAAAACATTAGGATCATTTATGGACTCTTTGTAAAGTGTGAGCTTTGTCCTAAAGTGTGAGTCAAGGAGAGGAGAGTGGATTTATCCCACATACTATGGAGCAAGGTTGTAGAGCTACTTAAAGCTCATTTCATGAATGAATAAACACAACTCTATTTTGCACTACATGCTTGTCTATGGTGAGCTTGTCCTAAGCTAAGTCAATACTCAAGATTGTGTTTATGAGTCCAAGCTAATTCTATCTTGGAAGCTAATTCACCTGAGTGATAACCTTGATTACACACACACTCACACATTGACGCTATGTTTCTCTTTCAGCCACCATAGCTAGCACGATCCCATTTCCAACAATTGGTATCAGAGCTATGGTGTGCTAGCTAGGATTGTTGTTATGTGTTTGTGTGTTAGAACAATTAGCATTACTTTATCATCACTAGATAGATTCATTAGATTTTCTCTTCTATTCCATACCGCATGCTTGATTAGTGTTCCATTGGCTAGCATGAGCATGTTCTTGAGCTAAAGGCTCTTGGGCCACTACTCACTAGCTAATTGGAAGATTAATTAGCATAAGAGTTCATTAATTTGCCATTAGAAACTCGCATTTCACATTCAATAATTGCTCCCTATTTTAGCAAAATTAGCATTTACAACTTATGTGTGTGCATAGCCTGTCGAGAGCTCTCTAGCAACTATCTCCTTGCTCAAACCAGTCTTCATTAGATCACTTAATCATTTAATCAACTTTTCACTCAAAGTGCATCTCAGTCTCTTAATTTCTGTAGCAGTTCATAATTTTATGTGTGTATGCCTAACTGCATTTAATGCCATGTGCCAAAATTTCTTAAAGTCAATGGCTAGTCCTAACTTGGTGGGTACCGTTCCCCAAGTAGGAGCTCAAGGCCCCACACTCAAAGGCTCTTCCGGCGGACCTCACGTGCCATCCTATGCCCGCGCCTACCCCGACTACCCAGAGCCCGCCCGGCCTGACCCGTCTGCCCGGTGTCTCCGCTTATCCACGCGTCGAACTTGACCCAACGTGTTTAACCCTTTTAAAGGTTTTTCGGGTCTACCCTTCTCGGGCCCCCCTTCCCGCGCTGCTCCCGGGCCTCAAGAGCTCCTTCACCAAGCAACCACTCCCACAGCCCACTCAAGACCATCTTCCTTGCTACATTTTTAAGAGACCTCCCACATTCATAAGCTACGAACTTTGCCTAAGTGGACATCTGAATACTACCAAAGGCTTTGATCTCAAGAAGCATCAAATTCACTCAACAATCCTTGTCCGAAGAACTTCAAAAAGATTTTATTTGGCTATTTCAAAACAATTCCCACCTGCAGCAAACCTTAAGCAACACGGGATCTTCAACCCAAGGGTAGATTCCAACATCCAAAGGAAACTTTCGAGAACTTCAAAGGCTTAAAGTAAAGAGCATCAAAAGCTTATCAAAGGAACAAGATTTTCAGGACAAAAGCTTCCTCGAGCAATCAAGCAATTTTTTTCTGAAGAGTGGCTTCACACCCATGAAGAGGAGCTTCACAAAATTCAAAGGAATTTTCTCTTACTCTCTTTCTCATTAAAATCTTTTCAAATCTTGCAGCCAAGCACAATAACTTGCAAATAAATATCATCTTTCTTTATTTGTGCACCGTGTAAAGAGGCAGACACTGGCTAGGAGAGTCTCCTAAGCTAAGACCCCTCTATTAGCACAAATGGGGGACAAGGGAATAGAGAAATTCAACGGGGTAGGATTTCACACCTGGCAAACAAAGTTAAGAGGCTACCTTACGAAAAAAAGTTTGTGGTCTGTCATCAGCACTTCCTTAGAGCAATAAGCCAAACCCGATGGAGTGCACACTAGGGCATCTACACTCATAGCAAGTGCACAGAATTTGGCCAAAGACAAACAAGCATTAGGAATCATCATCACCTCCTTGCATGACAATTATGTGCACTTCATAGACGAATGTACACATGCACATGATGCCTGGCATGTTTTAGAAAGCAACTTTGGAGCCAGGGCCAAAAGAAGTAAAGTTAGTCTTAAAAGACAACTTTACAAGATCACCATGATTGAAGGGGAGGACATTGCTAGCCTAGTAAATAAGCTTAAGAGCATTGTCACGCAACTCACTTATATCCAGGTCAAAGTACTAGAAGACGACAAAGTGGCCATACTATTAAGTGCACTTCCACCTTCTTATGACCACTTAGTCACAATTCCTGAAGAAAAAGAACCAGCCCCACCATTCGAAGATGTCATCAACTCAGTCCAGGCAGAAGAAAGAAATCAAAAAGGTTCACTCACCTCATCACGAGGAGTTTTTATCACAACATCTTCAAGGGGAAGATATTCGCCATCGACATCGACAAATGAAAGAAAGTGTTATGAATGTGGAAGAATGGGACACGAAGCGAAAGACTACTACACAAACAAACCTTGCAACAAATGTGGTAAGAAGGGACACCCTCCTTCTCGGTGCTACTCAAATGGAGGCAGTAGCAGTGGAGAAAGAAGCAGCAGTAGAAGCAGCAGCAGAAGTCACGAAGGGAAGAGACCTATTAAAAGATCAGCTCACATAGTAGAAGACAAAGGAGATCAAGACGAGAGCAACATTGTATTTTATGAAGACCCATTTTGAATATGCAGCCTCTCTACTTGTAGGGGAGGACTTTTATTTTCCTGTGTGGATTTTATCATCCTCTGTGGATATCACCATCCTTTGTGGATTTTATTTTCTTGTGTGGATTTTATCATCCTGTATGGACATCACCATCATTTGTGGATTTTGTTAACCTCTGTGGATATTACCATCATGTGTGGATAGCAACTTATCATCCTGTGTGGATTTGCAGATTCAGTATCTTGTCATAGTCCAAACCTCAAGGGGAGGATTGTAAAGTGTGAGCTTTGTCCTAAAGTGTGAGTCAAGGAGAGGAGAGTGGATTTATCCCACATACTGTGGAGCAAGGCTGTAGAGCTACTTAAAGCTCATTTCATGAATGAATAAACACAACTCTATTTTGCACTACATGCTTTTCTATGGTGAGCTTGTGCTAAGCTAAGTCAATACTCAAGATTGTGTTTATGAGTCCAAGCTAATTCTATCTTGGAAGCTAATTCACTTGAATGATAACCTTGCTTACACACACACTCACACATTGACGCTATGTTTCTCTTTCAACCACCATAGCTAGCACGATCCCATTCCCAACACTCTTTGATTAAAAATCATGTACACGAAAACTAAGGTTTTCATTGACTTATCAAAAGTATGCGTATTTACAAGGGGTGCATTAGCATCTGTGTACATGTTCTTTTCCCTATACTTGAAATATATTCTCCTTTCAAATAACTTTACATTGATAGTCATGCGGTTGAGCCAAGGTGTCCCTAAGATAATATCCTCATGCTTGAGAGGGGAGATGAATAATTTTTCATTGTCAACACAATCTTGGACATGAAGCCTCAAATTCCCAAATCAAGGGAGTAATTGTGGCTTCTTGTCCCTTGAAAGCTCCATCAGCAATCACAATGTCTCCCATCTCATGAGCTTGTATGCCTAATTTAGTGGCCAACTCCATTGATATGAAGTTGTGAGTGGAGCTAGAGTCAAAAAGGATAAAGGCATCAAGCTCCCTCACCTTTCCCCAAGCATAGGAAAGGGTTCATCCATGAGTATCCTCTTTTGGAGCTTCAACCATAGAAGCCCTTGGTGACTCATTGAATGCATTTATTTTGGGGCAAGTGCGATAGCCATGTCCCTGCTCCCCACACTTGAACCATTTGTTCTCTTTGCAAAAATGCTATAACTCTTTGGGAGAGAGTTTATTCTTACCTTTGTACACTCCTTTCTCCTTGGTTTTATTGTTGTTGTTTCTAGAGTTTCCTTGAGAAGAAATTTGAGCATTGTTCTTCTATCTAGGCTCATTTTGGTCTTTGGTTTCCATGGGCTTAGAATTCCTCTTAGCCCCTTGTTGAAAATTAATTCGTGCGACCATGGTATGGTGCATGACTTTAGTAATGGTCCTTGGCCTTCGAGAATTGACATACTCGGCCATGTCTTCAAGTATTTCATCACAAAACTACTGTTTTTATTCTCTAAATTCTATCTTTTGGTAGACATTAGCTTTGAGATGTAAATCCCAAAACTTGTCCACATACTTGTGGATAGACTTGTTGGGAGACATCTTCAATCTTTGTGATTCGGTGAGAACTTTTTCTTTGGAATCACTTGCAAAAAATTTCTTTATTATGGAAAATCTTAGAGCTTTCCATCTCTTTGGAGCTTTGCCATTAGCTAGTAGACTAGCCACCATTGTATCGCAAACTTTTGAAAATGCATCGATACATGTTGTAGCTTAGAGGACTCCGTGAAGCCCTCATCTCCAAAGGCTACATTGAATTGTTGGATAAAGGCCAAGACTTTGTCCATGGCACCACATGTGCCATCATAGGTGAGAAAGGAGATGTTATTTCCTCCCTCTTTGAACTTCTTGAGCTTGTAGGAACTTTTCCAAGTAGCATAAGACTTTTGATCTCCTCTCCTCTTGGACTCTTTCGGGGATAAGCCGCTACTTCTATCAAAAGAGGAGGAAGATGATGCATATGGAGAAGAGGGTGATCTCTTTCTCTCCCTTTTCTTCTTTTGATTCATGTTAGCAGCAAGCTAACACGGATACCATTTTTCGGAGTTCTCATTGTAAAAGCACTTATTATTTTGAAAAATTGAGAATATTGTAGCTCCTATTTTTTAATAAACCTTGTAATTGATGAGCCGGGGCTACAAGCTTCCAGATTGTATCAACTTGTCATTACCCATCTTTGGTAGAACTAGTTTTGACCATTAGAAACCTTGGCTAAGGTATAAAAGCCAATTTTTGTAAGTTATTATTAAGTTTTTGGATAATGAAATACATAGCGTGAGCTAAAGACGCTCACTTCTCTCCTTCTTGTGCTTTCTACTCCCTCCTCTGTTATCACATTGCAGTCATGTTTGTTGCATTGCAACCGTAGGTAAGAACTCTACGCGTTGACGTAAACACATCACACTATTTTGTAGCTTTTGGTGTCACCAACCCACGGAAAAATTTCATCATGACTAGGAATTTACACTTCAAATCAAAAACTAAGCATAGGCGGAGTATTGGGGCATCATTGTTAAGCATTTAGGTGCATTCTGGGTCGAAAACAACTAGGTCAAAAATCCACTGCTGTTAATAATCATGATTTTGATATTTGACTTAAAGTGGGATTTGAGATCATAAGCATGTGTGCTTAGGTCTTATAATCATGTCCTAGAAGTTTCATTATGTTTGGATGTCATTTGATGCTGTAACGGATGTGATTTGTTTGTCGATGAGCGATTGTCTTTTGGTGATTTCAGTCACTTGAGTGTAGCTTGAGTTAGATGCGAGTTATTAGTTATTTTCCGAGAGATTGACAACCTCTTGTAGCCTCTATGCACTAGTCAAATCAGCTTTGTCCCATGGATTGATAATTTAATCGTGGTTCTTGCTAAAACTACAATAAGATAGGGTAGTGAGGTTAGACACACATCCCACATTTGGCACCGTTTCCGGGGATCGAAGAGACCTAAACTAGGGATAAACACGAGCATCTTGTGAAGTTATCCTTTAAATTCCTCTAGGATTGCCTAGAGTTAAACTTTCTTTTAGAAACCGCATAGCTTAAGATTGTCGTCTTTTGCTGTGTAGAGGCAGCTTGGAGGTAATGATACTTGCTGAGTGCTTTTAGGAATTTAGGATTGTAGAACTGGATTAGGATCTTGAGGATGATTGATAGACGAGACAAATCTTAAGATCAATGCTCAAAAAACCATAAAAAACAAGAAAACGAGTATTTGTGGACACTTTCCACAGACCCATTGCATGAGAATCTAGGAGTAGGGTAAGTAGGATCCGAGGTGGATTTCAAAACATTGCTCTCTTGAAAGAATCAAGTGTGAGTTGTTATTGGAGGTTGCAAAATTTCAGGTCTACGGCTAGAAATAGCACGAAAAGACTCCAAATCACTCAATCCGATTGGAGAGTAAGCTTAAAAGTTGTATGAACCAATGGGTAAGCTCAAGGACACTTTGAGGTAAAAATTTCAAGAGTTGGCCAAAACTCAGATTATTTACTTTTTCTTGACGTTTTAGGCCAAATTAAGTTTTGACTTGATTCATAGGCTTAAAATACCGCATAAAAGGATAAAGTGCAAAAATTGGTTCATTTCAAGCCTGAAGTTAATAATCGTGATTATTAACTTTCAGCTCAGATTTGACCAAGGTTCATACCATTGACTCATTGCATGTGTACAAACAACTTTTGTAAAGGCACAAAAGATTTGGATCACCAAACTGGCAAAAAACTGGGTAGCAACTAAAGTTTGTACTGACTTTCTGAATCTCAAGTGTAAATTGGGGAAAAAATTGTCCAAACTTGATGAAATTTGATCCATAGGCTTATATTGATGTGATAAACATGTGTATATGCTCAGTTAAC
Source organism: Adiantum capillus-veneris (assembly GCF_014529385.1). Classification (NCBI taxonomy): domain Eukaryota; kingdom Viridiplantae; phylum Streptophyta; class Polypodiopsida; order Polypodiales; family Pteridaceae; genus Adiantum; species Adiantum capillus-veneris. The sequence goes on from NC_140959.1 coordinate 4,252,721, forward strand.
CAAAAAGATGCAAAAAGTTACCATTTGTAAATAATCACGAATCTACATCTGTCCCATTTTTCAACTTTTTTTACCAAGTCAGCATACCACTAGCTTTACCATGTTGTAATAAGCCCACAAACCAAATTGGATAAGATTTGGATCACTGGATTGAAAATTGTGACCAAATTTGCAAAGTTAGTCTGCAAACAAAAAATTGACGACCATTTGATCAAAAAATTGTCCAAACTTGATGAAACTTGGCTAGAGACCTTAACTTGAGGTGCTTAACATATATGTGTCAAAGTTGCAACAAAAATTTGCAAAAATATAGCTGGAGTAAATAATTGCGATTATTTACATCTGCTTCAAAAAGTGAAAATTTTGCAAATTTGAGTATACCACAAGGTCAAGCATATCAAGTAGACCACACAAATCAATTTCGATGAAATTTGGACCACAAAAGTGAGACTTACGCCAGATTCAGGAAATCAAAGTTTACGAACACAAAACAGTTGATAAACTTGAATATATTTTATCCAAACTTGTTGAAACTTGTCCAGGGACTTTAACAGAGTGTATACTTGGCAAACCAAGCCAAAAAATGCAAAGAACTGGCAAAAGTAAATAATCGTGATTATTTATTACATCTACATAGGGACACCAGTTTTGACTTTTGAACTTGTACAGTGTCAGACCAACATAATACAAAGCCACCGGGAAAATTTGGGTTCAATCGGATCGAGATTGGTACATGTTGACTCAGCTTCCAAGTTGCATATTAATCCTTTGATTTTTGCCGAAGTTGAATCTGAAAGTCATTTGCTGACTCCCATAGCTCGATTTGAAATAATACACACAGATAGATCACAATAGTTAGCAAAAATTATATGTCTTTGTGAAAGAATAGGTAACTTTATCAAATTGATACAAGAATCAGGTTGCAGACAAGGAATCGATAGCTTGACAGAAAGTTGCAATCGCATCAAGTGGAAAATGACAACAAGTCAATCCAAAGGTGAGTACTCTATCTAGGTCTTCACAAGTCTTTATGAACCTTAGATCTAGTTGTGTACTAGGAAATCAAGGCATATATGAAGAAACCTCCAGTAGGGTATCCACCGAAGAAAGTGTGAATAAAGGCAATTCCTTGCACACTATCCTTCAAGAAGTCTCAGAAACCTTCTCAGATTCAACATCTGAAATGTCTTCTTACTCAACTCACTCAGAGACCGGAACGACAGTGCACTATAAGCATATACTCTCATTTATAAGACTAATTGCCATGGAGCTCAGGTTTACCTAGACCCTAATGAAGGGTATGCTATTCACATTGATGACCTAGTATTGAGTTCAAAGAAGAAATCAGGGCAAACAAACAAGGAAAAGTGTACATGGACAAAAACAGAACTCAGTATTTACAAGTTGAAAACCCTAACGTGATAGACAAATGGGGGCTAGAAGTAAATCAATATTTACAAGTTGAAAACCCTAACGTGATAGACAAATGGGGGCTAGAAGTAAACACCATAATCCTAGATATGTCAGCAAAAGAAGGACCACCAACTTTAGAATTCGAGGGATACGATCAAGTAGATTTGAAGCCTTTGAAATGGCTTAGTACGGATAATCCTAGGATCAAAGTCTATTGTTGGGAAGATAGAAATGTAAAAGATCTTCTGTAGACTTTGCATGCCAAATCAAGACAACTTACGCCCATGAAGGTCATCTGTATCTTCAAGATCAAGGATAAGGGTTCTGCAAATCCACCAACCTACATGTTTAGGGATTGCTATAACAATAACTTTGATATGATGACTCCTGAGGAGGTAGAACAAACCAAATACCAAGGGTATTCCATAAGGTATTGGATATATGGCCAAGGACCAGAAACCATTCCAAGAGACAAACACCGTGAGAGATCTTTTGAGAGTAATGTTAAGAAACCAGAACCACCTCATCATGTAGGAAACTGGGTGACACTAAGGCCAGTCCAGGGCTACATGAGTCACTATTTCCAATAGACTGGTTTGAAGGACTCGGAACAGGACCAACTACCAGGTGACTAGGAGTTGAACCAAATAGACGTGTTAGACCAGTTGATTTTCAAAAATGGGTCCGAAAATACAGTGGATCAAGGGATCCGTATGACCACTTAGCAAGCTTTAAGCAAGTGCTAAGAGCAGAATGTATATTCAATTTCCATACTCAATTCGAGGCGTTTGGAATGACATTAAAAGGAAAAGTATTGACATGGTTCCAAAACATTCCACCAAGGTCAATCATGGACTTGAACACATTAGCTCAAGGATTTGCAGCTGCTTGTTCCAAAACAGGAATCAAACACAATACGATAGCTCAAATCTATAGATTTATGCAGAAACAAGGTGAGTTTGTTAGGGATTGTGCAACTCGAATGAAGAAATACATTGCCAGATGCCCAGAGCTAGAGATACATGCAGAAGAACGACTAGTATTCTTTATTTCTAGAGGGACTGCTAAACAAAGAACTTCATGCTATACTGTATAGCAAGAAGCATACAACCCTAGAAGAGTGTGTGTCAGATGCTATTGACTTAGGAGACAATTGTGATATTTTCAATGCATAAGATGTCCATAAGGATAACCAAAGCGAGAAAACAACATCCACCAAACCAGCACAAGTAGGAACGGCTGCACAGCACAACTTTCAGCCATAAAAGACATGCTCAAAAGAATGAATGACATGATGAACAACATGCAAAAAGCACCTATGAGGGGACCAGGAAAAGGGGTACCTCAACCAATAAGCTAGGACATGGAAGCAGCTAAGCTTGAAGCTTATCAAAATTTGGTAAGAATCACGTAAGAAATGCTGGAAAAACAAAAACCCAAGCTTGAAAGTATCGCAAAACCTGAAGAGCTTGTGGTAAGAGACACTAAAAAAAATCCAAAGTGGTGGTAGAATCCCACTTTGAAACAAAAGAACCAGAACTTATAGTGCAAGACAGTGAAGATGCCTTAGACGGAATTCCATTCGTAGAGGAAGACTGGCCAGGACACTTATGGAAAAAAGTTCGAGAGATAAATGAGGGGAGCCTAACTCTAAAGTTAGCTCCTATAGAGGAATTTTGGTTAGACAACCTACCTCCTGATATGGACGTGGACGTACAATCCTTGTAAAGGGATTGCGCAACTGAAGCTTTGGGAATGTGACCCTGAAAACATTACCTTCTTACTTCGAAGATAACAAAGATGAATCCATAGTGTGTAAGACCACTCAAGTAAAAAGAGCGGAACAGACCCTAGAAAGTAAAAAACATTCATTCAATCATGTCTACACCCATCCAATGCACTCTTACCTTGGAAAAAATGTTAAAACTCAGACCATATTTATGGAATGATCTAAATAACACCCTAGAGAAGGTGGGGATAACGGGGCTATCGCAAAAAATTTGGGAAAATTGAAACATGAAATGGATAACAAAGAGATTCGATTTGTTACAATGAACAAAGTGGGAGAAAACTACGAAGGGAAAGAAGGAAACACCACCCTTCCAGTGAAATATAGTGACATTGAAACCATGGCAATACTGGATAGTGGAGGAGGCATAGCCATAGCCACAGAAGCAGTATGGAATCATGGGGACAACCAGCCATTAGACAAACTCGAATGAAATTGCAATTGGTTGATGGACACATTGAAAGACCCTTAGGACTGCTTGAAACAGTGATAGTTAATTCCTGTGGGATTGAATATCAACACACTTTTGCCATAGTAGACTTTGGGAAGTAGCTCAATTACGAAATCATATTGGGAAGACCTTTCATGCGACAGGTACAGCTCATCCAAGATTGGGGAAATAACTATCTGTACTTGAAGCAAGTGGGATCTATAAAAAGGGTTAATCTAAAAAATCACACTTATAGAGATGTCACGAAAACGTCCATACATGAGTTCGATTCAGTCTCTTTGGCTGAAACTAAGCTTCCATCTTGGTTAAACAAAGACACTCCTATTTGGATGTGCGGAGCTTCAGAAAAAGGGAGCTTAAAATGAGAAGAATGTATCTTAGAAAGGGATTGCACAGACGAAGCTTATGTACCTGAATCCTTTCCAGAGCATTTGTTTGAGCCATTTGAGTGGACTCAAATTTTAGCGACAATGGATGTATGCATGAATACGTGTATGCCTACTCAATTTTGCAATGAGGATGGCTATGACATAATTCCCATCCAAATGACTTCAACCCTCTACATTGAAGATGAAATTGAGGAAACCAAGGACTTGATGAAAGCTCAACAAGTCTTTTCAGACCTCTACAACAATGCAATAGATGAGTTAGACGAACACTTACCTACCTCAGAAGATTCGGGGTCAAAAAAAGAACATGTGAGAGCGAAGTTACTCATGAAAGGAGGGGAGGAAAAGTTTTCTGACTTTCCAAACCAAAAACCTAGAAGAAGAAAATAGTATAGACGCAAAAGAGACACCAAAAACGTGAAAGCTAGACCTATGCCATCAGTCTCCAGTAGAGCACAATTCTTGATGCAGATGGATGCATATGATTGTGTCAAGGATAAAATCACTGGTAGATATCCTTCAAACAAAAATCCTCAAATGTCAAAAACATCAAAAAAACCGAGGAAAGATACTCAAGAAAAACCGAAAAATAGGAAAAGGAATCAACCATGACACGAGTTGAGCGGAAAAAGAAGTATCAAGAGTTGAAAAAAGCTCTAAAGGAGATATATACGATGAAATGGAACCACAAAAGAGGATAGTAAAGAGTAATGAGTGTTCCATCTCATTACAAGAAATATACTCTCCAAGATCAAAGAATCATAGTCAAACAACCTGTTAGGGAGTTACAAAAACAAGGCGAGTCCGAAAGGGCCTGAAAACATGAAAAAGATAGATTTGGTTGAACCAAGGGAAGAGCCTAGGCCTGCCTACATTGAAAATGACCTAATAGAAGAAGAAGAAGAGCTTTTACTAAGCTTACTAAAAGAATACAATGATATCTGTGCTTTGTCTTATAAGGATCTCGAGGGTGTTGATCCAGAAATCTGTCAACATACCATACCCATGAGAGATGATGCAAAACCAAGTAGACAAAGGCCATACACATATAATGAGACATTTGTCACGAAGATCAAAGAAGAGATTGAAAAAGTAAAGGAAGCCAAATTCATTTACGAAATTGAACACACAGATTGGGTATCTCCAATTGTGGTAGTGCCCAAGAAGATTGAAAAATTACGAGTGTGTGTCAATCTCAAAAAAGTGAATGCAGCTACCATTAGAGACAACTTTCCTCCTCCAATCAATGAGCATGTTTTAAAACGAGTTGCAGGAAAAGAAGCTTACAGCTTCTTAGATGGATTTTCGGGATACAATCAACTTTTGGTTGACCCAAAAGATTAGCATAAAACTGCTTTTGCAACGGAATGGGATATTTTTTCCCATCAGGTTATGCCTTTTGGGTTAACTAATGCTCCTGCCACCTTTCAAAGATTGATGAGCCATGCTTTTAAAGAATATCTAAGGAAATTCTTGGAAGTATATATGGATGATCTATGCGTACATTCGTCAATCCGGGCTGATCATTTTGAATACATCAAAAAGGTATTCAAAAAATGTAGACTTTATAGGATTTGCTTAAATCCTAAAAAGTGCACATTCATGGGTAGACAAGGAAAAATCCTTGGACATATAGTGTCTAAAAATGGCATAGCTACTGATATGGAGAAAATTCATGTCATTGCTGATTTGCCTAGACCAACAACAGTCAAGGGGATTCAAGCCTTCATGGGGCATTGTGGATATTATAGACGGTTCATTTACATGTACGCTATAATTGTAAAACTCATGTATAGCTTGATTACACACTTTGAGTGGACCGAGGCATGTGAAGAATCCTTCATGAAGCTTAAACAAGCTCTCACCTCAACTTCAATATTGAAAGCAGCAGATTGGAATAAGATATTCCACATACATGTAGATGCTTCCAATTTTTCCATCGGTTGTATACTAGCTCAACCAGGAGACGAAAAAAATGACTTTCCTATTTCTTATGCTAGCCGACAGTTGAACATGGCAGAAAGGAATTACACTACCATAGAAAGGGAAGGGTTAGGAATGATCTATGTCATTAAAAAGCATAGACATTACCTATTAGCCAACAAGTTTGTGTTCTTTTTGGACCACCAAGCTTTGTTGTATTTGGTCAACAAGTCATCCAGCACAGGAAGAATAGTGAGATGGTTCATCACTATTCTGGAATTTGATTTCACTGTGGTTGTAAAAAAGGGCACCACACATCAACGAGTAGATCATTTGTCAAGGATTGTTTCAGGAGAATCATCTAAAGGGGTAGACGATGATCTACCAGATGCCTAAATTTTTCCTCTGTGGAAATGATACCTCGATGGTCGAAAAACATGCTATCATTGATGACAATAGCTCAAGTGGATTCACAAATACCACTTCCTATTACAATCGGATTAATTGAGCAATCGACTATATATCAATTACTAACTAGTAGGCTATACAAAAAGAATCGAGATGGAATATTTCTGTTATGCATTAATCCTGAAGAGAAAAACCAGTACCTAAGTCAAGCACATAGTACCATGGTAGGACTTCACTTTGCAGAAGACCAAACTATACAAAGAATTTATAGACTTGGAGTATTTTGGCCAACTAGGAGAAGTGATGTTCGATATTTTGTAAAGTATTGTCCTCAATGTCAAAAACAAATACCCATACCTCATGTAACATTGTTCCAAATGTCGCATACTCCTAAGTGGAGTAACTATCTAGTTACTTACTTATCAAACCGAACATTTCCTGAGGATACGAGTAAACGTTGTCAAATGAGACTGAAGCAAGAGACTATGCTCTTATTGGAAACCAATTGTATCGGAGAGGTAAGGATTAACATTTGCGTCTTTGTGCAAATGAAGACGAGTATATTCCAATTATAGAACAAGCACATGCTGGATTAGCTGGAGGTAACTTTTCTAGTGAGACCACCGCAAGAGAAATCTTAATGGCAGGCATATGGTGGCCAACACTTTTTGCAGATGCCAAAGAATATGTTCAAAGGTGTGATGCTTGTCAACAAGCAAAAATGCCAACACATGTAGATAGCATGCCCTGAAGACCAATGATGGGGGCTAGAGCTTTTGCGAAATGGGGTATAGATTTTGTTGGGACAATACAGCCACCTGCTTATAGAACCAAGCTCAATATATCATTGTAGCTACGGACTATTTGACCAAGTGGGCCGAGGCTAAAGCAACTCAAAAGAATGATGCCAGAACCACTGCCGCATTCTTATATGAGTGTGTATTCACAAGATATGGACTGCCAATAGAAATTTTCAGTGATCGGGGAACTCATTTTATCAATGAGGTAATTGAGTATTTGCTTGATGAATTTATGGTCATCCATAACAAATCAGCTCCCTATCACCCACAAGCAAACGGACAAGGTGAGCATACGAACTAAATTCTTAGCTCGGTATTGACTAAAGTGGTTAGTTCAGGAAGGACAGACTGGGAAATAAATCTCCATGCAACTCTATGGGCTTATCGAGTTTCATTCAAAACAACTTTAAATGCTACACCCTTTGGCCTTGTTTATGGTCTTGATGCCATACTGCCAATAGAATTTCTATTGCCGATACTAAGGGTAGCTAAGGATCTTGAGTGGATTGGACATGAATTGTTAGAAAGACTAGAAGATTTAGAAAAGCTAGATGAGCAAAGGCTAACTACCATAGCTCACATCTATGCACAAAAGCGGAAACAAAAACAATTTTTTGATTCCCATCTAATTACAAAAATCTTCAAAAAAGGGGATTTAGTTCTAGTCTATTCCCTTAAGCAACACATTCCCAAATTAAAGAAAAAGGAAAACGGACCGTTTATCATTGAAGATCTATCTCCAAGTGGAGCAGTAAAGTTGTTCACTCTAGATGGTGAACCAATGGCTAATTGGATTAGTGGATGCGTTTAAAAAAGTACAATCTACCACTAACCAATGAATTGCTAGAAAGAATGCATGTAGCCAAGCAAAGAAGGACTAAACGACAGTAGGTTATTGATGAAACCCAAGAGGAAGCTCGGCTTCGGGTACTCAAACGGAAAGCTACTCTCAAGAATCAACAGATATCGATTCCCATCAACACTCTAGAAATAGAAGACCAACAATTGGTATTGCCGAAAGATGTCGTATCAATAGATGATGATTGGTTAGATGCAATGGATCTTTGCATCAAAGTACAACTCAACAATCATAACACAAATGCTTTGGTCGACACGGGAGCTAGAGTAAATGCAATCAGTTATTCCACGTACAAGAAAACAAATCAAGCATTGATTGTGGGAATAGCGACTATAAAAGGATGCAACAAGAACCCAACACCAACATTGGAAGTAGTCAACTTAAATTTAATAGTAGATGGATGTTCATTCCCTCATCAGTTTGTATGCCTACTAGATGAACACATGAATGAGACGATGATTCTTGGAATTTCCTAGATGCGGACATACAAAGCAATACAAGATTGGGATATGAATCAGCTCAAGCTATCACCTAAAGGCGGGCAACTCATTGTTCCAATTTCACCAAGCAAGGAGGAATGGAAAGGGAGAAATGGCAGAGCGAACCATGAAGCAATCAATCTTCTTCATCCTCTCGACAAGAAAATGCTACAAGTAGCATGCAAGGAGTCAGGCAGATTCGGGTACCAAAAGCACAGCTTAAGGAAAAGCCGATTCAAATCTGGGTGCCCAAAACATCACCGACAAAAGCAAAGGAGGTTCCAAAGATCAAAACACAGAGACGAGCTTCTTCGAGCAAGGAACCTAACATGAAATGGGTTTGGAAGAAAAAGGAGTACTTATCTTCTCCACAAACTGTAAAACCAATCAAGCAATGGAGAGTTAAGTCTTAAAAGGCTCCACCACACCATTCCTCACTAAGCAAACCAACCTACCAATGGTGAGAAAAAGCTCAACAACAGCCAAAAGTGCTACCAACACCTCAGGCAATCAGCGTGCTAAAGCATCCTGATGGCACAATCAAGCAGAGAGCACACAAGCTACAAGATTTTCTCTTTGGAAGACAGCATCAGAAAGCCTCGACATTAGAAACCCTTGAGTTAATTACTCAAGACCCAGCTATGCATAAGACACGATTGTTCAACCCACACACACAGTCGTCCCGGAGTACACCATCTAGGAGGGGTGGAAGGGCACTAAGTAATTAAGGGCAATGTTTGAAGAGGGAGAAAAAAATAAATAAAAACAAATTGATATTAACGTGTGATTTTTTGCAAAATTACCTAGTCATTCCCTTATAATTCATCAACAAGGGAAAATTCACTGATAATATCTTCCCGGAGAGTGTAAATAGTGTATATACTATCAGAAAATCATCAAAAAATAGTACTTTTTGGTTATTTTTATTATTTTTCTCGATATTCAGACTTAAAAATAGAAAATTCCAATAAAAATTAATAAAGCTGTGTTTTCCAATGGATTTACCTAATTATTGGATTTTTACTTTGCTTTTTTAGCGGAATTTTTTATTTTCTTTGATTTTTTTCAATAAACAGGTCAAAAATTAATATTAAATAGCAAAGGAGCTCAGATGGAAAAATGGAAAACATGATGATGATCAAAAAGACAAGGTGGACAAGCACAAAAAATTTCAATGAAATCGAAATATGGAAGTGGAAAGCCTAAATTAGGCGGCCAGACTTACTTTTAAAGAATTCTTGCAGAATGAGCTACACGAATCCGATCGGGGAAATTTTTGAGTCTAAGATAGATTTCACAGCCTAATAGGACTAATGGAGGAATCTAGAGAAAAATCGTTCGGGAAGTCCGGATATAGATATCCCAGTGTGAGGGCCATACCCGGGGACCACCGGCTGTACCATCTCCACATGGATACACCGTGATCTCCGACATCCCTCCCGCTTGAGATCGACACCAAGACAGGACTCCTCCTGCTCTTTGATGCCAACTCAAGGGGGTGATAACAGTCAATTTCTCTCATATGAATCCCTTAGCCTCGAAGAACCTTGCTTACCGATTCAAACTTACCAATCGAAGTCATCAGACTAACTTGGAACTCAACCTTCCAGGGTCAACTGGTGGGAGTTCTCTAATTCACCCTTGGTTCAAGGTCATTAACGCTTTTTTCCCAGTTAGGACGGAGCACATCCGTCAATGCGTTCCCCTAAGGTGAGTGTATTATAATCTACATGAATCCCTCGATTCCAAGTTGTTCCCCGCTCCGTAGATCGGAGTCCCTTTTTCCCCACTCTGTACTTAATTGCTAAGACAACATAAATTTGGGTTCAACTTTCCGGCCAACAATTAACCCTCCGGAATCCACCCACCCACCAAATCGTTTGACAAATGCACCTTCACAAGGTAGTACTATGATACTAGAAAACAGTATTCCAATCGTGGCAAACCAAGAATACATTTCAAGCATTTGAAAACAACATGCAAACTATTGCATACCCTTGCAAATGTGCATTTATCATGTCGTTCCCACCTTTTCCTTCATAGAATATTTTTACCTCCTTTTCCTTTAATACTAGTAAGATTATCTAGTTATCTTTCAAGCAGTCATATATACTTCTCCAGGCATATCCCTATCCTCGTCCCACGACCAGGGTATCTTGTCTCCTCTGCCACGTAAGAAGGCGGCACCTTTACATAGATTCCGATTTTTAGTTTTATTTATCTTGTGTGGGAAAGGCTTCAAAAATAATCTACTTTAGGTTCCCCCTTTTAAATCATTAATCCCGAGAAGAAGAGCAAAGGTCCGACTGATGAAGACAATTGCGGAATAGCCCATTTAGGTTTCTAGCCTTTCCAAGGTTCCTTTTTTCCAAACAATTTAAAGAGTTCCTTAATTAAATCACATCCTCCTTCCTTATCATGATCCCTCCATGGATACTTTTTCCTTCCTCCTTTTCTCGTCGGCATCAGGCCTACCCGGACTAGGCCTATTTCCAGACACATCCGCGGGTCACATCCACCCGGCCGGGACACACTCCCATTCAATCCCATTTCTAGGGCAATGAATGAACCCTGAGCTCAAACATAGACCAACGGTTATCAGTCTTTACCTAAAAAAGTAAGATTCACTTCTTGCAACCTATACAAGATTTTATCACAATCATTTATGTGATTTTCCATAAACTTGTGGCACCATCTGAGATCCAAAGCTTTATCTTTCTCACCTTATTCACATCCTTTGATAGGAAAATCATCAATGAAAGGCATTTCCATTTGAGGAATAAAGTCACGTAAGACCTTATTCATCCCATTTATCATATGTGCAACCAAGTTTGTTACTCTCTAAGACAAGGTACACATCCTTACCAATCCTAAAGGTGCTCTCATGGTTTTCAAGTCTCTGGTTTCAATCGCAGGATAAAATTAATCATACCATCCCCCGTTGTATCCCACAGGTAAACATCTGTGCCAGCCTTTTTTCAAAACATGAAGACAAATTCACACTTAAATCGCTATGTTATGCTAGGGCTATCCACGTCAATCTTTTCGGTAAAGTTTTTAATCCTAGTTTAAATTTTAGATTAAGCTCCTTGAGTTATAAACCCTTAATTTGTAATTCCTTTTAAGTTTCTATTCAAACAAGACCTTAAGAAAACAACGAATCTCATGGAAGTTTAAGGTTTTGTCTCTATGTAAGTTTCAAGTTATCCCCGACTTCGATGAATCCCATTTTGGTCCCTTTCCATCATTTGCAATCCATGGGGCATCTCCAGATAGGAGTTTTATGTTCAAGCAACACGGTCATGACATCTGTGAAGCTATCCCCTTACTCCCCCCTTCGAATTTGCAAAACAAACTTGAAAGCAGACAAACTTGAAATGAACAATGCATATGCTTTCTATAATGAGTTTTTTACTTTGGTGTGATCTATGTGTGAAACACACAAAACATTCGAGATGCACCAACTTACAACCTTGTGCAACTAATCAAAACTTCCTTTGAGTGCTTACGCAAGAGTAAAACTCTTCTATGCATAGTAGTGTAAAATGGCAAAGTTCCTAAGAGTGGAGTGGCTAGTGTATCGTAAAATATGTATGTAATAGTGTATGAATGATTAACAAATTCTTCTTTAGGAGGGGATTTAGGCGTACCTTTACTACCGTGGAGAGGATTAATCAAGTGGCTTAAGGTTTCGGAACCTTAATGTGTAGATAGTAGGGTCTTCTCCTTGCTTTGAAAGAGTAACGGCAAGTGTATTGACGTGGCCGGATCCTTTCCGCTTCCCTTTGCTTGTAAACCACCAATTTGGTTATGGGAATAGAAAGAGATTAAGAAAATTCAAGCTATGGAAAGCTTGTAGGTTAAGAGAGAGAAGGTGAAAAGGGTAATGGTAATTTGGGTTATGGTTATGGCTTCTCTTGATGAGAAAAGTGTGTGTAGGGTGTATATGAAGAAGGAGGATTAGCTATGGCTTTCATAGCTCACTATCAAGCTTGCAATTTCAAAATGTGTAGAGAATGAAGTGAAGTGAAGCGTAGCAAAGTGTAGCGAAGTGAAACGAAGTGTTTAATGAGTAGGGAAGGCCTCCTTTTAAGCTTATTTTGATAAGGTCCTTAACTTATCATGATAAGTTACTTTTGCATATCTTGATATGTTGTCTTCCTTTTCAAAGCTTCTCCAACAAGCTACTTATGCAAGAAGCTTCTTTTCCTACAAGTGGCTTATGCATGAAGTTACTTTCCAACAAGTGGCTACTTTTCAATTCAACAAGTGACTACTTTTTCAATTCAACAAGCTATTTTCAACAAGTGGCTTCTTCAACAAGCTACTTTCAACAAGTGGATTTTATTTATTTTTTTCAACAAGTTACTTTTTCACCTTACCCTATTCTTTCTTTGTTTTCTTATGCAATTTTATTTTTTTCTTGAGATAAAACTAATATCCCATGCATTGGTTATATCCACGTTCCCATGGTGAAAACCGAAAGTGTCTCGTGGATAGCTTTGCATTGGTTATATCCACGTTCCCATGGTTAAAACCGAAAGCGTCTCGTGGGTAGCTAGGGTGCTTTACTTGATCGTATTCGGAAAGTCAACGGCTTATATATTTCAACAAGAGTAAGGGCTAAGAGGAGGACCTTACACCCAGGTAGGCTAAAACCACCTCATTTCCACTTGTTACCTTTGGAGAGAGATTTTTGACCTCTTTCACGCGTCTTTTCTGGAGTCTACAGTTACTTGTTTTCAGCGCCGTCTCACACAAAACATGAGGGATAAGTTCTTTACTCATGAATGATCCATTTTATACGGCCGGTAGATAGTCTAAACCCTTAGAAAAAACCCCAAAAATCGAGCAGTGCACGAAGACCTACGACCAAAAACTGATCATAGCAACCTGTCAGCTCAACCAAATCGGATGAGATTTAAATTGTAGCATGCCCTAACATAATAGAACCTTTCTATATCATTAGGCAGGGGTCGAGGGGGTCCCCAGTAGAAAAGCTAGGTTTTCGGCAGATGTCGGAATTTGGTTCTGACTCCATAGACAGCTTGCCTACGAGGTCTATACACAATGTACATGATTGGTTTCATGAAATCAATCAAGCAAAGCCCTCAAAAAACAAAAAACGACTCGAAGGCTACAAAGCGTCAAATTCAACAATACGAGGTCAAACCGACTCCAAATGAGCCAAAATTGGATGAGTTGCTTCACAACTATATTGCGGACGAGTCCAAGACCTTAAAAGTGACTGACCAGCTCAACAGGCAGTGTAGTCACAAAAATTAAAGATTTCAGAGTCGGCAAAGCACAAAGTGATGCCGGCAAGGCCAAACTTTACCAACTTCAATTTAGGACTTGTTTTAGGTGTACAAAAGGTATTTAGGTCAAAAATTTTAAGTTTTGCAAGAAAAATGTGACTGCTGTAAATAATCACGATTATTTACTTTTGCACTATTTTTGCTTGGAAGTTGTATCATCACCTCACATATCATTTGTATACACCTAATACATGCCAAAATTCAAGTATGAGCCAAAATGATCACATATAACTTGGAAAATTGCCAAAAGATGCAAAGAAGCCTTTGCAAGCCAATTTCTGAGTTATAGACCACGTTTCTTGATCCAAATCACCTCATATCCCATACACATGGTCTATACAATGCCTAGAACGAAGTTGTACCAAAAAAATGTTGATTTTGGTAGAAAGGTTAATAATTGCGATTATTTACTTTCATGCCAAAATGGGAGAATTTTGCTATTTTGCCATCATACATCCAAAGTACATGATGTGTTAAGCCCACTAGCCAAGTTTGAACAAATTTGGAGCTCAAAATCTCAAATTTCCTTTATATCTACTCTTTCAGAGACCTAAAGCCAAAATCTGGTACCATTTTCATCGTATGCATCCAAATGAGCCCATATTTCACTCAGAGTATGTATTTGGTATATACTTCAAGCCTGTAATGCCAAATTTGCAAAAAAATAAAAAGATTACTCAGCTATAAATAATGGCGATTATTTATTTTTGTTGCAATTTTTTGTTTGGACTTTATAATTTTGTTCCTTGCATGTTTTTATGCATCTATGCTTGTTCAAAAATTGATTTGAAGCAAATTGGATCAAAATTGTCAACATTTTAGACTGAAGGACGTTCCAGAGAAAAATCTGTCAAATGTCCTAACTTTGACACTGTATTCACTGAACAAGGACCATGCAAGCAGCAGAGAGGGCCAAGAAGAAGCTCAACCAAAAAGAAAAGTTGCAAGAGCTACCAGCATACCAACTGGACCCCAATTCAATCAAAACCACCAAGGCAACCTATCTTTCAAAAGAACAACTCGAAGAGCATCACACCACAGTATTCACTGGAAGATTCAAAATCAAAGAGGGACATCAGGTAGAGCTACAACTTCTAACAAAAGAAGTGTACGATGTTGCTGCAAAGCGTGAGACCAAAGAAGCCAACCAAAGACTAGGACTCAAAGATTTCTATGAACGAGAGAAATGTGGAGTGGACTTCCAAAAAGCTTATGAGCTTTTGTCCACAATCAGAGAAGATGGAACCGCTTAGATCTCTAAAGGGAATAAATTTGAAGTGGTAATTACCAAGGAGATAGTGGCAGAAGCACTCAGACTACCAACAGAAGGGATGACAATGAGGGCAGGAGATAGGAAGATGGTCGGAAACTTTCACCAAAGAAATCGCCGCGGCCACATTTGCAGACATTATTCACAAATAGGTGGAAGAGCCGCAAGGTTATACCACCAGCACTTCCACTTCCTTGCTAAGAGACCACCAAAGTATACAACGCCCAATCATGCGGTTGCCACCACCTTTACGCAAGTCCTCAAGTCAACAACCAGGCAGCCAATTGACCACACACAATATGTCTTGTCCACATTGAAAGGGACAAAGAAGGAAGGAAAAATCACATACTTGGGTGCACCAAAGGTTTTGACCAGGATTGCATACCATGCCATCGGCATGGCCGACAACTTACCACCTGCCCCATATTAGAACACTTGAATAGTGTCAACTCAACCATCTCCTCGAGCTACAAGATCTACCAAGAGATCATACAAGTCAAATGAAGAGTCTGCTGAAAGCTCGCTAGAATGGCACAACAATGAAAGCTCGGATAACGAATAAAGGAGAGCGTGGATAGAAGAGAAGAAGAGAAAAGTCGTGGCAGCACACCAAGAGGAACCCGTACAAAAGCAAGCACAGTTTGAACGACAAAAACACTCTTACCAACGCAGACACCAAGCACAAGGAAAGGACCCGAAAAAGTGGGTGCCCGTTGAACTTAAAGGACCAAGAACCAAGCATCACACCAGGAAGCAGGCTGAAGAACCCACAGAAGTGCTGGAATAGATGTATCAAGAAGTAGAAACTTTAAAGCTGAAAGAAGCACAAGAAGCGGAGAGGAAAGCGACAGAGGCGGAAGAACAAACAAAAGCAAGTAGAGGAAGCCACTGCACAAGGAGAAGCACAACATGCTCAAGGTGATGTGTCTCCCCGCATCTCTTCTCCTGTCTCTGAACACCAAGATCACCCAATGCCGAGCCCAACACCATCACCAGCAGTTGGAACCACAACAACTGAGAAAAAAAAAGAGACAGAGCCTGAACAGCAAAAGGCAGTTGAACCTACACAAGAACCAGAACAGCAAGAAGCAGCAGAATCGCACAACAAGCAGCTGAAACTACTCAAGAGGAGCATGACAAAGAGCCATAAAGGGCAGCTAGTCCTGCACCATAGGGGACAACAATAAGTTTGAGCAGCCAAGAGAACAAGAGGCTGAGGAACCACCCTCCAACTCAACATAGCAAGAGAAGGCCGAGGCACCACCCTCTACCTCATTGACGAAAAAGGATCAACCACAGCCACAAGGGCAACAACCAGCCACCATGACGGAACCAAAGGATACACGAGGATCTGCAAAAACATCAAGACAAATAGCACAAGGCAAAGATTGGCAATCAAATGATGAAGTCATCCTGGAAGTTAATGAGTATGCTAAGCAAATGCAGGACATGTCTGAACGACTTTGCTCAACAGCACTTGGCCGTAGCACAAGGGCAAAAGAGTTAGATATGGTGATTGACGCACTCCAAGGGGAGTCAGACGACCAACTCAACATCATCACCAATCAACAGAGGCAAGTGCAGGAGTTAAAAGCAGAAGCTGAACAACATTAGCTCGCAAGGGATAAGCAATAGAAAGAAATGGAGGAGCTTGGTGAGTTGCTTACAAAATTGTCAGATGCATGCAAATCAAAAGATGATCAGCTGACGGAAGTTACAAATGAACTTCTAACTACAACCCTCTTAGTTTAGAAAATTCAAGTACAATTAGATGTGGCCAATGCTTCCCTACAATACTCAGAACAAAGGATAAATGATCAGGCGATATTCTTGCGGCAAATATGAGAGAATCCAGTCGTGGCCTCGATCAAAGGAACAAACGAGGTCTATAAGGCATTAGAAAATAAAAATAAAGACCTCATGTTGGAGCTAAAATTAGAGCAATCTCAGTGCAGAGACCTGGTCTTGATGCGGGTCCAAAGAGAAGACGAGCTGCTGAAGGAAATAGCTGAACTCAAAAGAGTCAACCAGCTATTGAGAGAGGGACAGCCAAAAACACAAGAAGAGGCGGGCACTTCAAAGCAACCTCAAATAGAAATCTCCTATGTTCCATTCGCTGACATGGAGACACAACCAGCAGTAGAGCTAAGTGGCAAGGAGGAGTTTCAAGTACCCATTACTGAAGCAGACACAGTGACAATGGTCCAGCTCTCAAAGGCTGATGAAGATGCACTGAAGGAAAAAATTACATAAGAAGTAGATGAGCAGTGGAAGGCATCAATGGATTGGGAGCTGAGAGTACTTGATTTCATCAATGTCACACAAATCACTCCCAATCAAACAAATGCACAATGGCACCAACAGTCCCTGCCCTATTCTCTAATTAAAGTGGAGTTTCTACAAGTAAAAGAAAGGCTTTACACTGACATGAAAGTCGAGGGTGCAGATGGAGACCATCTAAATTGGAGGCTGAGCTGGTTGAACAAGAATCCAAGGTACTTGATTCTGTTCACAAGAGCACCTGCGGCCCTGCAAAAGGATCCTACCTTCTGTCCTGTACCAAGAGTAAGGACCTAGATAGCACATGAGGCACTACTAAAGAATCGGCCAACTTGGCTGAATTACTCCAGAAAAGGGACAGCCGACTGAAGAATACATAGTGAAAACCCTAAAGGGTGCCATGTCATTCTTTAAAAGTCTACCAAATTTGTCATGTGCAATGTTATACAAAATCTACCAAATGCTACTCACCTGATCGAAGTGTTCAATGAACCATAGTAAGCAGGCGCCCCTTGGATGTCATTCCTCGAGGGTAACAAAGGGTTGTGCTATGATCTCAGTGGCCAACCTTCCGAAGAAGTCCTCTATGGCTTCTACGCCAGGTGTAATTTTTTACCTTCTCACATTATGCTGGCGTTTGAGGAAGCGTTCTACACAAGTTTCTTCACTTGGCGAACGAAAATATTTGGGCCAGTGATGATCAGCAACCTCACATCACGGTTTGTAGGCTACTCAGCAGTGGAGCTGAAAAATAGAGTCACTATGCAATGCTTGCAAGTGCCAGATAAAGAGAGAAAGATCAAATACCAAAAGGCACTGAATGCGCTTAAAGACCACCTGCCAACCGTCAATCTAAAGACTACTTCAGCCCATAAACCCGTGTCAAGAGATGACACAGGCGAGGAGGGGGGAATGTTAGCAGCAAGCTAACACAAATACCATTTTTTAGAGCTCTCATTTTAAAAACACTTATTATTTTGATAAATTGAGAATATTGTAACTCCTATTTTTTTGGATAAACCTTGTAATTGATGAGCTGGGGCTACAAGCTTCCAGATTGTATCAACCTATCATTACCCATCTTTGGTAGAATTCCCAGATTATTAGTTTTGACCACCAAAAACCTTGGCTAAGGTATAAAAGCCAGTTTTTATAAGTTATTATTAAGTCTTTGAATAATGAAATACACAGTGTGAGCTAATGACGCTCACTTCTCTCCTTCTCACGCTTGCTACTTCCTCCCCTGTTGTCACATTGCAGTTGCATTTGTTGCATTACAACTGCAGGTAAGAGCTCTATGCATTGATGTAAACAAATCACAATATTTTGTAGCTTTCGGCGTCGCCAACCCTCGGCCTAATTTCATCATAACTAGGAATTTACACTTCAAAATCAAAAACTAAGCATAGGCGGGGTATTGGGGCATCATTGTTAAACATTTAGGTGCATTCTGGGTTGAAAACGACTAGATCAAAAATCCACTACTGTTAATAATCGCGATTTTGGCACTTGACCTCCGCTGCTGTTAATAATCGCGATTTTGGAACTTGACGTAAAGTGAGATTTGAGACCATAAGCATGTGTGCTTAGGTTTTATAAACATGTCCTAGAAGTTTTGTTACGTTTGATGTTATTTGATGCTATAACGGATGTGATTTTGTTTGCCGAGATGAGCGATTGGCTTTTGGTGATTTCAATCACTTGAGTGTAGCTTGAGTTAGATGCGAGTTGTTAGTTGTTTTCTGAGAGATTGACAACCTCTTATAGCCTCTATGCACTAGTCGAGTCAGTTTCGTCCCATGGATTGACAATTTAATCGTGATTCTCGCTAAAACTGCAATAAGATAGGATAGTGAGGTTAGACACACGTCCCACAATTCCTCTCTTACTTCTCAGAATTATGAGTAGACGGGCTTTACAATGATATTCTCCTCTTGGGAGGAATTGTAGATCTTTAGGACCACCGTCTTTGCAGAGCCACATCTTTTGAAGGATTTGGAGATTCACTTCCTTCTTTTGTATGATTCCTCCTCTTCTCTCACTAGAGTGAGTCTTCTGTTGGAAGTCTTAACAAGAGGATTCCTAAGATCTGTCTCTTCTTGGGGAGTTCGAATAATCTCATGGGTGCAAAGTTGTTGGACAACTTCAACTTGTAGAACAGGGTTGCCCATGGCTTGTTGTAGCCTAGTGAAAAGATAATTCATAATTCATGCTTGAAGCTCATTGGACCCCTCCATGCCTAGTCAATAACGAGCAGGAGGTATTACAAGCAACAAGGGTAGCCTTGGGACAAGTATCCCCCTTTCCCCTTTGAGAGAAGATAATTAACTAAATCTCCTAAACTATCATTGTACCCCTTTGGTGGCCAACCAATAGGCTTCAGGCACACCATGAGGGCAACATGAGGAGGAACTTGACAAGTGTCCCTTTTTCTTTCTTTGTACCAAGCATGCCTTGTGTGAGTGTGTGGGTATTCTCTCTCATCCCCCCTCTTGTAGGGCTCGCCCCCTCCTTGTAGGGATTGTATTTGACTTTTTGACACCTCAAGCCCCTCATGCTTAGGCCCAGTTTCCACCACAAGCTTGGCCCTTAAGCACTTCAACCTTTGGTTGAGTTCTCACCTCAAGTATAGCCCTAGCATCTCGAGCATGACAAGAACCTAAAGCATCTCAATCATCAAGCACCTCAAGCATCTCAAGCACCTCAGTCATCAAGCACCTCAGTCATCAAGCACCTCAGTCATCAAGCACCTCAAGCATCTCAAGCATCTTAGTCATCAAGCACGACAAGCACCTCAAGCACGTTAATCTTGGGCCGGGTTCCCACCTCAAACTCAGCCCTAGCTTACCTAAGGTCAAAGTACTTTTACAATAACTATTTGTGGAGGTCTTCAATGAAGCTAACCCTAAGGTCTTATGCTCCATTGGTTAGCCTTGCTCTTTGATAGACCTTCTCTCATTTGGGCCCCTTTTCCATTGGCCCCGTGTTGAGGTAGATCTATAAGCACACGTCTATATCTTAACCCTTGTTCTCGTTTATTCTCCCACATTAAATGATCAATTTAATATGAGAAAATTGTTTGGGTTGGTTAGATATTAGATTTTACCTCTGTCTTGAAATCATAGTCTTCCTCGACTATGAGGTAGAAGAGATAAAGCCTTAGTCATTAGTCTATCTTACTTAGTGGGTAGAGAATCCCTTTTTACCCTACGACATCTTTCCAAGATGGATGATTAATCCATTTGGTGCTTGATAGACATAGCTGCCATAAGCATGTCTACTCTTTAGTCCATTTCATTCTCCCAAAGTAGAGTGACAAATTCTACTTGGTGTTTGAGAGACGTCGTCATCACAAACATGATTCTAAGCATGCATACTATTTAAATTTGTGCACAATAAAAAGAGAACTAGTCTTATGAGGCAAAAGCATTGGTCGTTTAAAAGAAATTTGTACATTTGCTTACTCTAATGTAGCATTGTAAGCATTGTAAGCATTGACAAGGTTCATAATATCCTTAAGCTGTATTTCTTGCATCCATCTAGCATCTTCAAAAGGATAATTTTTGAACTTAATAAGATACCGTTGGATAATCTTACCATGTCATTGTACCTTGTCTTCATGCCAAAGGATAGCTTCGGGTTGTAGCACCTCTTCTTGGTCTTAAACTTTGGGAGGGTCTTCAATAATTGGTTCACTTGGTGGCTCTCCTTAATAGGGTTTAAGTAGGATCACATGAAAGGCGTTGTGTATGAGCCAATGGTTGGGAAACTTGAGTTGGTAAGCCATCTCATTGATGGGCTTCAAGATTTGGAAAGGACCATAGTATCTTTTTGCTAACTAAGCATAATACTTTTGATGGCCCGGAGTATATTTGCCCGTCGTTTGCCTTAATTGACCCTTAGGAAACTTAAGTAAGACCAAATCATTTTCTTTGAACGTTAAGGCCCTTTTGTGCTTGTCAACAATAGCTTTTTGCCTTTGTTGAGAGATGGATATAGCCTCCTTAATCTTTTGAAAGGATTCTTGTAGGTCACGGCTATACTCATCGGCAGCGAAGATCTTCCCATGTACTTTGAGTAGCAAGGGACTTTTAGGTCTTCTTTCAATGATCTCAAAAGGTGCTTTTCCCGTAGAAGTATGTACAGTATTATTGTAGGCATACTCTACAAGAGGTAAGTACTTTTTCAATTGTGAGTGTTGATCTACTTTGGTAACATAAGTCTTGAGTAGATCATCGTAAGATTGGCTATCTCACTTTGGTCATCCGTTTGTGGGTGATAGGCCAAAGAGAAATTCAATCTTGTTCCTAGATTTTCAAAGAGACCTTTCCAAAAATTACCGGTCATTCTAGGAGCTCTATCTAACATGATGCATGTTGGTTATCCATGGTGTTTGAAAATCTGTGATATGAAGAGAGTTTCCATTTGGTGTGCCTTAATAATCTTTTTGATAGGAATAAAGTGTGCTTGATTGCTAAACCTGTCAACTATTGTCCATATTCCCATATTATCATGGATAGACTTGGGTAATCCAAAGATGAAATCCATGGATATACTCTCCCATGGTGCATTTGGGATAGGCAATGGCTGGAGTAATCCAGGTTTCTTCCCTCTATCATACTTGGTCTTTTGACATACTACACATTTTGAAACATACTCTTGTATGTCCACTTTCATGGTAGGCCAATAGAAATACGTCTCCACTTCTCAAAGAGTAGGTTGAATACCTCTATGCCCCGCATAGGGAGGAGCATGGGATTCATACATAACTTTCTCATGAAGGGAATGGGTAACACATAGCCTATTGCCATGGAGAAGATAACCATCCTGCAAGGTGAATGGTTCCTCTTTCTTCCCCAAAGCAAGGGCTGACATTATGTCTCTAAAATCAGGGTCAGTAACATACTCATCTATCATAGAGTATCATAGATCATTGTGAGTAGTTATAGACACTGCATTAACTTTTGGTCGTCGTGAAAGTTCATCGGCCACTTGCTTGTGCTGGCCACTTGCTTGTGCTTACCAGCAATGTGAGCAATATGGAAATTAAATTGCAAAAGAAAATTTTCCCACCTCATTTGTTTGTTGGAAAGCTTGGTTTGTGTCATGAAATACTTGAGACTTTGGTGGTCGGTGTGAAGAATAAATGGAGTCCCCACTAAGTAGTGCTTCCATGTGTCTAGTGCATGTAGAACAGCTAAAAGCTCTTTCTCATAAATGCCCAAGACTTTGTCATCCATATTGAGCCTTCGGCTCTCATATGCTATGACATGCCCTTCTTAAAGAAAAACTGCTCCAAGGCAGTCACCACAAGCATCACATTGGACCTCAAATGGCTTTGAGAGACTCAGAAGCATGAGGACTGGTTGGGGGTTAAGCTTTTCTTTGAGCTTATCAAAAGAATTTTTCTCCTTAGCAGTTCATATATACTTTATGTTCTTCTTAGTTAAGTCATGTAGTGGTCCTGTTATTTGAGAGAATTTTGCTATGAAGCATCTATAGTATGCACACATACCAATAAAGCTTCTTATCTCATGTAGATTCCTTGGATTAAGCCATGATTTTATTACCTCTAACTTTGATGGATCCATACGGATACCATCTTGAGAGATTATATGACCTAGGTATTGAATCTCTTGAAGGAAAAAATTTCTTTTTTTTTTTTGAGAAAAAGCTTGTTCTCCCTCAATGCTTGAAAAATCACTTGGAGATGTTGCTTATGTTCCTCCAAAGACTTGGAGTAGATGATGATATCATCAAAGAACACTCTAGTGAATTTGCGGTAAGATCTAAAAATTTTCTCCATTAGATGATTGAATGTAGTTGGTGCATTAGTCAAGCCAAAAGGAATGACTAGATATACATAAAGACCAAACGTTGTGCAACGCGGTTTTTAAGATATCTTCATCCACTATCCTTATTTGATATAGCTACTCTTAAGGTCAATCCTACTGAAGTAGGTAGAGCCTTGTAGCTTATCAAACAGACCTTCTACTCGAGGCACCGGAAATTTGTTTTTGATAGTGATATGGTTTAGTGCTCGATAGTCCATACACATACGGTATGTACCATCTTTCTTTTGCACTAAAAGGACTGGAGAACAAAAGGGAGAGGAACTAGGCCTCACCATCCCTTTGTCTACCAATTCCTGTACTTGCCTCATGATCTCCTCTTGTTGAGCTTGAGGGATTTGATAAGGAGGCTTGTTAGGCGGTGAGCTTCCTGGAAGGAGCTCAATGCTATGGTCATCATCCCCTTGTTTTGAAGGTAAGTCCATAGGGATATTATCGATGAACACATCTTGGAATCCTTTGAGAAAATTAGACAATTCTAACTCTTCTTGATTCTTATCAGTTACATTTGATGAAACATTAGGATCTTTTAGAGACTCTTTGACAAAAATCATGTACACAGAAACTGAGCTCTTCATTGATTTATCAAAAGCAGGAAAATTTAAAAATGGAATGGTGCAACCACGCTCACTAGCATCTATATACATGTTCTTTCCCCTATAGGTGAAGTAGATTCTCCTTTTAGGGAACTTCATATTGGCAGCCATGCGATCAAACCATGGCGCCCCTAGGATAGCATCCTCATGTTGGAGAGGAGACATGAAAAATTCTTCTTTGTCGACATAGATTTGGACATGAAGCCTCAAATTCCCAATCAAGGGAGTAACGGAGGCCCTTGAAAGCTGTGTCAGCCATTACTATATATCCCATCTCAAAAGCTTGAATGCCCAACTTGGTAGCCAACTCCGTTGATATGAAGTTGTGAGTACATCTAGGGTCAAACAAGATGAAGGCATCATGCTCTCTTACCTTTCCGCAAGCATAGGAAAGTGATGATCCTTTGCAATGAGCATCCTCTTTTGGAGATTTGATGGGGGAAGCCCTCGAAGTCTCACTGCGATCATTCTTTTTGGGGCAAGAACGATAGCCATGTCCTTGCCCCACACTTGAAACACTTATAGTCCTTGCGAAAAGCTTCAAGCTCTTCAAGAGAAAGTTTGTTTTTGACTTTGTAAACTCCCTTCTCCTTGGACCGATTGTTGTTGTTGGAAGTGCCTTGGGAAGAATTTTGAGCATTGGTTTTTCCCTTTGTATCATTTTTGTCTTTGTTTCCCGTGGGCTTGACATTCCGTCTAGCCCCTTGATGGAAATTGATGCGTGAAACAACCATGGTGTAATCGATTACTTCACTGATAGAACCAAGCTATTGAGGGTTGATGTATTTGACCATCTCTTTAGGTAATCCCGCACAAAATTGCTACCTTTTCTTGGCAAAGTCTATCTTTTGAAAGACATTAGCCTTGAGATGTAAATCCCAAAACTTGTCTACATACTTGTGGATAGACTCATGAGAGAGAAGCTTCAAGCTGCACTATTCAGTAAGCACTTTGTCCTTTGCATCGCTTGCAAGGAATTCCTTCATGATGGAAATCGTAGAGTTTTTCATGTCTTTGGGGCTTCATTGTTTCCACGAAGGCTAGCCAACAATTGACGAGCTAATTTTTGGAAGTGCATAGCTACATGGTGTAGCTTGGAGGACTCTGTGAAGCCCTCGTCTCCAAAAGCCGCATCAAATTGTTGGATGAAGGCCAACACTTTGTCGGTAGCTCCAAAGGTGCCATCATAGGTGAGAAAAGAGATACTCTTTCCTCCCTCCTTGAACTTCTTTAGCTTTTGTGACCTTTTCCATGTAGGGTATGATTTGCGATATTCTCCCCTCATGTATTCTCTAGGAGAATAACCATAGCTTTCATCGGAAGAGGAGGAAGGTGAAGAAGAAGGGGAAGAGGGTGACCTCTTTCTTGCCCTTTCTTCCTTTGTTTCCTCTCTTCCCTTTTGGAGTGACGAGGAGAAGGATCGTGTGTTGATCTTTTCCTCTTGGGAGGAGTGGGAAATTGTCTAGACCGCCATCTTTGTGGAGCCACATCTTCAGAGGAACTTATAGTTTCATTTCTTTCTTGCTCTTTGGAATCCTCCTCTCATATGGGAGAGATTCTTCTTTTGGGAGTCTCTTCAAGAGGCCTCCTAAGCTTTCTCTCCTCTTGGAGAGGAAGGGAAATCCCATAAGCGCGAAGTTGTTGAGTAACTTCGGCTTGCAAAGCAGGGTTCCCCATAGCTTGCTACAACCTAGTTACAAGATAATTCACAAACATGTGGGCATCATCATTAGCACTTTCATGTGCAAAATCAAAGCTATCAATGTTCATTCTACTCTCTTGGTTATTGTCAGTCATGTTAGAAAAATTTATGTACGTACTTAGTGTATG
Source organism: Adiantum capillus-veneris (assembly GCF_014529385.1). Taxonomy (NCBI): domain Eukaryota; kingdom Viridiplantae; phylum Streptophyta; class Polypodiopsida; order Polypodiales; family Pteridaceae; genus Adiantum; species Adiantum capillus-veneris. The sequence goes on from NC_140959.1 coordinate 4,278,378, forward strand.
CTTTGGCAATTCAAAACCTTAGTTGCCACTCCTCTTAGCCTTTGAAAATTGTCTCTTAAGTATCTATACCCACAGCTCGAAGTGGTTAATTATAGAGAGTAGTGGAGTAAGTCTAACATAGTAGAGTTTCCAAGGGCTAGTCCCTTTAGGACTTCTTATGGCTCAATAATGGTAAAGCCATAGGCAATTCTAAAGAGACTCCATTATTAAGTCCAAAGCTCCCGCGATGTGCACCATACCCTACATAGTGGGGTCAACAAAACCTATAATAGATCCCAGTTCCACTTACCCTAATATACTTAACAACATCAACCATTTATAGGCTACTTAAGGACCTATCTTCTTAAGCAAGAAAAGAGAAACCAAATGCTATGATACCAACGTAATGGAATTGGCCTATTTAACTTGAGAGGAGTGGAAATTAATGAGAGTACTTTTAAGAAATTATTTTGTGAGCATATTGTGTGAACATAATTGAAGATAGCAACATAATCATAGCAATTAGTTAACTTGGCATGAACAATACTTTTACAAGAGAGAGAATCTAGAGAACATGTCAACAGTTGAGTACTAGATTTATATGGAGCCGGTCCCCCCTCCAATAGGCATTTATATTATGATTTCTCCCATTAAAAGAGACTTGTTACAATACAATATTTGTGTTCTTTGTGACCTAGGTGATGCAATGAAGATGGAAAGCTTCATGCATCACAAGCATAACATAAACTTTAAATAAGTCTTTAACTATCCCAAGCCTCAGTCCCAAGACCTCAAACACCTTTAAAGGTAGAGAGAGCTAGCAGGGAATGAGGGTAGGGAAGAGGAAGAAGAAACATTTGATAGGAGAAAGAATTAGTTCCTCACTTATCATAACTCTTCTTTCTAGCATACATAGTAGCATCGTTATAAAGATGGAGAAGATGACAAGCTTAAGCATTGAAGCATGGCTCTTGGTTGGATTTTCACTCCATAGTTAAGAGTGTTGGTATAGGCTCTCAACCTCTACTTGCTTGGAGAAGGAGAGGGAGCTCTTGCACTTTTCACAATGCATAATGAGAGTCTGTGTGGGAGCGTATACCCCTCAAGCAACCCCCTAGGTTGCTTTGGTCAACCCCCCCTTGTAGCTCATGCTTGAAGCTCATTGGACCCCTCCATGCCTAGCCAATCACAAGCAGGAGGTATTATAGGAAACAAGGGTATCCTTGGGACAAGTGTCCCCCTTTCCCCTTTGAGAGAGAGGACTTGATAAATTCAAAGACAATAAATTAAATCTCCTAAATTATCATTGGACCCCTTGGGTGGACAACCAATAGGCTTCATGCACACCATGAGGGCAACATGAGGACGAACTTGACAAGTGTCCATTTTGCTTTCTTTGTACCAAGCATGCCTTGTGTGAGTGTGTGGGTGTTCTCTCTCATCCCCCCTCTTGTAGGGCTCGCCCCCTCCTTGTAGAGATTGGATTTTACTTTTTGACACCTCAAGCCCCTCATGCTTAGTCCCAGTTGTTAGCAGGTCGCCGCGGCGTACGTCTGCAACATAGCTTTCTGGCACTAACATACTGTCAATACTCAGGGAAAGTGACTCAGATGGGGCACGGAGACTCTATGAGATCGCCAATCTCACGAAGTAAACCTTAACAAGCAAACACAACAACTCTACAAGCAAACCAACACTCAATGATCAGGAAAATCTGACTATGTCCTTTCTCAGAGCTTTAGGTCATCACGCCATTTTGGCACTCGAACGGACTCGAAATGGAACGAAACTTTAGGAGGAAGTCTAGGACACCTAGGGGCACTATCCTAGAAAGTCTGGTTTGCAATCCGACAAGGTACCAAAATCACGATCCATCATGAAAAAGGTCCTGAAAACTGCAAGAGAACTATCCAGAAAGGTCGTCCTATGGTCTAGGAGCACTCTCCTATGGTCAAAACGACTAAAAACAGCGATTTAAGCACTCAAATCTGCAATTATAGCTCACAGACGTGTAGTCGCAAACCACAGTAAAACTGACAATGCTTGCACTTAAATTAAAGAGCAAAGAGAGAGGAACACAATGCAACTTTCAAATTTGAAAACTGATTACCCATTCATTAGTTACGTGGATTACAAATTGGAGCAGCTCGTAGCTTGAGCGTACGTTTTTTGAGCTCCCTTCTTCTTCTAAAGATAAGCCCCTTTTCACATTAAGGTCATTGACCTTTATACCTAAGGATTTCTAAGTGGCCAGTGGCCGATTCACATGGACTTTTACAAATGTCATGACAGCATTACAACTCAGGGAATTGACCCACTACTTTGGAATCAAGATTACACAGAATATTACTACACTAGCTTGGAAAACTAATAGAGTACAAATGTGGTGTCCGGCTACGTGTCCAGCCAGGTGGACGCCCGTTTGATCTGTACTCAAATATTTCCCCCTTCCTAATTCGTATCGTCCCTTGACATGACCTTGTGCAGTCTTGTCATAGGGTTGTCTTCAACTATGTCTTCAAGGTTGGACTTTAGCTAAGACTCTTAGACTACAGAGAATATTACATGAAGGTTTGAGACTAATGCCTTGCTCATTTAGTGGCTTAGCTGCCCGAATCTGACTTTTATGCCATGTATTTTTAATGGAGACTTTGACTTACCTGTTCAAGGTCAGAAACCCAATTCCAAAAGTTCTAAAAATTTAGACCTTTTCCCTTGTTTTGGTATTTGTATGCCACCATTTTGTCTAATAGGTTGGCATACGTTGGCTCATCTTGACTTGCTTGTCGTATGTTCACACTGCTTTGTGAAACAAGTTCTTCAGCTGCTGTAGAGACTGATGGAGCCTTTGCTTTATCTCCCATGAGAAGCGGTTGTTGATAGGTTTGGATTCCTTGTGTTTGAGTTTCCACAAGCAATTTTGGAACCCATCTTGTTTTTGGTCCTTGTGTGACCGTCTTTTGTATTCGCTCTTTTTTCTCGATGACTTGATGGACCTAGGTCAACATAATGTCAATCGAGGACACAAATGACACAATAGGTGCACGGAGGCAATCTCTTTAGCTTGCCAGGTTGAGACCATCCCACACATATAACACTTTGGAAGGCCAACTAGACCACAACGAGGAATCTCACTCTCAACTACACCACCCAACCCACATACACACAAACGAAAGAAAACTCCCTACATCATACCAAAAAAATCGTACAAAACTTAAGGAACACCATCCTCTCACTAGGATACACCTGTCGCAAAGCCTCTATACTCAAAACCCTCACTCTAGACCCATCTGCAAAAAACGTAGATGGAGACAGAGCCGAATTTAGAAAGTGATCAAAACTAAAATCTATGAGTACCTATGCGTAGCTTATGTCGCCATGATTCTAATGACTACTCACATGCAAAAAATAAATATCATTTAATACACTTACAACCACAAATAGCTCGTAGATACGTCGACGCATGTACTCAGTCTCACATGGAATGCTTGGCATTGTCGCGTAGCTATTGCTAAGCCTATCATTATGGTATAGTTGGATCTCCAATGTGATGAACAAGCGGAGAGTAGTGACAGGATGAAGCTCATGCTCTCTCTCTTTCTCTCTCACACACAGATGACAACAGCTTAGAACTTGATTATGATAAGAGTTCTCTTTAAAAAATGACTTAGGTACTTTATATAATAAGGCTACCATAGGTTAAACTTAAAATAGAGTTCAAAGAGTCAAATGAATTTGTATTTGCAATTTGGAAGTGTCATTACATACCAGCTTCTACAACTAGACTAGCTACTTATTACAAATGATGTTTATAACCATAATCTGCAGCATTTCATAACTCTTAGAAAATAGGGCTTTGTTGAGTTATGTTGTGCTATTGACCCATGGGTCCACACTCCCCCCCTTCAAATTCATCTCTTCCTTGACATGACCTGGTTGTCAATGACGGTGCGGTCTTTGTCGTCATTTTTTCTTTCTTGTGTCTGCTTTTACTTTTGTCAAATCACAACAAGAACTATGATCCATGAAAATCATAATGATAACGAACTTTTGTCCTTCTTATCCATGCCCCAAGCTGCAACATCTATTGATGTCATTATAGGGCTACTGCCATATCGAAATTCAGAAAGAACCCAATCTCGTTCAGCTTGACTCTTATCATCATGGATAGATAAAGATCCATCCATCACTTACTCTAACAAATCTATCAATTCTGAGTATTATTCATTCCTGGCCATGCTTGTGTTGTGTATATCTTGCGATTATCACATTCCAGATAGGAATCTCTTCAAGCATTTTTTGTGCTTTATGAAGTCCACTTCATTTGGCATACATATCGACCAAGACAGTGCCAAGTACGTCGTTTTTTTGCACCAGCCCCTGGCTAGAAATATCATCGTGAATTCTTTTGCCCATATCAGCATCTTACATAATTCCACATGCCTTCGAGGTACAAGAGTACATGGTTGCATTTGAAGAGCTGCCCTCTGTTTGCATCTTCTGTAAACAGTCTAGATCTTCCTCGCCCTGCCTCTGTTGGGTCTATCCCACGATCATTGCTTTCCAAGTGACCGACATTTTGGACAGGAATCTCCTCAAGCACTTTTTGTGCTTTATGAGGTACACCACTGTCATACAGGTCGACCAAGGCAGTGCCAAGTACGTCATTTCTTTTCAATAGCCCCCTGGCTAGCAATATCATCAAGAATTCTTTTGTCCCTATCAGCATCTTGCATAATGCCACATGCCTTCAAGATACAAGCGTACGTGATTGCATTTGGAGAGTTTTCCTCTCTTTGCATCTACTGAAAATAGCTAGCTTCCTAGCTCTACCTCTATTGGGCATATCCCGCAATCATTGGATTCCAAGAGATGACATTCACGACACGAAGCTTTTCAAGCACTATTTGTGCTTTATGAAGTACACCACATTTGGCATACATGTCGACCAAGGCAGTGCCAAGTACGTCGTTTATGTTTAACAGCCCCTGGTTAGCAATATCATCGTGGTAGTATCAACATCTTGCATAATGCCACATGCCTTCAAGATACAAGCGTACATGATTGCATTTGGAGAGCTGCCCTCTCTTCGCATCTGCTGAAAACAGCCTAGAGCTTCCTGGCCCTCCCTCTGTTGGGTATATCCCACGATCATTGCATTCCAAGAGACCAACATTCTGGACAAGAATCTCTTCAAGCACTTTTTGTGCTTTATGAAGTACATCACATTTGGCATATAGGTTGACCAAGGTTGTGCCAAGTACGTCATTTTTTTCAATAGCCCCTGGCTAGCAATATCATAATGAATTCTTTTGTCCCTATTAGCATCTTGCATCATGCCACATGCCTTGAAGATATAAGCGTACGTGATTGCATTTGGAGAGTTGTCCTTTCTTTGCATCTGCTGAAAAACAACCAGCCTCCTGGCCTGGCTCTGTTGGGCATATCCCGCAATCATTGTATTCTAAGAGACGACATTCCGGATAGGAAACTCTTCAAACACTTTTTGTGCTTTATGAAGTACACCACATTTGGCATACCTGCCGATCAAGGTAGTGCCTTTACGTCGTTTTTTTTTAACAGCCCCTAGCGAGCAATATAACTGCGACATTCGGGACCGGAATCTCTTCAAGCACTTTATGTGCTTTATGAATTACACCACATTTGGCATACATGTCAACCAAGGTGGTGCCAATGATTGTTTTCCGTCCACAACCCTTGACTAACAATATCATCGTGAAACCTTTACCCATACTAACATCTTGCATGATGCCAGATGCACGTGTAGGTGATTGAATTTGGAGAGATGCCCTCTCTTTGCATCTGCTGAAAACAGCCCATAGCTTCCTGGCCTTCCTTAGTTGGGCATATCCTACAATCAATGCACTTAAACAGGAAGCTCGCCCACTACCAATTCCTTCATCAATGCCCTGCCGTAATTGTTTGCTGCCCTGCCGATATTGTTTGTTGCCCTCCCGTAGCTGATGCCCATCTTTCTCACCATCCCATGGTCATTTCCAATAGTCTAAGGGACATATGTGTAGGAGTCTTGAACGCCTGAGATCCATAGGGGTGAAGAAGGCCACAGCATTTCTCTAGCTTCAATCCTGGTCTTACTCCCGGGTGCAAAGGGGTGCCCTGTGGTGAATCTTTGCCATTAGGTATTTGTGGATGCGAGTTCTAACATGCACTATCACCACTGTAAGTGGACCAGCTTGTTTCAATGATTGATCTTTTTGAAAGCCAACCTTGGCCATACTTGCTCAGAGATGATGACTTTGGCCATACTTGCTCAGAGATGATGACTTTCAGGGTGGGAGAGGACTCCGCCTGCCAGCTACCGAAAATGGGTGCAATAAGCCCTCCAATATTGGGCGAGATTATTCGGGCAAGGCCTTGCCAGCTTATGCCTTAGAGTGCAAAATGCTACGTGTAGTTTCATTAAGCCTGGCTAAAATTGAGCGAGATCATTCGGACAAGAGGCCACCTGCGTTAACGCGAAGGACCCCTCTTTCCAGTTCAGTGCCTTAGAGTGCAGAACACTATCGAAAATTTCATTAATCCTCGCCAAGATTGGCCGAAATTATTCGAGCAAGGGGTCATCCGTGTTAACACGGTTAACACGGATGACCCCCCATTGCCAGCTTAGTGCCTTAATGCGTGCACAACTGTGCAAAAAATTGGAGTAATTTCATTATGCTCTGGGCGAGATAATATAAGGAGTCCTCTATGTTAACGCGGAGGACCCCTGATTGTGAGACATTTATTCCTTTGGGGACCTTTAGAGATACACTTCCCCTTTGCTGGCCAACCAAGAAGGGCTTCAGAAGCATTGCACAATCCTGTTGTTTTACTTAAATCATCAAAATGCATTGCACGAATCCTATTCTTGTGAGTTGAAACTTGAGAAGGACCACCTATGTCTGCTCATTCTTGGCCATGTCATCCTGTTCAACCGAATTAAGGTTAACACAACAATGACCCGACTATTTATAGAACGTAATGCTTTTTTGGTAGAGATCAAAAGAATTAATTGAGTTCTCAATTTGTTGGATAGATATCAGGTGGCCAGCAACGTCATCTATGTGAATGTAGCATTTAAAATAGCGATGATGCTTGAGGTCCTTTAAAAAGATTAAAAAATGAATATCTAACATGCAAATTGTGTGCAAATACTTTTTTGCATATAATTTATATAAATGTAGTACTTAAAATAGTGACGTGATGAATAAAGCATTCTTTTGAATATGATTAGCTAGTATATAATTTCATAAGAACACTAAAAAACAACAAAATCAAACAATTCAAACATTTGTATATGAAATACTCTTCACAACCGCGTTACCGACCGAGTATATCATATACTTAATACTTTAAAAAATTAAATGCACATGCACATACAAATTATGTGACGTTTGACATGCCACATTTATGCAAAAACAGATGCTTCTAACAAACGCCACTCAATTAGCCACGTTATCGATCGAGTGCCACCCGAATCTAAGGAGAAATAATGTCTTGCATACGAGCATCATATAGCCGCGGTACCGATCGATGCCCATATGTTTTTTGGGAAAGGGGAAGGGAAGTTGACTTACCATAAGGATACTAGATTCGTCGCGTTACCGACGTAGTACCCAGACAGTAAGCCAATACCTACCACAAGGACACCATCTCCCCCGCGTCACTGAAGTGATGCCCTCATGGTAAGCACTATTCCATAGAACAGCTTACGCACACACTCCCATTGTATGGTAAGGTACCTTATGACTGCCGTGCACTACGACAAAAGGCAAGCTACCACATAACTCATATACACACAACACATACCCGGGTCGTGTGTGGTCAGGTACACTTTTACTGCCGTGCACTGTGATGCAGAGCACGCTCCCACACGACCCCCTCTGTCCCTCTCTCCTCTTAATGTACCTGCAAAGGCGGTGGTCTCTCTCTCTCTCTCTCTCTCTCTCAAGATGACTCAAAGAATAGCGCCCAGTGGGCCTGATCGAGGCCCTATATATATATAATTTTGCGGGCCCTCCGGGCTTTTTAGTTTCCCTGATGGGCTCGCAGGGAAAACCTAATAGCCCGACGGGTCCGCAGGGAAAACAGTTAAGCCCAATGGGATTTTAGTGGGTTTCCAAGTCGCCCTAAACCGGATTCTTTGTGATCATGTTAAGTGTAATCATGTAAATGTGTCAAACAATAACACCTTGTGATCATACAAAATTTGTGGTAATTATGTAAATATTAAATCCTTGGTGAGAATGCACACAAGATAAAAGAACATGTGTTCAAAATACCTCGGAATGTGCTAGCTTGCAAAACCCCCCCAAAGGTATCGCTGGAAAATTTCCTAAGTGGGTGCTCAAGGCAAAGAGAATACTTGCCAATGGAAAAACGAAGGTTTGTCCAAAATTACTCAGATCACTGAGTGAGAGGGATGTGGAAATGAGTTTTAAAGATGAAGTAATCTAGCCACTCATGTGTGTAGAAGCAGTTGAACAATGCTTCCCTGCTACTACTGCATACAATCAAGCATCTGGTGGTTCAAACCCCACACATATCACTACCCATTTCAAAGGATGTGGTGTAGCATTAGTTGGTCAATAGGTGTATGGTACTTCCACTTTGCATCAAGCATTTGACAAGCAATGGTTGCTTGAGCTACATCTCAAGTGGACTCACGCTTTTGTCACTTGCGGAATCCCCATTAATGTAATATGTAATCCTATCTTCAACGATTCTTTGATGAGCACAGTGAAAAAAGGATTTGTGGCACCTGATTACAAATAGATGCGTACAAAAGATTTAAATAAAGTCAAAGCTTTGTTATAGAGTAATTTGAAGTGCACGGTGCTTGAGTATGTGCCACAGTATGGATGTACAATTTCTCTTGATAGATGGGCAAATTGTTTTTAAAAAACCCTTAATGAATGTGATGTTGATTTACCCTAGGGGATCCATTTTCATTGAAGCAATTGATACATCCTTGGAAGAATAAACAAGCAATTTTCTAGCAGGTCTCTATGAGCGTGCAATTAAAAAATCTGGTGGACCCAAAAAAATTACTGCCATCATGACAGAAAATGCATCTAACTACAAAAGTGCAAGGCATGCAATCAAAATCAAGTATCCTAAGATTACCTCGGTCCTATGTATTGCCCACATTTTAAATTTGCTTCTCAAAGACTTTGCAAAAGTGTCTCAGTGAGATAGACTTTAATAGTTGCTTATTATGTCCTCAAGTTCATTAGGGAGAGCATATTTTTACTTATGATTTTTTAGAACTAAACCACCTCGCAAGAATTTGCAAATCTTTTGTGAGACACGATTTGCAATTGCGTATTACGTTCTTGCAACGTTGGAACAAGCTAACTGGCCCTTTGTGAAACAATTTCAGATAGAAGATGGGATGTTTGGATTGGCAAGGTATCCTAGTTATGATCTGGTAGGCACTAAGTGTTGTGGTAATACCATGTGTTGCAAGTTAGAAATATTCAAAGGAGGGGACCCCTTCATGCTGCCAAAGGATTTGCAAAGAGTGTGCCGTGTAAAATTGTTGGGCACAATTTTTTGCATTCCTTGTAGCTTAGAGGCTCTCCTTCATTGTCTGACTCGTCTTGTTGGGACCTTGCCAAACCACTTAGATTGCCTTTAGCTACACAAATCTTATCTTCCTTGTAGATTTGTTATGCTAGTTCATGATTCAGACAGGGACCTCATTTGCATTTTGATCACCCTGTAGTGGTACGTCATAAGAGTCGATGACCATATAGTTGAATTCAAAGAGGAGGCCAGTCGATGACATACAATTGAATTTGAAGAGGATACCTGAGCTAACAAGCAAGATACCTTCTACATGGACCAAAATAGAGTGCAATATTTGAAGATTGGGGGGCTTGATACTCCCATGGGGTTTGGAAGTTGACACATTGATTCCAAATATGACTACTAAGGAAGGACCACTAGTGTTAGAATTAGAAGAGCACGACCAGATAGATGCCAAAACTTTGAAGCGCATACCTGTTGACAACCCACAACTTGGAGTTTACTATTGGGAGGACAATAACGTTACAAATTTTATATGGGCAGCTCATGCTAAACCCGAGTAGTTGACACCTTTGAAAATCATGTATATATTCAAGATAAGGGGAGAAAGGCCTAGTGAATTGTCCCATCCATCTCTTTAGAGATTGTTATAACAACAACTTTCTATGATGACTCTGAAGGAGGTTTAATAGACAAAGTATCAAGGCTACTCAATCCAAGAAATCATCATGGGTATGAGACCTAAAGTAGAATAAGAATTGGAACCAACCAAGAGAGCGTTTGGGAGTATGGCCAAACAATGGGGTAGTACATCCCAAGGCAGCCACCTCTATGATGAGAATTGGGAGAGGGATGCGGAAACCACCATTAATTGGAGAAGAACAAGTGACACTAGGACAAGAAGAGCTCCACATGAGTCACATCTAGCAAGCAACTGGTTTGAAGGCTTAGTTAGAGAAACATCGGCCAGGAGAGCGGATGTTGAACACAATCGTAGGGTCAAACTAGTTGACTCCCAAAATTGGGCCAAAAAATACATTGGATCCAAGGATCCATGTGACCGTTTAGCATGCTTGAGGTAGGTAATAAGGGTAGAGCACCTAACAGACTTCCACACTCACTTTGAAGGGTTTGAAATGACCTTGGAAGGTAAAGCCTTAACTTGATTCCACACCATCCCTTCTGGATCCATCATTAATCTACCAACATCGGCTATGAGATTTATGCTGCTTGTTTGAAAATGGAAATCAACACAGCATGATAGCACAAATATATGGCTTTGAAGAAAAATTGGGGAGGAATTGTAAGAGACTGTGTGAGTTGAATGAGGCAATACATTGATAGATGTCCAGACTTGGAGATTCACAATCTATGGGACAACCCATACCATCAAAATGGTGTGTCATCTAGTGTAAATGGACAAACCATGAAATCAAGGAGTGCTATTACAAGCCTAATTATGAATGTTGAGTATGTACCAATAAGACAAGGACAACCTATGTCTAGGTATCCACCTAACATGGGACCGATGCAAAAACCACCTATGGATATGGAGAGACCACAACCCGTACTAGGTCAGCAATCACATCTACCAAGAATTAATGGTGTGTCAATTAAGTACATGATTCCTAAACAACAAGTGGATGAGCATGCTCTAGTAACATTTACGCCTTATAATGAAGCTAGTTCATCATCAAGCATGGTAGTAGAGGATGATTTGTACACTCAATCTACTCCTGCCACATGGTAGAATCAGTTTATCAAACTCCTCTAAAGGTAGCATAGATTTACTTCATTGCAAACCAGGGAGCAAGGCAACCCATAGTAAAACAAATGCATAGACCAAGAACAGGGAATCACCATAACTGTGGTTCAGATGACCATTGGAAAAATGATTATCCAAAGCTAGATAAGGATGCTAGAATGGTTGAGTCTTATTGCATGCAATGCAGTAGGAAATGTGGGCATTTTCTTGATAAGTGTCCTAACAATCCATAAATGTAGTACAAATATCCATAAATGAAAAAATAGCCATAAATGTAGTACAAGTCATGCCAAGTAGCTCCTTAGACAATGAAGCCATGGTTCCGATCTAGGTACTTACGAGGGCACAGGTTAAGAAGAACAGGAAAAACAATGTGAGCAAGTCTGATATGAGCAAGAATTCTTTGAGAGACTCCAAGAAAGAGAGACATAGATGTTACGGTCTTAGAAGACAAAAATATTTGGAGGGAAGTGGAAGAGAAATTCCAAAAAATGGTCAAGGAAATAGCTCAGTCAATGTCGTCAAGTTTCAAGGAATTGAAACCAAGGTTGGGAGGATTTTTGTTGGTAGACAAGATATACAAACCCATCAATGTAGCCTTGGAAGCCTTCCAAGTAGGGTTGAAAGCAAGTCAAACACTAGAAAAAAAATAGAATAACTATCCAACCATTGACATGTAAGCCGCAAAACTTGGAGCTTATAAACTTGGTGCGAATCACTAAGCCAATGCTGGAAGCACAAAAAACAAAGTTGTAAATCATCAAAAAACCATCTAAAAGAGAAATAAAACTAGAGCCTGAAGAAACAAGAGATGCTAAAGAACCAAAGGATTCTTGAGCTAAAATTGATACACTAGAACTAATAGTCCTAAATAGTGAGGAAGGGGCTAGATGGAGTCTCCTTAGTGGAGGAAGATTGGCCAAATCATATGTGGGATTGGGTTAGAGAAGGGAACAACAGAAGTCTAACTCTGAAATCGGCTCAATTGAGGAAGTTTGGCTAGATCAACCACCTATGGAGCTAGATTTGTACGAAGATTGGGGATCGTAGTGATCAATTCTATCCAAGGCCCAAACATTGAAGACATTACCCTCATACCCGAGCCAGAATAAGGACAAATCATTGTATGCAAGAGCACAAGATTGAATAGACCAAAGTAGGATGTGGAGAACTTGCAATCAATCATGTTGACGGCAATTGGAATGAGCTGGATATGTTCAAACATCTATTCTAGGTTGGTGCTTAGAGTTAGTGATATCAAACTTAGAATGATTAGATCAAGCTTCAAAATACTAAAAGACGGGACTAAAAATGAAATGACAAGAGACATAGAGATTGCAACTAAAACTATATTCAAAAGAATAATAAGAGTACAACTGGCAATGATACTGGAAAGTACAAGTATGCCAGTGAATGGCTCCAGATATAGTAACAGGACTTTGGGATTACAAGAGATCAAGATATTAAAGTGCTCAAGAAGAGAGAGAACACAGGATTACAAGATGTTGTCCAAGACCTGACTAGGTGTAATAATGACACCCAAAAATGAATAGTGGGTCCTATTGATAGGTCCTTGAACTAGTGCCTTGCTTATTGTGCACTGCCAATTACCATGGTAATTCTCTAGTTACTGCTTCTGAAAGCCTCTAGTATCCATCAGTCACATGTTAGAGGTTGTTCCCACCTTCTACATTTCTCCTCCCCTTTCTTGAATTTCGATATAATGCCAAAATTTCCAAAAGACACCGATGTTAAAGGTAGCTAAACTGCTTCCTTTATCTCTTGTATTTGAGCATTCAGCTCTTGATTGTCCGCATAGGACTCCAAAGGTGCCTTATGAAATCATTAGATCTACTTCATCTTGCAAAAGGCAAGTAGTAGAGTACCAATAGCTCAACCATTGTCTATCCAAGCGAACCTTCCTTTTGTCAGGTGTCTTCTACCTTTTAGATGGTGCTTCGGATGCCTGTGAAGTGATTTTCCCTACATTTTTATTTTGAATCAATCTAAAGAGTGCCTCTTGCTCCAATTGGTCCTTCCTGGAAGTCTTCATCTCAACTCCATAAGGTGTTAGTGGATTCCATGTCTTACTGGTAGCATCATACAGAGTTCTCTTGCCCTTTGTAAGTCTAGCCCTGTCCTGGCAATAGGATGCAGTGTGAGACCATCCTTGAGTCAATTGATGGTTACATTTGATGCATGCTTCAAATAGAACCTCCACTGATTACTTGGGCTCGCTACTGCTGCTCGCCCCCCCCCCTTGCTGCGCCATCGCTACCTCCCCCCCCCCCCCCCAACCCGCTGCCCCTACATTGTCCCCCCACCCCCTTCAGCCCCTGCGCGTTGCCCCTCAGCCCACCCGCTGCCCCCCCCTATCTGCGCGTTGCCCCAAAGGCTGCCCGCAGCCCGCTGCCCTCCTCTCGCTTTGCCTTCCCCACTCCTTCCCCCCGCTCGCTGCTGCTTGTGCACCCGCACATTGCACGGCTGTCCTCTTCGTCCTCGCCGTCCCCCCATCCCCCCCCCCCCCCCCCCCCCCTATCCTCTTCGCTCCCGAAGGCCCTCTGCACTTGGCTCGGCAGCACTTTCTCTTCGGAAAAAGTGCCTGGCTGACTTGTTTGCAGGTTTTTTCTTCACCGCCCGCTTCTTTGACTCAGCAGTAGACACAGATGGAGGCTCCAGCTTCACCACAGAGGGACTCGCCTGAAGCCCCCTCGCCCGACCCCGCTGAGCCCACCATTCGACTTGCTCTTTCGCCGACAGAGCAAGCGAGCCTTGCCGCAGAGGTAGAACGCTTGCAGGCGACTTCTGTCATCTGCAAGGTTCTCGGCACTCGTCCTAGCAGAGGAGAGTTGTGAGACCTTCTCCAGGCCCGCCTCCTCGCAGAGGTGGGCAAGATCTTGGATGTCCAGATTCTCGGACGGGGGTACTACCAGATTGAGTTCGAGACTTCCGAGATGGCCTCCAAGGTCATAGCTATGAGTCCATTGGCCATCCGAGCATCACGTGCCCACTTTCGACAGTGGCGACATGGTTTTGACCCGACTTCGGATGTGCTAGTAGAGGAGGCGGACATCCCCATCTCAGTCCGCTTTCCGGGTTTACGGAGGGAGTACCTTCCACTTCTCTCCAGGATTGGCTCCGCCATCGGGACTGTCCTGGAGACACCTCGTACGGCAGCATCAGTAGCTGCCAAGGCGGCTGGCATCCCTTCAGTTCGAGTTTTGGTCAGAGATACCCACACGCTCCCGAAGGTCATCCTTCTGCCTCGGGTGAGTGGGGGTTGGTTTAGACAGAGTGTGGAGTACTCGGGTCTCCCGAACCAGTGCTTCATTTGCAGACAGATGGGCCACCTAGCGAAGGCCTGTCCACGGAGGAGACCACGACCCGCATCTCAGCCTCAGCCCTAGCCTGCCAAGGCTAGGCCGCAGCCACAGCCAACGACACAGCACACAGATTCAGCGCCACCCTCCGAGCCTGGGGTTCCAGCGAAGGAGGGGTGGCAGCAGGCCCGTGGCCGTCGACGCCAGGGGCCACAGCGACAGCCTGGCACTCAGAGTGGCCCTCAGGTGCCTACTCAGTAGCAGTGGGTTCCCACGGGGAACCGCTTTGGTCCTCTTGAGCAGGAGGAGCCCCCTACGCCAGCCTCCACCTCCGCTTCACCCTCTCCAGCCGCTTCGCCTTCCGATCTCCCCTCCTCCTCCTCATCCCCTCCCCCGCCCTCTGCTCCAGTCCACTCCCCACCTCGCCCCCCCCCCTCCCCCATGTCTCTGTCGCCCCACCCCGTTTCTCTTCTCCCCCGCCCCCCCCAGCCCCTTCTCCCTCTCCTCCTGCTTCAGTACCACAGTCGGCTAAGGAGACTGGTCCCTTGCCGGCGGCTAGGAGATCTCTTGGCAGCGCCTTTGCCACGTCGCCTAGCGAGAGAGGGTCAGCCCTTCATGCGGCCCCCTCTGCAGATTCAGACATCTTCTCTTGCAGCTATTCCTCGTGGTTTGACGAGCATTGACATCCGACGCCGCTGGGACTTCTTCGATTACGGGTTCACTCGCTTTCTCGGCGATTGCGCAGCAGACCACGAGGCAGCCTGCTTCAGAGTCCACGCTTTGTTCCTCGCTGCTAGGGGGACAGAGGCCTTGGACTCAGCAGTTGGTTTCTCCTTCCCCCTCTGTGGTAGGACTGAGACAGAGTGGTCCCTCGACTCAGTGGTGGGATGGTTGCATACACAGGTTCTTGAGTTCTCTCACCACATGGGAGAACTTGGCGTTACAGACTTGCTACAGACTTTGTGGCCACTGGCCAAGTTTGCGGTGACACCCCCAGACTCAGCAGGATATAGACACATTGTGGTGTACTTTTTTGCTGATACGCAGTGTTTGCCTTGCTATGTATACATCCATGAGGACTCCTGGACAGAGGAGGTTGCTTTACACATGGCTCGCTCTGCTTGGGCTTGGACCAGGCACTCACTGCAGTCTCGCCTATCTAGAGGACGCTCGGATGCGGATTACTCCCCATCCAAGCCAGCCTCGAAGATAGCTCGTCTTGCTGCTGCGGCAGCATCTGTTCTCTCTCGCTCCCCATGAGGATCGTCTCGTGGAACGTGCAGGGACTAGGTGGGCCCCAGTTTCAGCGACAGTCGGGCCGATTGCGTCAGGAGCTTCAGCGTTGCCTTGTGGGAGGAGAGATTGATCTCCTTATGCTTCAGGAGCACCATTTGTCTGAGAGCCGCATTCGGCGATGTGGTCAGATTTTGCGTGGACGCTATGATACCTTTTGGTCAGCTGCTTTTGGACCTGGAGGCATCCAAGGAGGGGTATGTATGACTATTGCGGACTCATTGCAGCAGGCCATTGTGGGCAGAGGGATTATTGTGCCAGGCATGGCTCAATGGATTACTATGCAGGTTCAGGGTGGCCATGTGGGTTTCCTGAACATCTATGCGCCCAATGTGGCGAGTGCTCGTGCAGAGTTTTGGTCACAGATTGTTGAGTCTTTGCCACAGGCTGACCAATGGTGTGTAGGAGGGGACTTCAACATGTTGGAGGACCCTTCTGACAGGATCGGAGGCAGCCATGCTACTGTGCATGGAGTCGAGTTAGCAGCTTGGGAGAGGTTGTGTATGACTTTGAGGGTTTCGGATACATGGCAGCATTCTGGCTTTGTGAGGCCTCCAGAGAGTCTTGCCTTCTCTAGATCGGACCGCAGAGTGGGAGGAGTGAATCTATCGCGCATAGATCGCTTCTACACTAGTGACCACTTCAGTGACTTGGGGGGATCAGTGGGCATCCTAGCAGGGACATCCTTCTCGGACCATGCACCAGTGATCCTCACAGTGGCAGACAGGTAGAGGAGTGGGAGCACGATGCTTCGCATCCCAGAGCGGGTCTTGTTGGACTCAGCACTCAGAGAGAGGGTCGAGGCTCTATGGACAGAGGGCAAGGACAGCCAGGATCCAACTGCAGACAGAGTGGCCTCAGGCCTAGCTCAGCTTAGCCACTTCTTTCTCCAGGAGTCTCTGGCTTGACGGGCTACAGCGAGAGAGGAGGAGCAGCATCTCAGACGAGGCATTGCTTCACTACAGAGGATGCAGGAGCAGCATCCAGACAGTCCATGGTTGGAGGAGCAGTTACAGTAGGCTCGACAGGAGCTTGCTTGCACAGAGGAGAGGCGCCATGAGTTTGCCTTTCATCGACAGGCATCTCAGTGGACTCAGGTGGGTGACATAGTGACAGGTGCTTTTTTTGAGACAGTGGGACCTCGGCACTCGCATGCCAAGGTCAATCAGTTGAGGAGACCAGATGGGTCGATTGTTTGTGAGCCAGAGGATATGCGTGCAGTTGCTACTGACTTTTACCGTGAGCTATTGTCGGCTGAGCCCGAGTCAGAGAGACAGGTTGCATGCAGGGAGCAGGTTTGGGCACAGATGCCTTGTCTTGTGACTGAGGAGATGCGCCAGAGGCTAGAGATACCTCTTCAGCTTGAGGAGTTGCACACGGCTCTTAGGGCCCTCCCTCGTGGTAGCTGTCCAGGTGAGGATGGGCTGACTCCCAGCTTCTTCTTAGAGTACTGGGACCTGCTTGGCCCAGATCTTTGTAGTGCCTTTCAGTACATTCTGCACACAGGAGTGATGCCGGATAGCATGAGTGAGGGCCTGATTTACCTCATTCCAAAGGAGGGTGGCTCCTTGGATGATATTCGACAGTGGCGCCCCATCACCATTCTCAACTCAGCCTACAAAATTCTTGCCAAGGCTCTGAGTTTGAGGATTCAGCCACTTTTGGAGAGCCTTATACATGACTCAGACAGGTTTTGTCAAGGAACGCAGTATCCTTGACAACATCTTCACTTTTTGGGAAGCTTCTGCCCTTGCACGGCTCCGTGGGGAGGACCTTGTGATTCTTCTTCTCGATTTTGAGAAGGCATACGACAAAGTTGACTGGGACTTTCTAGAAGGCACGCTACGTAGGATGGGCTTCTCAGATGCTTGGATTAGAGGGGTGTCAGCTTTATACAGACAGGCTCACAGTCAGGTGCTGTTGGCAGGAGGTAGAGGTGAGCGCTTCATGCTCACACGTTCGGTCAGACAGAGCTGTCCTCTTGCCCCTTTTCTCTTTCTGTTCTATGCGGAGGCGATGAGCAGATTTTTGGTGTCACAGCAGGTTGGTTTGAGAGGCTTAGCACTCCCTATACGGGGAGATGAGCTTCTGGACGCTGAGTTTGCCGACGACTCAGCCTTGTACTTAGAGGGCCAGGAGGACAATCTACACAGATGTGAGCAGGCTTTGGAGACCTTCTGCTGTGCATCGGGCACATTGATCAACTGGAGAAAGACAGTGGCTTTCTCGGTTGGCAGTGCTCCTGTGACAGATTGGATGCCAGGAGAGGGTTTCAGGTGGATTTTTTCAGGGACTGCAGTTCGGTACTTGAGTTGTCAGGTTGGTCTGGACTTGTCCCCTGAGCAGCAGATTGCTCCTCTTCTCCTGTCCATCAGGAGAAAGCTGTTACATTGGAGCTCAGCACGACTTTCGCTGGCTGGTAGAGTAGTAGTTGCCAACCAGGTGTTGTTGGTGACTATGTGGTACATCACTTCTTGCTGGATCTTCTCGAGTTCTTGTATCAGCCAGGTAGAGAGGCTGATCAGGAACTTCCTTTGGTCAGGTCGCGATACTCAGATTGCCCGAGCCAAGGTGGCTTGGTCGGTCATCACACTTCCTTGTTCTCAGGGAGGGCTTGGGATCATTGATCCTACACAGCAGAGCAGAGCCCTTCTTGGGAAGTTTGTCGTCAAAGGACTTCTTCAAGGCGAGGAGCCCTGGAAGGAATTCTTGTTGCAGAGGCTTCGTGCCAGGGTGCCTCAGTCAGGAGGTCCTTGGCAACCTTCGACCAGATGGATCTTTTCAGAGCTGCGCCGAGTTGGTTTGAGCAGGAGACTGGAGGACAGATTCGCTGTGAGTTTGCTTCGATCTTGGGAGCTCTTACGGCGTGGCCTAGAGCAGAGACAGCCGACGTGCACGGAGAAGCGCCTACGGCAGCCCCTCGTCTGGAACCCCATGGTTAGCACTCAGAGAGGCCACTTGGTTGGGAGTCGGCCTCATGTTTCTTGGGGTCCCATGGCGGCAGGTCCAGCGCGTTCTCTAGGTGACTGGCTAGAGTTCACAGGTTTGTCAGAGGAGGTGCAGGCTGTCCAGCTGCAGGGCATGAGAGGGGTGCAGAGCATGTGTCAGGACATCTCAGAGTCAGTTCCAGCTAAGTGGCTCACGCCTCTCGAGCCAGTAGCACCCCGGTGGATGGGAGCCTTCACACGACTGGAGGTTCTCATTTCAGTCAGGGCTTGCTCAGAGACTGTCCCAGCCCTATTCTTCGAGCTTCAGGGTAGGGGACGATTACAGTGAGTTGCAGTAGAGGACCCCCAGGTAGCAGAGTGCTGTTTCCAGAGGATCCGAGTTGTGGGCATCTGTGGGAGGACTTGCGTCATAGACCCTGACCCAGCAGCTCTTGAGACTGGACACTGGAGGCTATGGGCTTGGGAGTGTTGTCCACTGGCACGAGTACAGTGGGATCCTGGTGAGTGGCTATGGAGGGACCCCTTCTCTTCTGCCGACCGCCCAGGAGTCCCCTTCTTTCAGTACACTGTTCAGCTTGGACGTCATATACTTGCAGCACAGAGAGAGGCCCGCCCCGCTGCAGCACGTCATTGGCAGGAGGAGGGCCTCATAGTCAAGTTCTTGGCAGCTTTTTGGCAGAGGTTGTGGGACTCCAGACAGCCGAGGCGAGTCACCTTGTTCCAGTGGCTGGTTGCACACAGAGCCACAGCAGTAGGGAGCTGGCTGGTGCATAGTGGTCTCTCGGCCGCATGTGCAGCCTGTGACCAGTTGGTGGAGAGTCAGCGTCACTGTCTTTGGGACTGTCCCTCGGCCCAGCAGGTGTGGCTACGTGTTCTTCGGCTGATGCCTGCCCTCTCCACTGCTCGACAGTACACTTGGGGAGCAGCGGCTTGGTCCACCCTCACGGGTCCAGCACTTCAGTTTGAGCTATCTTCCACCAGCAGGATGGTAGTGATACAGGGGGGGCGACCTACACTCCAGTCTGCTATAGAAATTACTCCACAGGAGTGGTGCAGTGAGAGAGAGGAGTGTTGGGAGCTCATCAGCGGCCTAGCTCTCTGGTTCATCTGGCGGGCCCGCTGTTTTCGCATCTTTGAGGCTCGTCCTGTGCCACCAGCAGAGACTGTTCGTGACTTTTGGCTAGATCTGATCCATACTCTCAGAGGACAGCTTGAGGGACTACAGGGCAGCTCCGACCGCATGCGGGAGCGCCGCAAGGCTTTTCTTCGACTCTGGCGCCCTGGGCCTTTCTACACCATAGTCCAAGGGGTGCTCAGATGGCACTACTGTCCACCTGTGTGGCTCTTCCCTCCTCCCATCTCTTGATTTAGCCTCATTGTATATATGCTGTTTTTTCATTGGGAGAGTCTCCCCATCATGCTTGTTGTAGCCCTCTCTCGCAGAGGTGGATGTAGCCCTATGGGCAGTTTTCATTAACTAATAGAAGGATCTTTTTCTCGAAAAAAAAAAAGAACCTCCACCATTTCTCTAAACGGGGGTTTAGAGCTTGCCTTGTTAGCCAGTTCTTTCTCTAGAATCTTGGATGCTTAAATTGTCAACTACAATAGGTAACTTGCTAACCCCCATCTTTTAGAGCACCTCTTGTAGCACTTGATTCAATGCCAGCCATTCCATAGGTACCTCTTCATACCAGACTCTGAGTCTATTTGCTCTCTGAATATATCATCGCTGATCTGCAAGCTCGACAAAAAGCAAATAGAGAGCTAGAAAGAAGCAAGGTAACTCAGCTTCTTTGGCTGGTATGGCATATAAGAGTGCTGGAGAATTATGTACAAATTCCAAGGATTCCAAAATCCTTGATTTTCTTGCTGCATCGTTTTTTTGGAATTTTGCATCAAGTGATATAAGCTTTTCAAGTGCCGCTCCTGTTCGTTCACTAAGAGTCATCCTGGTCTTAGGCCCTCGATTGCTTGTAGCATTATTCTCAAACAAAAAGTTGATCCGTTGATTCAAAATTCGCTTGGTGGTTTGCATTTAGATGAGCATTTATTTTATATGTTGTTGAATATCCTTCATGCACTTATAAGTTGGCATGTCACCCAAGAACATTTCTACCTGAATTCCTTGTGACTTAAGATCTAATGTTGTTATGTTGTTGACAACTGGGTTGACAACTCTATCATCATTGGTTAGTTCCCATTCTAGAGTTCTTTCTAATACCTAGATACAGCTGGATGTGGAGGTAACTGGCAAACTATTTTATCGTGATAACTGGCTAACTTCCATGATGCGACCATGCGTCTGGCTCCGCCATAGAGCATCTGAAATCTCTCTACATCTAAATATACTCACTCATCATCTAAGAACTTCGGGATGTGAAGATGTTTCCATTTTTGTAGGCTCTTATTTAATGCCAACAGCTCATTGGAGTGAGTGTGTTCAGACTGATAGTCAGTTCCAACAAAATGGCTTTACCCTTATTCTGACTATGGTCTACATGTCCGCCAGTTTTTTGATTAGGTGGATTGTGTTTCTCCTTAGCAGGTGGTGTCTGATCCTTAGATGGCCTATCATTAGCATGATATGGAGTTTTACTCCTAGTGGTTGTTGAGCCACCTAGGACTGACCATGTACTGTGTCCACCCTGACCATCATCGTCATCATCATCATCATCCTTCTTCTAAGTCCTCTGGTCTTGGTTTTGGTCATCATCCTCTTCTTCCTCGTCCTCATGGTCTTCATCTTGGTTCTTCAGGCTTTCCAGATATTCCATAAGTGCTTGCTCAGTCAATGCTATAGTGTACTGAGATGTCTTCCCTCGGAGATCAGACTAAACTGTGTCAATAAAATTCTCCAAATCAGTTACATTGAGGGTTGGATCTCCGTGCCTATCAACAAGTACCAGTTCATAATAAATGTATTTTTGCATGATGGCATCCTTCATGAGTTTATGCTTCCAGTACAGCTCCCTATCATTTGACCTTTTGTCTTCAAGCAGGGTTTCGAAGCGATTAGCTTCTCTTTGGGCTTCAACCTTCATTTTTGACATGACCCTGTTTTCCTTGGTAATCTTGTTGATTTTCTTTTGAAGTCCCTCCGTCTCTCTTTCATGTTGTTGTTTCTTTATTTGTAATTTCAAAAGTTTACCTGGCCATCCTGCATTCTCTTTGTGCAGTCTTTCAAACTCAGCATTGGCCTGATGTACTTCTTCCTTGAGTCTTGTTGTGTCTGAGCTAGAATTGGAAGCCTGAACTTTCATCATCTAGTTGATGGCATTGTTAATGGTATTCCAGCCAGATTAGATGGCTACAGCACATCCTTGGGTAATGACATTTTAATTGATCTGGTGTGTCTCACATACACTCATGGAAAAAGGATAGCGTAAGACAGAACGATCTGATTTCCTTATGACTAGCCTTCCTTTAAGAGGGTCTTTTTGTAGCCATTGCAACCTGCCCAGCTCTACAATGGGTAAGTTGTTGGTCTCAGACACTAGGCTACTGCCAAATGCCCGCTATCCCTCTCCTCCAGTGCTGCCACATGTTCGTTGTTGCTCTGTGGTAGTTGCTGCTTGCTCAGCAGGCTTTTCCTATTGTTGTTGCTCAATAGTGGTTTGTTTTGTCTCTGTTGTGGTGTCAGTGCATGTTGGTTTCTGTGTTCTAGCCTTGAATTGTTTTAGCAACGCTGTGGTCTTCTATTTCTTGCTGGTCAATCCAGGTCTTGTCTCAGTGAGAAATATTTTCTCTCAAATCTGCTTTTTTCCTTTGCTTTTATCTTCAAAGGGCCTAGTTGCATCATCTTTGGTATGCAAACCAGTCTTATCTGACTTGCCGTTTTTAGTGTCTTTAGAAGACTCCAAATTGATCTTGGGCACCCAAGATTTAGTGACTTGATCCAAGATCATCTGAACATTTGGATGAGCTAGAATCAAATCCACCCAATATACAAATTTCTAGGCATACCAAGCCTTGAACAGATTTATGGACTTAGCTTTGGTAGTATTTTGTATCACATTGTTGTATAGAAACTGGCTAAGGTTGATGTTGGTGTCTGGATTTCCAATCTTTGCAAGCAACATAGCAAATGGTTCCTCTTGACTAGTAGGTAGGGTTATTCTTCAGACTGATGGTCTCGGCAATAAATTTGTATACTGATGTATGTTCTAGTGTAGCCATTGGAATGCTTTGAGTCCCATCCTCACATTTTTTTCTAGCTTGTTCATCTTCTTTCAAGAACTTGCTAACTGCATTTGAAGTGACCAGTTGGTGTGGTATCCTCCTCGTTTGGAATTTTGAACACTCTGGCTAATTCTCTCAGCGTTAGATCCAGTGTTCTATCATTACCCATTGCTATACCCTTGTCTTCTCGATATGGGGTTAGTACATGCTGTGTGATTTGAGCATCAAATGGAAGCACGATAGCTTCTACAACAACTTCAAACCCCATAGTTGGAGCAAATCCTGCTCTCTTTCTAGGAGTACATACCTAGCTATTTTATTATCTTAGACCCCACTAAGAGCTTTTGCAAGAGATACCTTTAGGATTTCTCTTTCTTCTATCATCGTGTCAAGTGTTGCTTGCATGTGCTCTACCTTCCCATACAAGATTCACACGAGGATGTTTCACGGGAACATGACATACTTGTAGTTGGTGTTGTAAACAAGCCATAGAGTGAGCATTGAGGCATCTCAAGAATGGTGATTGTCGAAAGTGTTGGTGTATGCAGAGAAGGAGCAGTCGGTTGTGAGCTTGAAGTGTTTTTTTCAAAAGTATGCACGCAAAGTGTGGGTGGGTAAACCTTTTGCATAGTTATACGAATTCGTGCCATGAATGCTCAACTCTCCACCTGCCTTGGATTTTTGTGCATTGATTGTGACGTGGTGCACATGCATTTGTTGGTTTGATTCATAATTATTGACAAGATCCTCTTTATGATTTCCTCATTCATCGCACCCACATGGGCATTATTAGATATTGGCTTCTCATACGTCTGGATTTGGATTGGTCAAACTTTTGGTATCCAAGTTAAGTCTTTCTTATCTGGAGTTAGTGTTGCCATTGGTTCTGGTGTTGGCCTGACAAAGAACAAGTCGAGTGGTTCTTCAACATCTAGTAGTGATCAACTCGAAGCTCTTCTATTGTGGAATAGTATAGCTTAATTTTGGCCCCATTGTAGACTCCTGGAAACAGTAAACCCGACAAGTCTCTGAGTCTTACTGTCCCATCAGAGAACACCCAATCCACTTCATAGGGTCCCAACCAAACTATCTTTAAATTTGGCTTCTTTGGTCCCAGTTTGGAATGATATAATAATACCAGATCGCCCCTCTAAAACTCTCTCGCCTTGATTCTATTGTCATGCCAATGTTTTCTTCGCTGTTGGAAAACTTCTTGTTCTCGCATAGCTCTTTCCTTGATTTCACCCAACTGTAGCAACTCATCCAACCATTGTTTCAAATTCCGATTGAAGTCCATTCCATGCTCAATTGCTAGTCTTAAACTGGGAATGACAAATTCCATCGGCACCACCAGTTCAGTACCATAGACCATCTTGAACGGTGTCATCCCATCGGTTTCTTATAAGCAATGAGACATGCCCATAATGTCGTTTGAAGCATTGTATCCCACTGATGCGGTTCCTTTTGCACAATTTTGGTTATCTCCATCATGCATCTTTAAAAAGTCATCGAAGCATTGCAAAGCCCGAATGGCATCACTAAGTATAGAAATGCTCCCCATTCAGTGATAAAGTTTGTTTTGGTCCTATCTTCTAGTGCAATTTTTAACTGAGTGTAGCCACTATAGACATCCATAAAGCTATACATTTCATGGCTTGCAATCTCATCCAGCATCATGTCTATGAACGGTAATGGAAAAAGATCCTTAATGGTCTGGGTGTTCAGCTTTCTATAGTCAATGCACACTATGAGTTTTCCATTCTTCTTAGAGACTACTACTATGGGAAAGAGCCAATCACTACTTGCTACCTTTGTAATGAACCAACTTTTTCAATTTCTTCCTTAACCTTTTTAGCATAGTTGGGATTCATTCTATACCTTTGCAGTTTATCGAGTCCAACTCCCTCCTCTTGTCTGAAGTAGGACTTCTCTAATGTTGGTTGTTTTGGTGAGCAATTAATGATCTAAAATGTCTATTCTTTAGAGTTCAGCTTAGTGAATTGATCTAGATATTGTTTTTTTTGCCATTCATCTTGTTCTTTATCTATCAGCATTACACTTAAATCAATTTTTGCTAACAAAAATATGTTCATGGATGCGAGCATTCTTTCAATCTTTTTAGTCCCATATTTCTTACATAATTCTTCTGGTCTTAGCGCCTTCCTCCAGCTTTTGGTTTTATCTATCTTAATGAATTATTATGTTGGATCCTTGAATTATTAGGGTTTGATTTGCATAGTCATGAATTGCTCCAGCAGTCTTGAGCCAAGGCCTTCCTAAAAAGATACCATAGGCTCGTTGTACATCCAATACTAGAAAGCTAGTTTTGAACTTTTCTTTTTAAATTCTTATTTGCATGTTCTCAATAAGCCCAGTGGCTTGGACTAATTTGTGGTTGGCCATCCTTACTTTGAAGGGAGTTGGCTTCATCTCCGTTATTCCCAGATTTTGCCTTAGATGCTCATCGAGAATATTGACTCCTACTCCACCATCCAGAATTACACCAAGCAATGGTTTCCATTATCTATGAATCTTGTAAAATCTATCTGGATTATTGAGACCTCATCATCTTGAACAGCCATCAATTCCATAGTCCTAGCTTCAGCTTGAGCTTTCTTCTTTTGCCTGATGAATTTTGCAGCCTCTAGAAATGTGTGTTTGATGTCGTTCAATTCTATTGTTAGCTTTTGAATATGTTCACAGACCTTCACGTAAATCTCATCCTATTTGTTTTTCTAGAGTTGCTACTATTTAAACCAAAATATTTCTCCTCTTGAGTGTCTTCACAGTTCCATCCCGTGTTCTCTCTTCTGGTTGGCTGGCTAGCTCTATGATGAATCCGCTCGATTCTTCATTATACCATTGGTTTCAACCTTGGTCAAGTCTGATCTGACTTGCCTTGTCTCATTTACCAGATTTTCCACCGCATCAATCATAGTCTCTTTGAGGCTATTTGTTGCCTTCTCCTTCATGGGTTCTAAAGACTGAGGTGGTAGCTTTTGAATGGTTTGAGATACATAACCTTTTGTTGTTCTAGCAGCTTACTTGACAAAATCTCAATGATTTTTGTTGCGAGCTCCCTCTGTTCTTGCCGTTCATCTACAACCTTCTCTTTTCCCTTAGCCTTCCATACCTTGCTCTACTATTCCCACTTTTTGGCTTCAGCAGTCTAATTATCTTTTGCATCTAGAAGCTCTTTGATCACCATCCCCTTACTTCTAATGACTTCCCTCACTGGTATTGGTTCTGGTGTTTTTTGGTCAGTCACATCTAGCTTAGCTGAATTTGAACATTGAGCTGCGGAGTGGCCATACTTGCCACACTGGTAACAGTTCAAATTTTTCTTTGAAAAATCTCCCTTGCCTCGGTCCTTACGAGTGTCGTTCTGGTACCATCCCTGACCAGCCGTAATACTTGTGATGGCTTCATTCTCTTTAGACCTACTAGCTCCATCTACCTTGGGTACTTCCAGATTAGTGAGTGCGATCATCGACAGATCCTTTCCTTTTTTGAAATGGTGAATTTTGATTCTGCAATTGTTCCAAACATGTCCAAAATCCTTACAATGTGTGCATTGATAGATTGCATTGGCCATCTGATCCTCTAATTGACATTTGGAACACTAGATCTGTGCTTTCTTTATTGAGGGTCTTGCTTTTGCTATCTCAGCAATCTGTTTGGACATTTCTTTGATCTTCCTTGTCCAAGACTCCTTCTTTCCTTTACCCTTATCATTGGATCCATTTTCAAATGAACTGGAGCTAGAATTGGACTGAGAGAAGTGTTACTGGACTATCTTCTCTTATTGCCCTTTTCCTTCTTAGCCTCTTGCTCCAATTTTAGTGCCCTTTGTTCCAGATCATTGAATTTCTTAGTTGGTGTTGGTACTTCCTTCTCTCTCAATTTCTTACTCCAAAAACCATTCAAGAACCAGGCTCCCATTTGTTTCTTCAAGAGAGGTTCTTGTAGTTGTCTGGTCAGCTCCTTAATTTTTTCCACATAGCTCCTGACTGACAACTTCCCTTCCTTGATCTTATCAAGCTCGCACAGAATGTCTTCATCCTCCTGTTATCTAAATATTTCAGCATAAATTCCTTAATAATCTTGTTGTATGATTTTAGTCGGCAAGCTAGGTAATGGTAGTACCATTTGTGAGCTACTTCCTTAAATGTTTGTGGAAGTATTCCCCCCATTCATCTTTGTCAATGTCCTTCATTTCTGTGTATTTCTCAAAGGCTTGAATGTGTACGTCCGGATCATCCCTTTTTTGTACCTTTGAATATTGAAAAATAAATCTTCAGATTGCTCAAATGTTCATTGCTTTGACTAGCTCTGGTTTTGTGTGTTGGCTTTCTTTCTCTGGATTTCTTCCAGCTATAATGGTCAGTGTTGGCATCACAGTTCTCTTTCTCTATCTCTAAAATTGTGTCTTCTATTGTCTTCTTAGCTGGATTATGCAATGGTTGATGACTTCTTCTACTTACTTCACTTTCATCAGTATGTTTGTGAGCTTTTTGAGACCCATGAGACCCACTCCTTCTCTCATCCCGTTCAATCGTCCTTCTCATGGAATGACTAAAATGCTATGAATCCCATGATTCCTCAGCAGTGCCCCCTCCTAGAGTGACATCAGTCTCATTCTGAGGTTGTTGATCATCAATGTTGCGGAACTGGATTGACTCAATCTAGGTTCTCCCTAAATTGAGTGGTTGGTCGTCAACCTCGTGTGTTCCTTTGGGTGCCATCACTGATATGTGGTAACTCTAATACCAGCTGGGAGGTAGCTCCTCTATCTTAGAGAAACTTAGCTTAAACCACCGTGATCGCCGAAATGGAATGAGCTAGATATCTTCAAACAGCTATTCCAGGTTGGTACTTAGAGTCAGTGATATCAAACTTAGAAGGATCATATTAGACTTACAGAATACTGAGAGACGAACTGGAAATAAAATGACAAGAGACACAGAGATTTAAATTGAAGTTATATTCAAAATAATAATCAAAGTACATATGGCAATGATACTGGAAAGTACAAGTATGCCAGTGAATGGCTCTAGATACAGTAACAAGACTTTGGGATTACAAGAGATCCAAAGATTAAAGTTCTCAAGAAAAGAGAGAGCGCAAGTTTATGAGGTGTTTCCCAAGACCTGACTAGGTGTAACAAGGTGTAACAACGCCACCCAAAAATAAATAGTGGGTCCTATGTATAGGTCCTTGGACTGGTGTTTGACTGACTGTGCAATGTCAGACTTCCAAACACCATAACTTAAGCTTAAAGCAGTTCATGTTTTCTTTCTTGGAATACATATTTGCCAATCTTATTGTGTGCAACAGCACTTACTACCTCAACTATTGAAGCCAGCAATGACTCGTTCTATGCAGACATGGTGTCCATGGTGTCCTTCATCTACTCCGACATTTTTATTTTTCCCATGCACCAGTTAGGTGAATAGTCCTATTAAGATAAAGTACACTCACTTGTAGAATTAGGTGACCCAAAGAACGAGCACCTAGGTGTTTCTGGTAGAGCCAATTATTAATGAAATAGATGTTGGTGACAAGAAGGGCTCTTTAGAGCATGGTGCAAGTGGCACAAGAGTGTCTGAGTAAAGTCAAGATGGGTGCACCCTTCGCATTGTTATACACACAGGTGCCATGAATACTCCACTCCTTTCCTCTCTTCAGATTGTGTGCCCCATTTGTGACATGCCACATTTATGCAATGACCGGTTTTTATTGTTATTACTGACAAGATTCTCTTTACGATTATGGCATTTATTTCCCTCTGATGACCGTTAAGTGACACTGGTATTACTAGATTTTTCTTTTGTATCTAGACTAGTTTGGCTATTTGTATCTGGATTGGGTGTTGCATGTGACCGTTGAAGGGCTGAGATTGTATTGGTTCTGCTAGGTACTGAGATTGAACTAGTTTTGGCAATTACTATGTCTCCATTGGTCTGACATGGAATAGATCCATAGGTTCATGGTCTAAATCTAGATGTGTGTTTGGTACTAGTTCTACTACGATTTCTTCTGATCCGGCATGATATACTTTGATCTTGGCCCCATTGTAAACTCCTAGCTATAGTAATCCTGATAAATCTTTGAGTCTTACCATGCCATTGGAGAATACTCAATCCACCAAGCTATCTTCAAGTTTGGTTTCTTCGTTCCCAGTTTTTGACTCACCTCTCTTGAATTCCCTGACCTTGATCTTATCATCATGTCAGTGTTTCCTCCTTTGCTTGACAACATCATGTTCCAACATTTCCCTTTGTTTGATCTCATCCAATCGCAACAACTTGTCCAAACTCTACTTCAAATTCTGGTTAAAATCCATACCATGTTCAGTTGCCAATCCAAGGCTGGGAATGGCGAATTCCATTGGGACTATTACATACATCATTCTAAAAGGTGGCATGCCAGTAGTGGCCTTATAACTAGTCAAATAATCCCACAGTGTTGTCTGGAGCTTAGCATCTAAATGATGTGGTTCCTTTGAACTATCTTTGTGAGAATAATCTTGATGGTTTTATTGCTTCTTTCTGCCTGACCATTGCACCTGGGATAATAAGGAGTAGATTTTTTGGTGCTTAATTGAAAAGATCTTCATCAGTATCTGAATAGTTTCATAAATGAAGTGTGTACCTTGATGTGAGACAATATCTATTAGGCATCCATATCTGCATATTCTTATATGATGTTGTCATATAAGAATATAGCTAATGATATGATAGTGTTGTCCCATAAATATTTGGCTTCAGCCCACTTGCTGACATAAGATGTGGTCATAATTATATACTTCTTGGAGTAATCTTCTTAAATGTCCCAATGAAATCCAGACCCCATTTCATGAATATACCCAATGGATGCACTGGAGTCAATGGTGTCATATCATGTGTTGTTGGCCTACCCATTCTCTAACAATGTCATTGGCTTTACAGAAATCTCTTACATCTGCCTTCATTTTCTTCCACCAGAGACCGACATGGAGAATCTTCTTATGCGTAATATTAGTTGAGAAGTGTCCCCATGCATCTCCATTGTGATCAAGTTCAATAATAACTTGCATTCATCCTTTCATAGGCACACACCCTCAAAGTACACCATCAATATCTAATTTGTACAAGACTTCCCCAATGATGGTAACTTCAAACGTTTTACAATTAGTGTCTTTTTCTTGTTCTAGGACCAGGCTTCTAGAAATCCCCCTATCTGAAGGAAATTGTAGACATGTTCCCACTCCGGATCTGGTCTGTCATCTGAAGGAAATTATAGACATCGTGCCTCTCCGGATCTGGTCCGTCATCAGCTGTATTTGGAAAAAATTAAGCATCTGCTGGTTCATCCTGGTAGTGATGCTTCAGAAAGACCTTTTGTGCTTTTGAAAAGGAAATCGGCAACATGGTGTGTTTTTGCCTAGTTTTTGGAAGATTTTGAATCCAAAATCCATCAAAAACATCATCCATCTACTCAGACTTCCTTGAATGATCACTTTGTTAATATGAAAGAGAACTTTCTGATGGTCCATATAAAAATGAAACAACTTTACCAGTAGATAATGCCTAGACTTTGTAGCACTAAATACCATTCCCATTGCTTCTCTCTTAGTTTTCAAGTAACCTTGTTCAACAAGGCTAAATTTGCAACTGTCAAAGTAGACTGGGTAGTCAGTCTTCCCATTAGGTTGAGCCAGTATAGCCCCCATCGCCATTCCAGACGCATGAAATGCACATGGAAAATTACATCCCAGTTTAGTTGGCAAAGGATTGGTCTCTTGTTGATTGCATCCTTTAAGCACTGAAAACTTTGCTTACATTTTGGGGTCCATATGAATTTCTTTCCATTCTGAGTCAGTTCATACAAGGGTAGAGCTTTTGCTACAAACATATGATGAATCGTCTATAAAAATTGATATATCCCAAAAGAAGAGCTTAGCTCAGATACTGTCACTAGTGATCTGGCCTACTAAACACACTTGACTTTTTCATTAGCCATTTCAATCCCATTTGTGGAACAATATGTCCCAAAAGTTGTCCCTTCCAAACCATAAATACTTATTTGAAGGGATCCGAACAGATTCTCTTTTCTTTGTACCTCTCAAAGACCATCTCCAAAAATAACAAATGCATTTCTTTTGTGGAGAAAATTGTAAATTCATCCACAAATATGGCCAAAAACTTATGAATAAACTCATTGAAAATTTTTATCAGGCATCTTTGAAAGGTCGTTGGAGCATTACACAATCCAAATGGCATTACTAGATACATAAATGCTCCTCATTCAGTGATGAATGTAGCTTTGGCCCGATCTTCAGGTGCTATCTTGAGTTGATTATAGCCACTATATCCATCCATAAAATTGTACATTTTGTGGCCTACAATCTCATCTAACATCATATCTATAAAGGGTAGTGGAAAAGTATTCATAATAGTTTGTGCATTCACCTTCTTATAGTCCACACATACCCTTAGTTTTCCATTCTTTTTAGGGACTACCACTATCGGCAATAGCCAATCACTGCTTGCTACTTCTACGATGAACCCTGCCTTGAGAAGATTATCTATCTCCTCCTTGAATTTCTTCGCATAATTGGGATTCATCCTATATCTCTATAATCTGACTGGTCTAGAATCTAGCTTCAATAGTATCCTATGATAGCACACTTTTGGATCCACTCCGTTCAGGTCAGTATGTTCTTGAGAAAATATGTCTTTGTATTTCTAGAATTATGCCTTGACTTTATCTTTGATCTCTAGCTTCAGATGCTTCTTGATTTTAATCACCCTAGGGTTTTCTTTTGAGCAAATATTGAACTCTTCAACTTCTTGATCATCTAGGAGTAACCAGTTTGGGCCTCCTCCTTTTTGTTTAGCCATGGATTGAGCTTCTTTCTTAGCTTAGATACCAGCCGCATAATCATTGAAGGGATTACCTAGTTCTAGTGCACCATTCTGAATCTTAGTTTTTTTTATTTTTGGGTTCCCTTCATCAACTTTCTTGACTCTTATCCCCTATAGGTCTGAAATCCATTTTGTCTGGTATTGGCTA
This sequence comes from Adiantum capillus-veneris, assembly GCF_014529385.1. Lineage (NCBI taxonomy): Eukaryota > Viridiplantae > Streptophyta > Polypodiopsida > Polypodiales > Pteridaceae > Adiantum > Adiantum capillus-veneris. Next base: position 4,310,471 of record NC_140959.1, read on the forward strand.
TTCTAGTAACGGACACTGGATTAACCTCTCTCCAGAGTTTAACTTCATGAACTGGTATGGGTATTGTTTCCTTTGTCTCTCTGATTGATCCTTGTCCATTAGCATAGCACTTAGGTCTATCTCTGTGAGTGGGAAGATGGTCATTAAGGCAAGCATATTTTCTATCTTATTCATTCCATACTTCTTGCATAACTCTTCGGGTCTCAATGCCTTCTTCCAGTTTTTGGTGTTGTCAATTTTTATCTGAATCCTCCTGCTACCTCCTTGAATTGTTAATGTTTGATGCATGTACTGCACTAGCAATCCTAAGCCATGATCGACCTAATAGCATCCCATATGCTCCTTGAACATCCAGTACCAAGAAGTTGGTTTTGAACTTTTCCTTGCCCACCCTGATTTGCATGTTTTCAACTAGCCCAATAGCTTGAAACACCCTGTGGTTAGCCATCTTAACCTTGATTGGTATTGGTTTTAAGTCCGTGATCTCCACCTTTTGCCTTTAATGTTCTCCCAAAGTATTAACACCAACTCCCCCATCCAGTATGACCCCTGACAATGGTTCCCATTGCTTTCTCAGCTTATAGTCCACCTAGATTACCAGAACCTCATCGTCTCAGTGGATCCACTTCTCTGGCTTTGACCTCACCTTCTCCCTTCTACCTGATGATCTTCACGGCCTCTAGTAGCATGCGTCTGATGTCATCTAGCTCTAGTGTCAATTTTTGATGGATGTGTTCATAGACCTTCACATAGATTTTGTCTCGCTCATTCCATGAATTGCAGTCTAAACTGGAAGGTTTTCTTCATGATTATCTTCACACTTCCATTCCACTAGTTTCTCTTCTCTGGTTGCTGGCTTAGTTTGAGATGGATCTCCTGATTGGTCCTTCATCAAACTAGTGATTCTATCCTCGGCCAAGTGTGATTTGACCTATCTCATTTACCACACCTTCTATTGCACCGATCATGGACTCAATTGGTCCAGATGTTGTCTTCTCACCCTGATGTTACTACCCTTTTGATGATTGGGGTGGTAGCTTTTGAATTGTGCAATCTTCAAAGCATTGTGGCTGCTCTGACAGTTTCTTAGCTAAGTTCTCAACATTGATCTTTATTGCAAGCTCACGTTGTTCCGTCCATTCGTCTACTACCTTTTCCTTGACCTTTGTCTTCTAGACTACTCTCTGCTGCTCCGACTTACTGGTTTTAGTAGTTTTCTTTCCCTCATTCTCATTTGGAATCTCGTCAATGATCATTCCCTTGATTCTAGCTACTACCCTGACTGGCACTGGCTCTGGTGTCTTTTGGTCAGGTGCTTCTAGTTTTGGAGCTTCTGGGCACTAGGCTGCAAAGTGTCCATACCTCCCGCAGTATAGAAGTTTGCAGTTTTGCAATATCATGTACCTCTACCCCTACTAGTTCCCTCTGGTACCTTTCCCTAATACTAGTACCAGTACCTCCAGTACTTTTACTGGCTTCATTATCCTTGGACCCACTGGCCCCATCTACCTTGATTGCTTCAGGATTTGTCAACGCAATCATTGATAGATTCTTTTTTTTTCTTAAAATGGTGGATTTTGATGTTGCAATTGCTCCATATATGACCATAGGCTTTATAGTAGGTGCACTATGAACACTCATCCGACCTTTGTGTCCTACCGAATGATGTTTTCTCTTGTTTCCCTCACTTTTGACAGGTTGAGATCCATAAGACCGAGTGCACCTTTCTACTCTTTCTACCTGTTTGTACCTAGAATGAGACGAGTGCTCAAAATCCTTCAATTCATCGATAGTTCAACTATCAAGAAACTTAGCTCAATCCACCGTGATCACAAAAATGGAATGAGCTGGACACTTTCAGTCAGCTATTCCAGGGTGGTAGTTAGCTAGTTCAGATTGGTCAAGACTTCCAACAAGACACACTAAAAGACTGAAATTGAAAATGATAATGAACATTGGTATTGGAAATGAAAATAGACACTAAGACTGTGAACTAAAACTAGGATTATGTATACACATAAGAAAAAGTACAATGTTGAGCCGTAAGCTCAGCATGTATTTGAATTACAAGAGCATGTAACTCAAAGAAGTAAGATAAAAGGAATGAACTCAACACCAAAAACTCATCCCAAAATGATGTAAGGGCCCCCCTATTTATAGGCTTCGGGTTTGGTTTTAACTGCCTGCACACTGTTGTAGTTATTGTGGTAACTATCCATAGTTACTTTCTCTCGAAACTTCCAGTCCTGTCGCATGTCTAGCCACCTGCTAAGGGTCGTTCCTTCCATCTACAACCACCAAGGTACGTGTGGTCAAACCATACAATGGCCTTGGCATTTACTACTATTTTGAAGACCAATCTACCCATGCAAATAGGCCATGCCTCGTATGTGCTCAACACTTTGAGGAGTAGCAAGAAGTTAAAAGGCATCAAGTACTTGGGGGCACTAAAGTTCTTGACACGCATTGCCTACCATGCTATGGGAATGGCAGACAATCTACCACTTACCCAGACCAAAACACTTGGTTGGAAGCTGGTTTAAAGAATAAGGAGAATGAAGAAAGAGAAGAAGATGAAGATGAATCGCCACCACTCATTCAGAGATCAAAGAGGAAACTGGCTGAGCAAGCTAAGGTCAAGAGTGACAAGGAAAGCGATGAGGCTCCCATGGAGGAACATGAGGATTAAGTCTCTGAAGAAGGTGATATCAACTCAGAACTAGAAGAAAAAAAGAAAAGAACGGCCAAGGGAAAAGAGAAAGTAGACAGTGAACGGCTAGAAAAAAGAGTCCAAAATCCACCACCTGTAATCATTGATGAGTCGGCATAAATGGCAGCCAAACTAGAGAGGGAAAAAGAATCTTTTGATAGAGAAAGAGGACTACAAGGAGATTTTGAGGAATTTTGACAACCCAATCCTCGAATGAAGCTGAGCACAAGAATCCTTTCTATGGAATGGACCCTCTAGGAGAACTTGAAAAGATTTACATTGAAGAGGAGAGGGAAAGGAAGAAGGATGAGAAAGTGGGTACGTTGGAATTACCAAAAACTCAACCAATTGATATGTCCCCTTCTCACATCATTGCAGATGCACCCTTTCCACATCAAACTAAAGTAAACAAGCCTGAAGAAACCCGTCAAGAAGAGACTCAACAAGAGAAGAAGATGGAACAACCAGTGCCAACAACACCAGGCATTGTTAAATTAATAGTGAAAGAAGGAAAGATAGAGATTGAGATAGATAAGGAATGAACAAGAATCTACACAATGAGTGGAGTTTTAAGAAGAATTTATAGATTCAACCCCTTAGGACACAAGGCCTACTGATATGGATCAAGATAAAGTCGAACAAGGTACACAACAAGAAGATCAATAAGAGAAAGATCGTAATTTCAAACCTATCAACATGCAAGAAATCGAGGAATATGCACATTTTTCACACCACATAGTGGAAAAGATGAAAATAGTAGTCTATGCTTAGAAACAAAAGATCAATAAAGTCGAGGCTACCAATGTACATCTGACTGTCCAAATTCATGTAGTTGATGCATCTGTTGAAGAGTACAATAACCTATACAAGCAATCACAAGCAGAGATTTTTGCTAAGCTAATGTTAGTGTTACAACAGATGACCACATCTGTAGAATCAATTGAACTGCAAGTGAAGGACATTAGAAGAAGCTACAAGAGGTCAACGCCACTCTATTGGATGCCAATGCTCATGCCTTGTGGCTAAATACTCACCTAGAGGTAGCAAACCTTCAAGCAGCACAAGTAGAAGCCCAATTGAAGGATCAATGTGAGTTGTTGGACAAATTAAAGGAAAATCCTCAAGTCCTCACATTGCAAGGATCCAACATAGCATATCAAGCCATGGAGAAAAGAAACAAGGATTTAAATATGTAGCTCAAGTTGGAGTAGATGCAAAGAAGAGAGCTTTCACTCTCTTTCATGACAAAGGATGAAGCTTATAAAAATAAAATAGCTAATTTGCAAACAACCCTAGCAGCAGCTTAGGAACAATTAAAGGGCGAGCAAAAAGTAGCAAAAAAAGATCTGCTAGAATCAATGCCGACGGAGACAGGGGCACATAAATTCTTAGATCATGAACAGACATTGATCCCACCATTGTGCCACGAGAGTCCTCCATGGTAGAGCTCGAGGAAGAACAAGGACATATAGATAGCTTCACAACTGAAGCGGAGAGAGATCTCAAGGTAAACATTGAGACCAAGACTGAAGATATTTGGAAGGAGGCCATGGTTTGGGAGAAAAGTATTTTACATTCAGCTAATGTGGCCCAAATTACTTCCAAGAAAATCACAAAAACTTGGCACCAGTAGTCTCAACCTTATCCTTTGGTGAAATATGAAATCCTCAAGGTGAAAGACCGACTAGCAAAATATCAAGCCATGGATACTGCAGATCAACACCCAGCTTGGTGAATGTATTGGTTAAAGAGGCACCCAAAATACCTAATCCTTTACATTCAAGCACCAGCAAAAATTTGTAAGGATCCAACTTACTACCCAATGCCTAGAGTTCGCAATTGGGGCATCCATCAAATCATTCTCAAGAAAATCCTATATGACTGAACTACCCCATGCTAAATCCACCAAAGGGAAAACCTTATGTCTTTCAAGTGTAAGCACATCAATTTCTATGGTGGTTATGACTAAGTGTCTGCAAGCCTTATCTTCAAATTTGTGTGCTTACAAGTTTGTTTCGTGTCATTTTGACTATAGAAAAGTGTTATTAGAGCCTAGAGCAACCTGTTTGGATAGTTCCCTCGTAGTTTTGATGACCTGGTTTTCATGATGGATCATTATTTTTGTACCTTGTTGGAATGCTACCAAATTTTGTAGAGTTGTCCCCTTGCACCTAGTATAGCTTTCCCCAAAGTTTCATGGCTACCCAAATCCGTTTAGTCATTGAAATAGTGTGATGATTGAGAGTGGCAAGATAGTACAGAGGTAGATTTTTGGGTCTTTGAGTTGTTGATCAGCTTATAGAGACTGATATCCTTGCTTATTAGGTTCAGTTCTTGAGGTTGACACCATCAAAGAGTCTCTATGCCCCATCCAGTCACTTCCCTGAGTATTGACAGGAGTATCTTAGTGCTAGAAGACTATGCTATGGATGTTCGTTGTGGAGACCCACTAACACAAAAAAAACAACACATTTAAAGTCGGATAGAGAGGATGCAGACACAATGACCAAGATAGATGACCAGTATAATGATAGGTGGGATGCGAACAATGATCATTATAGCAAACATAGGACCCGAGAGAGGAAGCCGGGCTAGAATAACAAATCTAAGCACATGGGATCATGAAGAACACTAACACAAATCTAGACATGGCAAGCAATCAAATGACATAAATTTTGATTTTCCAATCTTCAAGGGTGGGAAAAATTATGATCTAGATGTCCATATACAAGTGTTCAAGAAATATGTAGAGTTGAAGGACATTGATAAGGATGAATGAGGAGAATACTTTCCACAAACCTTGAAGGATGCGGCAAGGAAGTGATTATACCATTACTAGCTTGCAAGTTGAGGATATACAGCAAATAATCGAGGCATTTAGTCTAGAGTACACTAATAAAAGAGGAGATAAATACATATTGTGTGAACTAGATAAAATCAAGCAAGGTAAGCTATCAGTTAGAGGTTATGTTGAGAAGATAAAGGAACTTATTAGGCAACTTAATAAACCTCTTTTAGAAAAGAAGATGCAAGCTTTGTTTTTGAGTGGGTTCAGAAGTAAAAAGCTCGAGGAAGAAGAGGTTCCAGCACCAACAAAGAAATTCAATGATCTGGTGCAAAGGTCATTAAAGCTAGAGAAATAAGCTAAGGGACCCACAAGGAGCAAAGGGACTCATGTGATAGTGAGTTGTCAATGAAGGAGTCGGAGTCCAACTCTAGTTCAAGCTCATTTGACGGTCATAGTGACAGCCCTAGTAACTAACAATCTCAATCAGTAGGCCGCATTGCAAAAGATGTGTTAATATAACAATTTTGCAATATTATTTGGACCGGTCTTTGTATTAGGCTCTAGATGGCTGGATAGTCACTATGTGGGAACGTCTTCTTAGAAGATGGGCAGCGAATTACTTAGTAATTACTATAGTAATTACTACAGTAAACCTGAAGTGTATAAATAGGGCCCATTACATTGTAATCGGGTTGGCAATTGTTATCACTTGGGTTAAGCGCTTTGGCTATAATTATACTTGAGAATCATTGGCAGTATTGTCGGCTGTACTTTCTCTCTGTAATCATATTTGCTATAATCTTGATCTGTAATCCCAATCATGGCATATATTTCAGTTATACTTACTTCTCCTCCAATATTCTGAATCTGAACCTTATTTCAAGTACATAAGTCCGATTCTTATTTCAGTATCCACATTTCAGTCTAGTCTCTGATTCCTGTCCAGTCTGTTGTCTGAAATCTTCCCACACTAGTAGCTGAAATGTTCCAACAATGGAATTAACTGTCTCAAGAGATCAGCTCCAATTCCATTTTGGCGATCACGGTGGCTCGATCTGAAGCTCGTTGACTGAAAGACTCTTCTCCCAGTTGAAGTTTTCAGCAATGGCACCAAAGTCCAATCGTGGCCGAAAATCTACCATTCGTGTGGACCCCATTCCTAAGGAGTCAGGAAGAGAGTCTGACCCCAAGCAAGAGAAAATGACTGACACTGAGGCTCAGGAGGAGCATAGTCAGGCTGATGAGGTGCAGGACTCACAACACTCCAGTCATTCTCGACGTCGACGAGCAGAACGGGAAGCACGGAAGGCAAAGAGTTCCAAGAGTTCTCAGTCTCGCCAGAGAGATAAGCATACCAAGGGCAGTAAGGGAAGTCACCGTACTTCTAGCAGACAAAACAGAGAAGACACTGATACTGAGACAGAGACATAGATTGATTAGGATGCTGACACTGACAATTGCAAGAAGGCTCCCAAGCGTCATTCTGAAGCCAAGAAGAGAAGTGGCGGGATCAGTAGTAATCAAAATGATTACACAGCTTCTCTGAAGATTTCCTTTCCAATATTCAAAGGGGGGAAAAAGGATGATCCAGATGTTCACATACAAGCTTTCGAGCAGTATGCTGAACTAAAAAACATTGATGAAGATGATTGGGGGGAATATTTTCCACAAACCTTGAAGGAGGGAGCGAGGAAATGGTATTACCATTACCCTGCATGCCAGCTGAGATCATATAACAAATTGCTGAAGGCCTTCAGGTTGGAATATTCCGACAATAGAGGGGACGAAGATATTCTCTGTGAATTAGATAAGATCAAACAGAGGAATTTGTCAGTCCGCAGCTATGTGGAAAAGATAAAAGAGCTAACCAGGCAGTTGCAAGAACCGTCGTCTGAGAAGAGATTGAGGGCATGGTTCCTGAATGGGTTCAGAAGCAAGAAGCTTAGGGAACAAGAAGTACCAGCCCCTACAAAAAAATTCAATGATCTGGTCCAAAGGGCATTAAAGCTGGAACAACAGGCTAAGAAGGAGAAGAGCCACAAGAAGCGAAGGACCAGTAGCAGTAGCTCTGCTACTGAAACTTCTGATTCGAGTGAAATGTCCAGTAGCTCAGAGAGCAGCTCCAATGAACGAACAAAGGAGAAATCAAAGAAGGGATCATGGAACAAGAAAATTGAAGAGATGGCTAGGCAGATTGCAGAAATTAGCCACACAAGACAGCCAGTTCGAAAGATGGAGACTTAGTGTTCAACATGCAAATCCAAGGACCATATCTCCACTGAATGTCCACAATGTACCTACTGCAAGGCCTTTGGTCACCTATGGTAATTGTGGCATCAGAATTCACCATTTTAAGAAAGGAAAGGATCTGTCAGTGGTTGCCTACACTGAACCAGTGAAGGTAGAACCGGTCAAAGTAGCTCAAGAGGAGAGACCAGGTACCATGGGTACTGGTCAAGGACGTGGTAGATACCAACCAGGAATGGGCAGAGGAAGAGGAAGAGGCAGCTTCCAGAACAGGAGCATGAATTGCTATACTTGTGGGAAGTATGGTCATTTTGCATCCCAATGTCCATATGCACCTGTAACTGAAGGAGTACGAGCGGAAGTGCGACGCGAGAGAGAGTGCGAGAAGAAGAGCACGACAATATGGTGAACTCGTTCTACTGTAATGTGTAGAGCATAGTGAGTTCTTATTAGGTTTTAACAAAAGAATATGTGTACATACCTGGCGGCCAGCCCACTTACCTGGGCGACCACATTGGGCTTTATACCGCAACAACCTCCCACTTAAAGTCCAATGTGGTACTTTAAGTGTGAGAGAAGCTACTATACAAGCTAATATACAAGAGATGTAGAGAAGTGATGTACTACCCTACACCCAACTGCTTGCGAAAATGCGCAAAGCTCTCTGATGGAAGTTCTTTTGTAAGTAGATCAGTAGGATTTTTTGTGGTGTAAACTTTGACAAGCTGAAGCTGCTTATCCTCGAGCATTTCCCTGATGAAATGATACTTCACATCCACATGCTTTGTCTTTGAGTGATAAAATGGATTGCGAGCCAATTGTATAGCACTTTGACTATCACAATATAACACAGGCATCTCTTCTTTGATTCCCAAATCTGTTACTAGTCGATTAAGCCAAATTGATTCTTTGCATGCCTCTGATGCTGCAACATATTCAGCCTCTGTAGTAGACTGAGTAACACAATCTTGTAATCTAGAACGCCATGATTCTGCTTCACCAGCCAATGTAAAGACATACCCTGACGTAGACCTTCAGTTGTCTAAGTCACCTGCATAATCTGAGTCTGTAAAACCCTTTACACTTAGCTCCTAACTCCCATAGCATATACGCATACTCTTTGTAGCTTTCAGGTATCTCAATATTCCTTTCACTGCCTCCCAATGTTTCTTGCCTTGGTTTGACATGTATCGACTTACTACTCCCACTGCAAATGCAATGTCTGGGCGAGTAGCAATCATTGCATACATTAAACTACCCACTGCAGATGCATATGGAATCTTATCCATTTGAGCCTGTTCTTCCTCAGACACAGGACAATCTTGTTTGCTAAGTTTCACATATGGTGGCAATGGAGCACTCAATGCCTTTCCCTTCTCCATATTGAAACGTTGCAAAACCTTGTCAATATACTCTGTTTGAGATAACCAAATCAACTTCTTTGATCTGTCTCTCTCAATGCGCATACCAAGTATATGACTTGCCTCACCCATGTCTTTCATGTCAAACGATTTTGCCATCTTTGACTTCAAAGCTGAAATTTCTTCCAAGTGCTTGCCAGCAATCAACATGTCATCCACATACAAAATAAGGATCAGCCAACTACCATCCTTAGCCTTCTTTGTATATAGACAGTGATCGAACTCACTACGTTTTTAGCCTTGAGAAAGCATAAACTTGTGGAATTTATGGTACCATGCCCTCGGTGATTGTTTTAAGCCATAAAGACTCTTTAACAACTGGCATACCCAATCTTCCTTGCCTTTCTCAACAAACCCTTCTGGCTGCTGCATGTAAATTTCCACATCTAAATCACCATGCAAGAACGCTGTCTTGACATCCATTTGGTGCAACACAAAATCTAATATGGCAACCAATGCAAGAAAGCATCTCAATGTAGTCATCTTGACCACCGGAGAGAAGACTTCATCAAAGTCAATGCCTTGTTCTTGCTTAAAGCCCTTGGCAACAAGCCTTGCTTTGTACTTTGGCTGACTATCATGAGCGGTGATCTTATACCTGTAAACCCATTTACAAGGTAGAGCCTTTTTGCCCTGTGGTAATTTAACTAGCTTCCATGTTTTGTTTTTATGCAGAGCTGTCATCTCTGACTGCATGGCCAATTTCCAATTCCCGGAGTCCTTCATTTGCACTGCTTCCTTGTAACATGAAGGCTCATTGCAATCAGTCAACATGACATAGTTCATAGATGGAACAAACCTATCAGGAGGTCGCGTGACACGTCCAGATCTACGCACAATAGGTGGCTCAAGCTCAGCCACAACCTGTGGTTCCACTCTATCCTGTCCTTGCTCCTCTTGAGCCCTGATATTTTGTCTTGCACGTGCAGGTCCATCTTCTTGGAAGACAACTCTTCTAATCTCCTCAACCCTCTCTGGTTTAGAATGATATTTGGATTCATTAAAGTGAACATCATTGCTATGGATAACCTTTCTGGATTCGGGATCCCAAAGTCTGTACCCCATCTCACCAAAATTACCATAGCCTAGAAAGATGCACTTTCTACTCTTTGGCTCAAGTTTGTTCCTAAATTCCTTTGCAACGTGAGTCACAGCCAAAGACTCTGAGATGCTTGTATGAGGGCACCTTGCCTGACCATACCATCTCTGGCACTAAATCCTTCTGCAAAACCTTGCTAGGAGATCTATTTACAAGATGAACAGCTGTTGATACAGCTTCAGCCCAAAACCCATTTGGCAGCTGTGCATTAGACAACATACTTCTGACTTTCTCTTGTATGGTCCTATTCATCCTCTCAGCAACACCATTTTGAGGAGGATTGTAAGGAGCAGTAAGTTCACGTTTTATACCTTTTGACTCACAAAAGTCCTGAAAGGCCTTTGAAACATACTCTCCACCATTGTCAGTGCGTAAGCATTTAAGCTTCTTGCCACTCTGATTCTCCACAAGTGTCACAAACGTTTTGAAAACACTAAACGCTTCATCCTTGTGCTTGAGAAAGTAAACCCATACTTTCCTCGAGTAATCATCTATAAATGTCATAAAGTAAGAAGCTCCCCCTAGAGATAGGTTAGGCATAGGTCCACACAAATCACTATGAACAAGTGCCAACTGTGTATCTCTTCTACTGCTTCTATGCTTATGTGGCTGCTGTGTTTGCTTACCATACAGACAATGTTCACAGAATTCAAAATCATTAAATGAAAAGCCAGGCAAATAACCAGAACGAGACAAGATTCCCATTCCCTTCTTGGACATATGTCCTAACCGGCTATGCCACAAAGAAACGTTCGGCTGCTCGGTTACATTGATTACATTTTTAGAGACATTTGATACATAAATCATGTAAAGTCCTCCAGACTTTACTCCATGTGCTACTGTCATAGAACCCTTGGATATCTTCCACATGTTCTGTCCAAAAGTGGTGACGTAGCCAGCATCATCAAGTAAACCTGTGCTGATCAAGCTCTTTGTAATTGCGGGAACATGTCTCACATTCTTCAGCGTGAAAGAAGAGCCATTCTGAAACTTCAATTGAACATCTCCAACACCTAAGATCTCACATGTCTGCCCATTGCCTAGCTGAACATGATCTTTAGTGGTCACATAAGAAGTAAACCACTCCTTGTTTGGAGACACATGAAGTGATGCCCCTGAGTCTATAATCCAGTCACTCAGTGCATTTCCATCAGATGTTGTAAGAAGAGCTGAGTCCATTGTATTCTTCAAGAAGTAGATGTCTCCTGACACTAGACTGTCATCCTCTGCAACAGTGTTTGTCACATTTATTTCTTGAATCTTCACTGAGGACTTGTTCTTCTCACCATGGTCTTCATCTTTCTCTTTGTCTTTTTCTGCTTTCCATTCTCTGCAGTCTCTTTTCATGTGACCCTTCTTGCCACAATGGTAGCATTCTATGTCACTCTTGCCTTTAGCACTAAGGGACTTGCTACGAGACTGATTCCTCTTTCCACCTTTGTACTTTTCTTTGGTCCTTCCCTTGACAACTAAGGTTGTTCCTTTGCCTTTGTCCATTGTCTTTCTATTGGTTTCTTCAGTAAGCAGACTTCCTTCTACACTTGCTATGTTCAAACCATCTGGAGGTGCAGAATTACTCAAAGCTGTGCGAAAAGTGTCCCAACTTTCCGGCAATGTGATCAACAGGAACATAGCTCTAATAGGTTCATCAAACTTGACACCTTGAGCTGACAACTGACTATAGATTGTGTTGAATTCATTCAGATGATTGGACATAGGTGTCCCTTCTTTCATCTTCAAGTCAACAAGCTTCTTAAGCCAGTATACCTGTGAAGCTGCACTCTGCTTCTCATAAAGATCACTCAGCTTTAACCATGCTTGATAAGCCGACATCTCGTCTGCTACATTGAAGTAAACGCTTTCTGCCAAAGTCAGCATAATGGTAGAATGTGTCAATTCATCCATTTCGCTCCATTCATCTTCGTCCATATCTTCTGGTTTTATCCCCTCGAGCTATATAGGTTTTATCTGCTTCTTTTGTACTAGCACGTGCCAAATCTACTTCTTCCACAATGGGAAATTGGTTCCATCCAGCTTCTTGATATTGTAAAGAGCAGTGTCCTGTGATCCAGCCATAGCTATGCTTCACAGTAGTTTAATTTCCTGGGAAAAATTCGGCAGAGTTTCCCCTGTAAACTGACCTCTGAACCAATATCAACCTGATGAACTAGTGGATGTCGCCTATAGTCTGTGTGTAGATGCGCCCGTGTCGTATGTGACACGCCTCCAAGAACTGTGAGCCGTCCTTCGATGTGTAGACAGCCACAAATAAACACTCTAAGAGTGTCGATATCCTCAGCACCTGCAGTCGTAGGCCGAAAAACCCAAATTTGCAGAGTCGGATCTGCACCCGTCGAGACCACGTAGTCGAAAATGGCTTGCGCGGACCTTTGTCGAAGCCGAACGGTGGCCGAGATGACCTCAGAATGAAATTCTGACAACACCAAGCCCTTTGGGCTTACCCACGAGATTTGGGGCCGTGTCTTCGCCTGTCGAATTTCACTCCAATCTGAGTTGGTGACTCTAGCCTCCTGCAGTGCTGCCCCGAGCCTCGATCTGAACTCTGATACCAGTTGAAGGAGTACGAGCGGAAGTGCGACGCGAGAGAGAGTGCGAGAAGAAGAGCACGACAATATGGTGAACTCGCTCTACTGTAATGTGTATAGCATAGTGAGTTCTTATTAGGTTTTAACAAAAGAATATGTGTACATACCTGGCGGCCCGCCCACTGGTATCAGAGCGGTGAAGGAGTACGAGCGGAAGTGCGACGCGAGAGAGAGTGCGAGAAGAAGAGCACGACAATATGGTGAACTCGCTCTACTGTAATGTGTAGAGCATAGTGAGTTCTTATTAGGTTTTAACAAAATAATATATGTACATACCTGGCGGCCCGCCCACTTACCTGGGTGACCACATTGGGCTTTATACCCCAACAGTAACGACTACTACTGAGGCTAAGGCACCAGAGCTAGTCCCAGTCAGGGTGGTTACCAAGAGCAAGGGAGTAGTCATTGAAGAAATCCCAGACATTTCAGAAGTACCAGTTAATACCAACAGCAACAAGTGGGCTCAACAAAGGGAAGTTTGGAAGGCCAAAGGTAAAGAAAAGGTGGTAGATGAGTGGCAAGAGCAGTGGAAACTAGCAGCTAAAATAACGGAGGATTTAGCTAAGAAGCTGCCAGAGCAGCCGGAAAGTTCCGAAGCTAGAGTCATTCAGAGAATACCAGCCCAATCGACTGATAAAGATCAGTCAGTACCGGCCATGACAAAGACCATGCTGGCTGTGGTACATGGACTAGCTGATGAAATGGGAGTGGATGGAAAGAGTAGAAGCACTGCAAAAGAAGAATGGCAGTGTGAAGATACCAGTACTTCAAGCTTTGACAATCAGTTTGACCAAGAGCGAGAAGAAATTCATGTGAAAAATTGTGATAGAATCCAGAAGCTGACTGTAGAGTTGGAGGATATAAGAAAGACCTTGCCTGAGGTGGCCAACTTTATCAGACAGCGTAGGAAGACTGAAACAGAGGCCAGAACAATGGACCTGACGATTGTCCGGGATGATGAAGTTCCACTTATTCAGGTAGACTCCAAGGTCAGGAAGCAGTGGGAACCTCTCTCAAGCGTTATTCTGGATGGAGGGGCGGGAGTCAATATAATGGGAGCCCATCTTCAGCAAAGAATGGGTATCACTAATATAAAACCAGCACCATGCAAAGTAAGAATGGCAGATCATAGAGTCGTACAGGCGACGGGTATGATTGAAAACATGCAGATAAGAGTTGGGAGGGAGAAATTCAAAACCAGTTTCCTAGTCGTGGATGTGCAGGGAGCATATGGAATGCTACTAGGGTGCCCATGGTTAAGAACAACACATGCTGTTCATGACTATGCAAACCAAACTTTGACCATAGAAGGGGCCAGTGGTGGCAGAATCCAAATCCAGACCAACAATACCAGGAGCTGGAAAAAGGAATTGATGCCGAAGGAGTTGTGTCAGAAGTACAGAGCCAAGAAAATCAAGCGAATGCTAGCGGCTATGAACATATTCCCTTTGGCAGAAATCGACTTGAATGCAGTCTTGCTAAACAAAGAGTAGGCTGACAAGCAGAAGAGAAAATTCCTTGATCAGTTTACCGAAGTCAATGCAAGGGAAAGAATAGTTCAGCTAACTGGAAGTATGGAGGAACCAGCTGATACTGGTATAGTAGAGGAACCAGTATATTCTGAAGAGTACCCACTGGATCAGAATAATGATTCAGAAATGAGTGGACCATCCTAGGAATACGCTGAAGAATCGACCAAACGAAAAGGAGGCGGACCAAACTGGTTGCTTCCAGACGATCAGGATGTAGAAGAGTGGAACCTGGGATTAGAGGAAAATCCCAGAATGATCAAGGTTAACAAGCACCTCAACCCGGCAATGAAGGAAAAGGCACGGAAAATGTTCGAGAACTATAAAGATGTGTTTGCCTGGGAACATACAGATTTGAAGGGAGTAGATCCTGAAGTTTGTCAGCACCGAATACCACGGAAACCGGATGCTAGTCCAGGAAGATTGCAAAGATACCGGATGAACCCCAAATATGCAAAGGAGGTCAAGGAGGAGATTGATAATCTTCTCAAGGTTGGGTTCATTACGGAAGTGGCAAGCAGTGATTGGCTATTTCCCATAGTCGTCGTTCCCAAAAAGAATGGGAAATTAAGAGTTTTGTGTCGACTATAGGAAACTAAATGCCCAGACTATTAAGGATCCATTTCCCTTACCTTTTACTGATATGTTGCTTGATGAGATCGCAGGATATGAAATGTATAGCTTCATGGATGGTTATAGCGGCTATAACCAGTTACAGATCGCTCCTGAAGATAGAGCTAAGACCACTTTCATAACTGAGTGGGGAGCTTTCATGTATCTGGTGATGCCTTTTGGCCTGTGCAATGCACCAGCTACTTTTCAGTAGTGTATCATGGAGATGTTTAATGAATTTCTTCATCGATTCCTCGCCATTTTCATGGATGACTTCACTGTCTATTCGGATGAGGACCAGCACCTTCTATTCCTAGAGA
The DNA here is from genome assembly GCF_014529385.1 of Adiantum capillus-veneris. Classification (NCBI taxonomy): domain Eukaryota; kingdom Viridiplantae; phylum Streptophyta; class Polypodiopsida; order Polypodiales; family Pteridaceae; genus Adiantum; species Adiantum capillus-veneris. The sequence goes on from NC_140959.1 coordinate 4,325,803, forward strand.
TGGTTTTTAAACGCTGTCAGGAGAAGAGGATTTGTTTGAATCCATTCAAATCTATTTTTCTAGTATGGAAGGGACAGCTACTGGGACATGTAGTTTCCCGCAATGGAATAGAGATGGCCAATGACAAAATACAGTGTATCCAGCAAGCTAAAGCACCCAGAACTGCTTCAGAGTTGAGTTCTTTCTTGGATTATGTGAATTTCTATAGAAGATTTGTACACAAGTTTGCTTCTCAAGCAGTACCACTATATGAGCTTACAAAGAGGACCAGTAAGTTCAACTAGACTGCTGAGTGTGAGGAGAGTTTCCAGAATTTGAAAAAAGCCATTACCAGTAAACCAGTCCTTAGGCAGCCGAATTGGAAAATTATTTTCCACGTACATGTAGATGCTTCAGGATTGGCAATGGGGGCAATATTAGCTCAGCGAGATGGTAGAACAGACTATCCGGTTTATTTTGCTAGTCGCAGATTCAGTCAGGCTGAACAAGGCTATACGACTACTGAGAGAGAAGCCCTCGGAATGGTTTTTAGCGCCACGAAGTTCAGGCATTACCTATTGGGAAAGTTATTTCATTTTTATGTGGACCATCAAGCTCTTCTGTTTCTGATTAACAAAGTCATTATTCAAGCGAGGCTGATAAGATGGATGATGTTCCTTATGGAATTTGAATTCAGAATTTTCCATAAGCCTGGCCGAAACCACTGTGGAGCTGACTTTCTTTCAAGAAGTACGGAAGGATATTCAGAATCACCCTTGAGAGATGAGCCACTAGATGCTGATTTATTTCAGTTAGAGGCAGAAGAATCAATGGATCCTGAATGGTATGATATTTATCAATTCCTTTCCCAAGGTGCCTTTCCAGAGGATTGGAAGCAGAATCAGAAGAAAGCTCTGATCATAAAAAGCCTGAAATTTACTATCATAGGAGGATTACTTTATCGACTAGGTGTGGATGGTATACTTTGACGATGTGTCCCTATGGAAGGAAGAATGCAAGTGATTACAGAAGCGCATAATGGTGAGTCTGGTGGACACTTTTCCAACGAAGTAACCTACAAGAAGATTCTGCAAGCTGGTCTGTGGTGGCAAACACTGATTGCTGATGTCAAAAGTTTTTGTAAAACTTGTGACATATGCCAAAGAATGGGCCGACCAACAGCTGCAGATATGACTCCCTTAATGCCAATACAACCACTGGGAGTATTCATGAAATAGGGACTAGATTTTATGGGACCTTTTAAGAAGGTGACTCCCAGGAAGAACAAGTACATAGTGATGGCTACTTATTATGTTACCAAGTGGGTTGAAGCTAAGGCTCTTCCTGACAACACAGCCGAGTCAACTGCAAGGTTTCTATTTGAGAATATTGTCTGCCGATATGGATGTCCAGTAGAGATTGTGACCGATCAAGGAACACATTTTATCAATGATACTATGGAAATCCTATTGGATATGCTTTCAGTCAAGCATCGGAAATCTACTCCTTACTATCCCAGATGCAATGGACAGGCTGAAAGTAGCAATAAGACAATAAAGACTATTCTCACTAAGGTGGTGCAAAAGAAACCAGACCATTGGGATTTGAAACTTCAGACTGCTCTATGGGCTTATAGGACAGCTTATAAGGTAACTACTGGAATGACCCCATTCAGAATGGTGTATGGTACTGAAGCTGTGGTTCCTATGGAGTTTGTAATCCCCAGTCTGAAAATGGATGTGAAGTATGGATTAGACTTCAACCATAATCTTAAGAAGAGGCTGGATGAACTGATGCACTTAGATAAACTCAGGCAAAGGGCTATATTGGAACAAGAAATTGTTCAACAACGAAGGAAGCACTGGCATGATCGCCGAATTAAAGTTCGAGAATTCCAGAAAGGAGACTTAGTGCTTCTATATCAGTTTAGATTGGGTCCAAAGAAGCCGAACTTGAAGATTGCCTGGGCAGGACCTTTTGAGGTAGATTGGGTCTTCTCCAATAGCACAGTCAGACTGAAAGATTTATCTGGACTGATGTTGCCAAGAGTATATAATGAAGCAAAGATCAAGCTTTATTATTCAGAGACCAGAGAAACTGGGCCAGAACAAGGTACTCAAGAACTGGAGGTTGCTGATCAAGAGATATCGGAATCAGACATTTTTGGACTTTTTCATGTGCAACCAGTTCCAGCTTCAGAATTAGTACCAGAAGGACCAGATCAGACTGACCTTAGAATCAGTACCAGTATGGTCGAGCTAGACTGGAAATCAGTTCAGTACCAGTATGAACACACTTTCCAATTTTTAAGCGGCCAACGGTCAAATGGCACGCCAGTGGTAATTATTACAAGGATGGGTCGCAGTCCTGTTCAATGCATGTCTGCCACGGCAACAACGACGCACACAAGTCTAGGAGCGGTGAGTGGTGGAGCTTTTATGGCGCGAGCATGTATAACAGTCAGGAGAGTTAGCATTTTTCCTCATAAATCCCCTGCGCAACGCTTTCCTCATGTTAACCATTCGCCATCGCCAAGCTCCGAGGTTTCTTCGTTGCAGCCGCAAACTTCGACCTCTGACGAGACAGTTGACTATCAGATAGTCTTGCCAGCGACACCAGGAAACAACTTCGACACGACAAGTAAGTCATCTTCTCCTTCGCCTGTTTCATCCTCATCGACCTCACAATGTATGGGTAGAAAGAAACGCTCAGAGAAGATGCAAGAGTCTCTTGAGGAAACCCAGGCCATAGTTGCTGAGGCAAAGGCAAGCCTTCCTGTTATCCCGTACAGTAAAATCCAACGTTATGTGTTTACTGATCAAGCAATGACTCTGCTACAACTCTGGGATCTTCGAGTTGTGTTGCAAGCTACAAGGATTGCCTTTGATTCAGATATCATCAAGCAAGTTCTTGATTCCTTTGATGCTGAAAATGGCAGTGCCATGGTAAATAGTAGGAAGATGTCAGTGACACCGGAAGCCATAGCATTTGCATTCCGGATGCCCAATGAGCCCAAACCTTATTTGCGACTGCGCAGCAAATAAGTATCGCTCTAAAGGAGGATGAAACGGCTAGGCGAAAGCGCAAGGCAGCTCAAGGAGTTCCAGTAGCAGGACTGGAAGCCTCCGCTGCTTACAGGTTTGTAGCTGAAGCAGTAAGCCTTAAGAACAACCCAACGTATGTATCCGAAAAATTGTTTGCTCTATTGTTGGCCAAGATACTGGATCCACAAGTTCATATCAACCTTTGTCAAATTCTCTCGCATAATGTACTCCAGCAGACTGCCAAGCTAAAATCTCAAACTGTTTTTAAGGCCTGGTATGTTTGGCAATTCTTGTATTGGGCTGCTGCTGCAGATGTTAATGAGCAGGTACAAAAGGCTTGGAGTGAGAAGCCAATTTCTGAACCAAAGAAAATTGAACTGTCCTCAGACGACGAGGAAACAGATAGTCAAACCATTTCAACCGACCTGAAAAGGAAAGCAACTGCAGAAGAGGCTTGCAGTTCAAAGAAGCCAAAAATTACACTAACAAAAAGTAGTGAGTTTTTGAAGCAGATAGAAAGCCAGGTCAAGGAAGTAACCACTGAGAAAGCTGAAGTGAGTCAGACTGAGCAGCAATCGGCTCAAAAGACTGTCCCTGACCAGTCAATTGTAAAAAATACAATTGCTACTGGGTCTGGGAAAGATCATGTTAAGCCAGTCACATTGTTGAGAAGATAGCAGACCAGTCAGGGGACAAAGGCAAGAGTCAACTGGACAAAGGGAAAGGTCCAGCGTTCTCGACTTTGCCTGGTGGAGTTCCTACAATTACTGGAAACCCTCTACAACTTGTAAAACAGGATAAGTTGCAGCAAATGCAGACTCAGAAATTGAAAGGGCATCTTCTACTCAGCAAAGCTGATTATGCAACTCTACCCTACGTGGCTCCAGTGGCAATATATGAGCCTACTGATTCTGATCCAACCACAGTCAAAGACAGATGTTTAGTCCTTATACAGTCTTCTTGGAATACCATTGTCAGTTGTATGGGACAATTGATGGAGGCTGCTGGATCAGAAGAGGAAGTCAAAAAGCTCAAAGCTGATTTGACAGAGCCCATAAAGAGCAGAACATACAACACAGGGTACTGGAAGCTCACTCGAAAGGACTAATGAGTTGTTGAACAAAAAGCTAGCTAAGGCTGAATCTGAAATCATGATCATCAAGAGTCAAAGGAATGAAGCACTGAGAGCTGCCGAGCGAGCTGAAACAATGCTCAGGATGAAGCGGGCGGAATTCAGAAAACTGCTACTGCACCATACAGCTCTGAAGGCTTCTCTCACTGAAAGATATATCTACAATAGCTTGTCTGAAATTTTAAACCCCTCAGGCAATGTTGTTTTCAATTTAGAGAATTTAAAGTCCTTGATGGAAAGTATGCAGAGCGATTTGCAAGACAAGGTGAGTGAGTACAATAATGCTTTGATGAACCAAGCTATAATGGATTATATTGAGCAGCAGACTTCTCCGGATGAGGAAGAAGAAGATGAAGAAGATGAAGCTGATCAGGAGGAGGATAATCAAGAAGCTGGGCATACAAAGGATCATGATGATGCCCCACCACCATCTCCACCTCCAGGACCTAGTACTGGTGGGACAGGGCCAAATGAAGGAGGCCAGTCCAGCCAGACCAGAATGAGGGCCAGCAAGAAGGACACGACAAAGAGCACCAGTCGGGTAATCAGCAGACTGAAGAGCAGCAGCCCAGTCACACTGGGAATCAGCAAACTGATCAATTCCATCTCAGCAGAGATGTTAAAGGGAAAATGAAAGTACAGGATGAGGGACCAGTTGCTGATCATCAGCATTCACTGCAGCTCATTACCCTGAATAGGCAATTGAGGCATCAACAGGCCTCCATCACCAGACAGTATCTGGAGGACGATGATCTCTGGACTGACTTGGAAAGATTTCAAAGACTATATGTGGGAGCCAGGGAAATGGTAGAACATTGGAAATTAGCAGCTTTCCATGATAAAGAAGCTTGTCGACTGCGCATCCCAGTACAGTCCAGCTGTTGGAACGAGTTCCTGAATGGATACTCAATGCTGATGAGAGAGTGGCAAACCAACACTGGCAAAGGCATTCTACTGCAGATTGTCGCTCCCTAGCTCTGGAACTAGAACTTCTGCTGGGTAACAAACCAACTTACCGTTGTATGAAGGATGTTAGGGTACAACTCAAGGAAGTTTTGGTGCAAATGCAAACTGCCATAGGTGTTTTGGATCAGAGAGTCAAAGCCATTTTTGAGGACCAGACAGCCACTAGCAGAGGACCTCAGACGCGAATGTCAGTTGGAGCACAGGCAAAGCACAGGCAACTGCTCTCCGAACACTGTTCCAGCTAGTGAGAATCACCAGAAAGATGATGCGGCAGGAGAACCAGGCTGTTCTCAATTTCTTAGAATTTGTGCATGATTCTCCAGTTCTCTTGTATGTTGTTCCAGCAAGAGAAACCGAGCTACCAAGATTCTTTCCAGCGTTGTATCCTCAACATCAAGAACCAGATGATCGTCTCACATACTTCAAAATTACTGATGAGCTTCAGGATTGGTATCAGCGGTCAACTGTAGAATGGAAGACTTGGCAGACGTTGCTCAATGATGCTCTCCAAATCAATGACATTCAGGCACTGAAAGAGGAGCTGCATAGGATTCAGCTGTGTATGGGCCAGTGGAAGATTCAAGTCAAAGGACTGACCAGGATTACCAAATTATGGTTGCTACAACTTACGGTCGAATCTTCCAAATTACCTGAAATAGAAATTGCAGCAAAGCCGGGTCTAGCACCACAGTACAGGGAGATGGCTGAGATTCTTTTCGAAGCTCGAGTCAAAACTAATGAGCCTCTTCCAGAAGGATGGATCCATACTGCTTCGCATTGTCATAAGCTGGCCAGAACCAGACTGAGCAAGGGCAGGCATACACTCTATGATCCTGACACCAAAACCTATCATTCTCTCACGCCTTATGAAGTAGAGATGACCACCGACCGGCACGATCAGCTTGAGCAGGAGGCCATTTACCGAATGATTCAGAAGGAGAATGCTGGTACTGGGACTTCTCAGGCACCGTCCCGGTCAAAATGCAAAGGCAAACGGAAGACGGTCCAATGGAAGGATACTGGGTAGTTCCATCTCAAAATTCAGTGGCGACTTTTCTTCTCAGCAGGCAGGAAGAGATGACAGCTCTACCTTGGCCTGATGACAGCTCCACCTTGGCCTGGTGAGAGCTCCACCTTGGCCTTTTCCGCTGCCTCTCGCAATCCTTGGTCCTTCTTAAACTCCTACTCGTAATCTTTGAATGGCCATTCTCTCAGTGGTCAAGCTGGCATCCCAACATCATAACCAGACGATGGATTTTTCAGTCTCACATCAGAATCAGACAAGGGAATTTTTCAAAAATTTTGGAGTCTTGCCAAAATTCAAGAAAGAAGGGAAGGATGTAGACGGCTGGATAGTCACTATGTGGGAACGTCTTCTTAGAAGATGGGCAGCGAATTACTTAGTAATTACTATAGTAATTACTACAGTAAACCCGAAGTGTATAAATAGGGCCCATTACATTGTAATCGGGTTGGCAATTGTTATCACTTGGGTTAAGCGCTTTGGCTATAATTGTACTTGAGAATCATTGGCAGTATTGTCAGCTGTACTTTCTCTCTGTAATCATATTCGCTATAATCTTGATCTGTAATCCCAATCATGGCATATATTTCAGTTATACTTACTTCTCGTCCAATCTTCTGAATCTGAATCTGAATCTGAATCTGAATCTGAATCTAAACCTTATTTCCAGTACATAAATCTGATTCTTATTTCAGTATCCACATTTCAGTCTAATCTCTGATTCCTATCCAGTCTGCTGTCTGAAATCTTCCCACACTAGTAGCTAAAATCTTCTAACACTAGAATTAGTTGTCTCAAGAGATCAGCTCCAATTCCATAGGCCTTTCTTGACAGCAGTTAGTAAATAATTCATGTATCTTGCTTCCAAGGGTTTGGATCTATAAGGAGCAGTCTAACAAAATCAATATCCCATTTGGAAAAAGTACAAATGCTAATGATGGGTGTTATAGGGGTTGTTGATTATAGGTGCCTGGTGCGCGTTCCATTTGGCAATCATCACATCAAGCCATATATGCATTGAAGCCCATATACACAAGGGGCCACCATAAACTTAACTCCAAGATTAACTTGGCAGTCACCTGAGCTAAGAAGTGACCAGCTCCTATATCTCCATGAGTATTTTTTAGGACTTCCAATGAGCACTTTTGGGGGACACATAAGCTAAGATTAGAATCAATTCCAATAAAATAAAGATGGCCCCTCGTTAGTTAGTCTCTCTCAAATCCAACAGTGGTGTTGTGTTGTTTAGCTTTTAATGGATTCATGTGAAGGGTGTTTTCCTTGAGGTAAGAGAGTATATGCATGCCATAGTCTGGAAATCCCATAAAGTGATACAAGTTGGAATGCCTGGAGAGTGTAGTAGATTCCCATCGGATACAAAATCGTACAAATGCAATTGCATCTTTTCCCATAGTTGGCCACCATAGGCCGTGGAACTTAAGGAGCCCAATTAGTTGGTCACAATCTAGGTGTTGACCACAAGGGAGCACATGGTTACCATGTAAAATGTCTATATATCCATCAATATAGGGCACTTTATTCAAAAAAGAAACATTATCCTTGAATTACAAGTGACCCATTATTAGTATGTTGGAATGGATGACTTGCAAAAAAATTGAGGCCTTCTCTGCAAAGTGCAAAGGGACAGTGGTAGCGGTGAGTAGAGTTACTAAATGGTGATTAAACTTGGGGATCCATTCCATGACAAAGAGTGAAGCATTTGAAAGGTCGTCATTCACTCTCATTGGATCCTCACCTAAGGTAAGTAGTGAGGCATGCTTTTGTTTGTTGGATATGGTTTGTTTTTGGTGCTTGACAATAGAGTAGCTCCTTGGACTGGATGTGGAAATGATGGAGCTTCTTTTTGTTCTCAAAGTTCACAAGATTGGTGCGACTAGATCCTCAACCAGTTGTCTCTCAAAATGAGCTAAGAGTGTCTATTTAACACAACGGGCTTCAAAAACTAAGGTTCATGATAAAATCAAAATGAAGCAAAAGTTCTAAATTTAAGATTATACAACACAAACAAGAGATTCGAACATTTTTGTTTGTGTGACTTCTAATTTTCTATTTTATTGAGATTCAGAGCATTCTCACATGAGATGCATCATTTGATTCCACACACAATGTTATATCATAATGTTGCACCATGATCGTTGTAGCTTTCTACATGTCTTTGCATGTAATTAGTACAACAATTATAACAAAACATAGTGAATAAATGCATAAGCCTACTTTTTTTCACTAATCATACGTGTACCATAGTTGAAGAAGATGAATAGATATCTCATTGCAATTAGCCTCAAATGGCTTTGACGCTTAAGCTTTTAAGACTTACAGCTACCTTCATACACCGCCTCATAAATTACAAAAGTTTCAGCCACTTGCATGCAAAGGGATTAAAACTAGGAATCTACTCAGATGTTGGGATTCTTACATGTGAAAGAATACTTGGTTCTTTATGTCATGAAGTAAATCTTAACAAAACAAGGAGAGCAACCTTTTTTTTTTGGGGCAAAACTCACAATGGTGATAAATTATATTGACAACGACAAAAAATTATTCTTTAAGAGTTTGTTTCCCTTTGTATGGAAACAAAATCAAAGCTATGTGAGTGATTTCTAAAAGTGTAAATAAAGTGCTTCCATGGAGTGATTATAAGCAGTCTTCACTAGTTCATAAAGAATAAGTGTAATTCTCGCTAGCAATGGCAAGACAACTGAAACAAAGCGAGTGTTTGCAAGAAGTAATTATTTGCAATCTATTTCTTTTAGTGCACCTACTACACGCAACAAGAAAGTTAGTCATTTGGATACTACGCCACTTCCATGAGATTGGGGCTCTAAAGGTGTTTTTATGATTCTAAAAAATAGATATCCTGTGTATTGGAGGCTATGGCCCATTTATGGAAGATTCTCTATGCCTCTTTGCTAGTAAACTTCACATTTTGATGAATATTTTGGAGCTTGCATAGAATCAAGAGGCATACATTATGAATTCTTGTTGGAATTATGCATGGACCAATTTTCTTGCACTATCAACAACAATTCGAGTACACTCATGTCTTTATTCACAAGACAAATTAGAAAATCTCACACAATAGTGATGAAGGAAATGATTCATCCTTGGCCTATTCAAAGAGAAAGTGTTCTGTGAAAGCACATCAATGGCAACCTCTTCCTTACTTTGAGAGTTCAAACCTTCATCAAAACTTAACTCTAAAAAGATTGAAGCAAGAAGCAACAACCGTAGAAGAGCATATATGGTGTGTTGAGGAGGCCCATGCAGTCGCATTGAAGACATCTAAAACTCAACCAATCCCACAATTACAAACTCCTATCTAGACCAAACTTCCCCACGGACTCTCTTGAGAAAAATTTCTACAACGATGTCTTGGTTTACTATGCAGTCACCGACTCCCAACTAGAATTACCTGCTGCAAATGATGCACTACTCACTTGCTGCAAGATAGTGCAACAAAATGAAATGATATGGAATTTTGTTCTCTATAGCATCAAAGCTTAATAAGTATATTTTCATTGTTTCCTTAACCATCCCAAGCTTTGTTATTTGTGTCTGTTACAACTTTCTTTCCATTAAAAATCTTAATAATCATATATATAGGAAGGTCACTCCTCAATTAGATCCTATGAAAATAGACCATTAAGGACTTGGATTCTCAACCTACGTCAAGTCTTTTGGTTATAATTGGCAACATAATCAATGGCAAAGTATGTTATCAATGAGTATATTTTAGCAACATACATCATTGTTCATGAATCTTCCATACCCATTTTATTGTAAGCTTTGAGACGCACTCATAAACATGGCCATTTGTAGGTTTGTACTAGTTGCAAATTATCGAGTGTCTTACCTAATTTTTAGTTATATGTTCCATGCATGAAAACAAATATTCGCACTTCTTTTGTACATCAATAATGAGCATGACTTACATAATTGAGTTCCTACTATTTGGAAATATTATCACTTCTTTATGTTGCTTTGCAATTGGCTACCTTCAACATTGGATATATTTATTCTAGCCAAAGGAAGGGCATGTTCCTCAATAGTGTATATCATTGGATGAAATGCCTCAACAGAAGGACCTCACTTATGCAAACCAAAACCATTATCGATCTAGGGTTGTGCGCCATTCGTTTCTAAAGCATTGTCTCCTCCAACAATTGTGTGCTTATGCTATTGGCTTTAGTGTCACGTATGTGTTCTGAAAACCAAGAAGATAATATTGCCTTCAAAGCCTGGTTTGCCAAAAAGATCACATCTTTCCACTTTCAAGTTTTACTTCGTTACGCTTGCACCGCTAGGCTTTGAGTGACTTCAACCTTTCGACAAGGTATGCCACTTCACTGCTTGCCCCTTTACCTTCTAGAAATATAGAAAGGTTGCATGTGATTTAGATATCAAGTCAAGTCAACTTGTGCTAAGTCAAGGCTTTAGAACCTTGTACGCATTACCTCAAGAACTTGTACATTTCTTTGTATCCATGTGATAGAATCAAAACGAAGCAAATGTTATGAACATAAGATTATGCAACATAAACAATCAATTCAAACATTTTTGCCTATGCAACTTCTAATCATCTATTTTACTGGGTTGAAAGCATTCTCACTATATCGTAGTGTTCCAGCAAGCTCATTGCAGGCTTTTGCATGTAATTAGTAAAGCAAGTCAAAAAATCATGGTGAATTAATGCATAAGCTTGCTTTTCTTGCAGTAATCATGCATGTACCATAGTTGAAGAAGGTGAGTACATCTCTCACTACAACCAACCTCAAGTGGCTTAGATGTTCAAGCTTTCAAGGCTTAAGGCTGCCTTCATACACCACCTCATAGAGGAGAAAAGTTTCAACCATGTAACGATGCTCTCCATGTGTTTCTTTCCCTTTCTATGGAAGCACAATCAAAGCAATGCAAGCGATTTCTAAGAGTGTTAATAAATTGCTCCCAAGGAGTGATTATAAACCATCTTCACCAGTTCATGAAGAGTAAGTGCATTTCTCCCTAGTGTGGCAATACAATTGAAGCAAAGCATGTGTTTGTAAGGAGTAATCATTTACTGCTTCACTTTCTAAGCACATACTACACGTGACAAGAACATTAAACATTGATTACGATTCTTACACCACTCCCATGAGATTGACATCAAAGTCTGCCTACAAATTGTTACATCGTGCTATTGCAACAAGGTCAACGTAAGGTTTTGCACTTTACAGCACAGAATCAAGAGGCGTACGTTATGAATGCATGCTGAACTTGTGCATAGACCAAATTTTTTGCACTATCCACAACAATCCATGTACGAGCATCTCTTGCTTCACAAGACAAATTAGCAAATCTGACACAAAATTGATGAACGCAACGATGCCATCCTCATCCCATCCAAAGTGAAAGGTCTCTATGAAAGTGCAATACTAGCAACAAACCCCTTACTTGGAGAGCTCAAACATTTATCACCAATGAAGTCTGACGAGAGAGATGAGAGAAACAACAAGAGTGTATACTGTGTGGTGAGGGGATATATTCCACTTTGAAGACATCTAAAGCTCAACCAATCCCACAATTACAAACTCTTAAGTAGACCAAACTTCCCCACAGACTCTTCTACAATGATGTTTTTTATGGTTTGGGCAAGTTGTAACTGCGCAATTGATCCAAAACTACCTACTGCAGATGATGCACTACTTGTTGCAAGATGGTGCAAACAAATGAAGAAATTTTGTTCTCTGTAGCATCGAAGCTTGACAAGGATATTTTCTCCAACTTAACAGTCTCAAGCTTCAGTAGTGATGATCTTCCATCAAAAAAGGCGACCATCATTTAGTAATTCACTAATCACTAGAAAGAAAAGAGGAGGCATTCAAAGAAACTAAGGCTTTGTATCCACCTAGTCCCCCAAATGTGCATGGCTGCTTTTAAGTGTGTCCTTGCCACCAGCTAGAAGGGAATAACAGCAATTCTTATAAAAGGTGTCCCAGGCACACATCAAGCCAGAGAGCAGAAAGCAAACATTTACTCTCTACACCTTGTCACAATAGCATAAGCAATAGCTGAGCTCAATCTAATCAGGCAACAGTGGCAAGTTTTGTTTGAAAATTATCAAAAGTACGACATAAGCCCTAGTGAAGAGCAAGTTTGGTTTGATAGAGTCGGTTACAAAGTCATTTGCAATCAACAACAATAAAAGCCACGTGACCTCAAGCTGTTTCCACCAAAGTGTAGTGAATCAATGCTTTTAATTGCCCCTGCACTAATATCATCGATAGAAACACCTAGCCTATACGAACCTTCTCAAATTTAAACATTACCAGTAATGAAGATAGAAATGATTCTCAATTTTACTTTCTTGTTAACTAGAGATGTTTTGGCCAACTGAACGAATATGACAACTTCCTCAAAGAAAGTAAAGAATGAAAATAACTGGTACTTGTGTATGCCACGTGTAAATTACAGAATGCCTACAATTTAAGAAAAATGTAGGGGTCAAATATGCTATTTCTCTCTAGCCATGCAACCAAAAAGATTAGTACAGAAAATCATTATGGCTCAAAAGCTTCTGGGGGGGGTGGCACAAGATTTACACCACGAGAATCTAGCAGCTGTCCCAAGACAAGATAGGCTACTCCAAGTATGACTGCAATGGCACCTGTCACTGCAGCTGTCGTCTGTCCTTTCTGGGCTGCTTCCCTTGCTGCAAATTGCAGTAAATCTCTCTCTCTCTCTCTCTCTCTCTCTCTCTCTCTCTCTCTCTCTCTCTCTCTCTCTAATTTGCAGTAAATCTCTCTCTCTCTCTCTCTCTCTCTCTCTCTCTCTCTCTCTCTCTCTCTCATATTGAATAAACAACCCAAAGGTAGAGCCTCAAGATAAATGTACAAAGCCACCACAAAGGTGTGATCCTAAATGTTCATAAAATGTACAACAGATAACTAAGACTATTTCTTGGTTGTCAAAAAGTTAAAAAGTCTCTCAGATCCATCCTCTCTCTCTCTCTAACCCTCCAGCCTAAAAGAGAAGAGACACAGGGCAGCACCCGCCATTCGCGGGCAAGTGGCAATTGAGGAGCTTTTCAGCACACAAAGCGGCAAAGTTCCTCTTCGAGATGCACCAGCCTGGCATCCCTTTCAGTACTTCTTTTAATATTGATAAGAACAGAGTATAATTGTTGGGGAGAGTCCTTTGCTCTGTGTGACCACAAACCGATCTGCCACAAGCTCCCCCAAGGCACACTTATAAAGGTACTTGAAAAGGATCAAGACCTCTGAAAATAGGCGCCCCCAAAAGCATGGTACACCTAAAAACAAGCTAACCAAAAGCATCGCCCCAAATCTACCGTAGGGATTGCCATCATGTGTCACCATTGGAAATTGTGACACAAAGTACCGCCACCCAAGAAAAAAGAAAATACAAAGCAACAAAAAACTCGTACCCAAGCGCACACTCCCACTCACGCACCAACCCAAGAACACACCCAACTGAGAAACCAGAGGAAAAAAAATTGTAAAAAAAAGCAAGCAACACACAATTAGCAAAACATGGGGCACGCAAGAACTCACAGTCACACTCATTCCGCATGCCAAAAGAACTAACAAAGAGAAAACACAAGCAGGAGACACACAAAACATCGAAGAAACCGAAATGGGGGGTGAGGGCTGTTGCGGCAATCACCGGTCACCCCACATGCTAGCTGAGAGAGAGGCAGCTGCTGCAGCAATCACTGATCACCCCGAATTCTGGTGGGCATGGTGATGGCAGGCTCCACGGGGTGATTCACGACAGCAACCTGCAGCACAGCATGGGATAAGCAAGCAGCAAACGGTGGAGAGGACCTCGCTGGAGCAAGCTGGGGCACGGCAGAATCAGGCAGACGAAGCTGCAGCAGGACAGCATTGTAGGGTTCTCTCTCTCTCTCTACCTACATTCAGTTCAGTTTTGTATCAGTTTTGTTTCATTTGTCTTTCCGATAGACGGATGACATACACACCATGTACATTTGATTTGTCTCATAGGCCGATTTCGGCCTGACATAGACGTTAAAAATCTTTCTTTCTTTCTTTCTTTCTCTCTCTCTCTCTCTCTCTCTCTCTCTCTCTCTCTCTCAACGCGGGCAGGTTGCAGGCACAGCCCACCGGGGTATCGTGCAGGCCGTGAGCCATCCCTCAAAGGGGGCCGCGAGCAGCAGACGTTTCAGCAGGTTACAGGACAGCAGGGCTTCGCCCCCGTATTACTTGGCACAGGCCCGCAGTGGGCTGTGGCATAGAACCCTCGTATTGGGGAACAGGTGGAAGCTTCATTGCGTTCAGCAGAGCTCCAGCAGGTGGCTGTGGAAGAGCAGGTTGCAGGCAGACCGAGGGGTGCCTATTTGCATATTGTCTCCTTGATTCGTATCGCCCATAAGGGGCTGTGTTGTGGATGCCGCCTGGTCTCAGCTGAGCCAGCGCTGGCTTTGGTTTCTTGGATTCCGAATGTATGCAGCAGGTTTTCTGATCCGGGTTGACACTACCCGAGGTATGTATGTTGTTGAGGGGGTCACGAGCTAAAGCTCAACAAGCAACTTCTCAACAGTACCCCCCCTCAGCACGTAGCCTCACCATAGCTCTCACCCCATCCTGCGCCATCGCCATCAAACCCCATTGTCTAGCGTTTTCTCCCTTAGCTACCTCAGCCCTGTAGCGGTTCTGGCTCAGCAACTTCAGCGTTTTTGTTGCAACTACTAATGCTAGGCATGCTGGCCATTCCAGCGTTTTGGGATTGCAGAAACCTCAGCAGATCATCGTTTTCCTTGCAAGTCCTTCAGCGTTTTCAGCAGACAATGACAAATACAAAAACGCAGCCAAAGCTTGTTTGGACCAGCGTTTTTACTCAGCCTAAATTCCCTCGCCAAACCAGGGATTTTCAGCCATAGGGACAGCAGTACAAACAGTCGATTTCAGCCCCGAAACAGTCCAAGAAATTCAGCATATAGAAGATCACAGGTTTCAGCCTAAGTCGTCGTCGTCATCGGCATAGTCCATTGCATACGCATTGTACACCTTTGTGCAATCAAAGTAGACCACTCTCGTCGACGAGAGTGGAGCCTTCGGAGGAGGGTTTTACAACCTCTCGGGTGTCGTATCTCTTCTCTCTCCTTCTCTCAGTCTAATTCACTTGCACGCACAATATCCACTCACTTTGTTCGTGATCATAGCACTCCCCATAAGACGGAAAGCTCTCTCTTTCCCTAAGAACTAAAAGGAACCTTGAGCAATAAAGATCACTAATCTTGAGAAAATACAACATTCATTCCGTTGCACCTAACATTGGTATCAGAGCTTTGGAAATGTTCTGCATTACTTAAGGAAAGAAACACAAGAACCACAAGAATTTTTTTGCTTGTTGCAATCGCACGAACCCGAGTTTACTTGGGCGTGGCAATTCCTAATCGTGTTTTGTTGAAAAGTGACAGGAATCCCAAGAAAGAAGGGCTTGTCCAGCCTCCCCTTGTGCCTCTTTTCACTCATTGAGAGCGGACCGTGCACTTAGCGGCCGGCCAATCGACGTGAGGTGGGAAAAAGCAACCTTGGTGTGAGCGCAAGGCCACCAAGGGGTGCGCTCGCAGAAAGGAGTAGAACTCGGGTGAAGAGAAGATCCTTCTCCAACATTTGCAAGCGAAAGAAAACCTCAAGAACCCCAAGAACCCAAGACCCTCAAGACTCAAGAACCTCAAGAACCCAAAATTCTCACGAATCAAGGACCTCAAGAACCTCAAGAACCCAAGTTCCTCGCGAGCTTAAGACCCCAAGATCATAGTGCATGGTCATCACCCGAAGCGGAATGGATACTTCGCATACAGGTGATGAGCATGAGAGAGGCGACGAAGACTCTTCCCCACCCGGAGATGATTTCTTCAATCCTCCCCCTTCGCCATCTACTCCACCAAGTCCACCAAACCCTATGGAGGAAATAGTCAAGCAGATGATGGCCATGATGGATAGACAGGAAGACAAGCGCCTTGCTTTAGAACGCGAGCGCCTTGCTCAGGACCGTGAGCGCGACGACAGAATTGCAAGAATGGCCGCAGACCAAGCAGCCAAGGACCGCGAGCGCGACGAAAGAAACGCAAGACTTGCGCACAACAAGAAGAAAATCGACTTGCTCTCGAACGCGAGCGCGATGAACGGAATGAACGCAAAGCAGAAAGGGACGCCGAGCGAGAAGCTCAAAGGGAGATTCGCAATCAAGAATTTATTTCCCAATTGCTAGCCTCGAAGATCGAACCACCCAAAGATCGTGGAAGTTCGTCAAGGGACGCAAACCACGATGCAAATTCCAACCATCCAGTTACAGAAAAGTTGACTTTCAGTAAGTATGACGATAAGATGGATGCTACAGTTATTCATTCTTGGTTGCATTAATTTAATGCTTATTTTGCGACAACTAAGAAGACAGGAAATAGCAAAGTTTTGACGGCAGCTATGTACCTTGCCAGTGATGCCATCAATTGGTACCACGCATGGCAAGAGGCACAGCTAGCCGCGCACCTAGAGGCAGCCGACCATTCACGCCCCTCTTTTAGTTGGGCTGATTTCCAAGACAAGCTCAAGACGCGGTTTATGCCACCTCAGTACCTTGCACGATTGAAGGACGATTGGCGAGCTCTCAAGCAAAATGGTATGCCGGTTATGTCTTTCTCTAATCGTGTTTTGCAGCTACGTACCCAATTACGCATGTCGGATGATGAGCGCAAAGAGGCTTTTCTCTTTGGATTGGACGAGTATATCAAGTACGATGTCGAGGTATTTGATCCAATTGATCTCAACAAGGCGGTAGCGATTGCTCTCGCACAAGAGTTGAAGCACAACAAGGGAAGGCCTAAGGAGAACAAGACTTCCACAAGTACCTCGCAGACTTCTCAGAACGGTAAGAATGGTAAGAATAATAACTCTTCTAACCAATCTTCCAACAGTCTCTCATCAAAGAATTCTTCCAATGAATCTAAGGGTAAGGCTAACACAACTGCTAAACCTAAGCTTACTCCAGATGAAAAGGTAGCACAAGGAATTGTAGGAGGATACATCACACGTCGGAATAACAAAGCACTTATTCTAAGAAAGGTCGTTGTTTTCATTGTCACATTAAGGGTCACATAAAAAAAACATGTCCTAAGCTTGAATCGAATGAATCTAAAGAACCCACAGCACCCACTACATTTGTCAATGCAATGAATATTGTGCCCAAAGTTTCTCAGGACCCTCCTATTGATGATTCTCTCATTAAATGTTATGGTCGTACGTCGGGGCTTTGTTTTGTCATATTGTTTGACCCAGGTAGTATGCATGATGTGATCAGTTTCTCTCTTGTTGAGAGAGCCCGCCTCGAAGTTAGTCCGAGATCTCCTATCGAGGTCTCTGGCTTTCGTCCTGGTATGGACGCTCTCATCACGAAGGAGTGCCTTGATGTGTTGTTTGCAATTCAACAGACTGCCTTCACTAGAAGATCTGTTGTTTCTCCTCTCTCAGGATGTGATATGATTTTGGGCATTCGATGGTTTCGTGATAATGACGCTCTCATGAAATTTACGGCTAACACTATAACTCTCAATGCCAACAGTGATTCCCCTATTGTCATTCATGGAGAGGACATTGCTCTTTCTCCATCTCTCATTGCTCATATGCAGGACAACGTTGAAAGGATTCGGGATAAGGAGATTCTCTCAATCTCTTTTTCTCCACAGCATGATACACATGATTTGCATGATTATGAGAAGCATGATGATTTGAAGGATAATGATTTGCATGATGATTTGGATGACAATGACAAGCATGATGATTTGCATGATCAAGATGTGATTTCTCACAAGCATGATGAGTTGCATGAAGAAGATGTGATTGTTCACAAGGATGATGTGTTAGTGGATGCTTTTCCTAGCGAAGCTAACCTCGTTGCAGATTCGATCAATCACGAAGATCCGATCTTGGCTTTCGAGTCGAGGTCCAAAGAACCCCCACAGGACGATTCAATCATTCAAGACGAATCGATCTTGGCTCTCGAGCCTTGGTCAAAAGCACCCTCACAGGAAGTATTGTGTGTTCGCATGATTGATACGCACGCGTTGTTCGAGTGTTTCATTCGTGACTGTTTCCTGTATTTTAGTCAGCATCGTTATGTGATCCCTTTTCCTAGGCATGACATATCGTATGTTGAGCATGTTTCTCTCATGGATGAGCACGAATGTATGCGGATTGTTCAGGAAAAGTTGAAAAGTTTGTATCTCAGGAAGTCACATTCCATGTCTCTTCCTTGGCATGACACAGTTTCCGAACGAGCACATGAAAGTATGAGCACCAAGCATGGGCATTTCCATTGTGATTTGCCACAGTTGATTGATTTCGATCAAACAGAAAAGATTCGACCTCATTGTTTGCATGTGTTTGATGAACGGGTTGTCACTCCATCTATATGTTCATCTACATTGCATACACAGTCTTTAGAGAAGACAAGATTTTTTTCCTTCACTTTACATGGAACGGGTATGTTCATGGTTTTGTGTTGGAGATGGTTTCAGGAATTTTCAGCCATGGAGATTCTTGAAGACGAAAGAAGCAGGACTCTAGACGAAGTTGACGCATCGAAGGAGCCACAGAAGACTTTGAGTCGCTTTCGGCGCGGCCCAAAGAAGCAAGCGTTGCAGACCTTTATGAAGTTCAAGTACCACTCGACCCACACAACAGAGTGGGCCGGCGAAGAGTCCCTTCCAGGATTCCGGATGCTATTGGCGATCTTCCTCGACGCCATACAATTCGGTACCAGTACCTCACTTTGAAAAGGAGGGGATCTCACGTGACACATCCCAACCCTATGTGTCCGTGGACAAGCTACACCACAGCAGGGTTCAATCAATTCAATCAAGTCTAGATTAGCAATGATCTGGCACTTTTGTGAGTCTATTCGTAGACCGTGCATGCCCAGTCACTTAGCAATAGATGCATATCCTCCGGTTACACAGCATGATCATTAGTATTCCCTTCAGATTCCAACAGATTCAGTCAGGGGAATTTTCCAGTGCATTTAGCCTATTTTCCTATTTTTGGTTATTTTCACTTATTATTTTTAAGTGACTTTCCAACAAAAGTAGGTAGGGCAATTTTGCTAAGTTAATATATAAGCAAACCCAAGTTAGCACTTTTTGGCAGAAGAGGCAGTAGGAGCTTCCCGCTCAACGGGCAACTTCTCAGCAGTACCCCCCCTCAGCACGTAGCCTCTACATACCTCTCACCCCATCCTGGGCGTTTTTCCCAGATCAAGCCATCGCCATCAAACCCCATTATCTAGCGTTTTCTCCCTTACCTACATCAGCCCTGTAGCGGTTCTGGCTCAGCAACTTCAGCGTTTTTGTTGCAACTACTAACGCTAGGGCATTCAGCCATTCCAGCGTTTTGGGATTGCAGAAATCTCAGCAGATCAGCGTTTTCCTTGCAAGTCCTTCAGCGTTTTCAGCAGACAATGACAGATACAAAAACGCAGCCAAAGCTTGTTTGGACCAGCGTTTTTATTCAGCCCTAAATTCCCTCGCCAAACCAGGAATTTTCAGCCATAGGGACAGCAGTACAAACAGTCGATTTCAGCCCCGAAACAGTCCAAGAAATTCAGCATATAGAAGTCACAGGTTTCAGCCTAAGTCGTCGTCGTCACCACCGTCGTCGTCATCGGCATAGTCCATTGCATCAATCCATTGCATACGCATTGTACACCTGTGTGCAATCAAAATAGACCACTCTCGCCGACGAGAGTGGGGCCTTCGGAGGAGGGTTTTACAACCTCTCGGGTGTCGTATCTCTTCTCTCTCCTTCTCTCAATCTCATTCACTTGCACGCACAATATCCACTCACTTTGTTCGTGATCATAGCACTCCCCATAAAACGGAAAGCTCTCTCTTTCCCTAAGAACTAAAAGGAACCTTGAGCAATAAAGATCACTAATCTTGAGAAAATACAACATTCATTCCGCTGCACCTAACACTTGCAGGCTGGACTTGTGCCCTATCTGCCTGGATTCAGTCGAGCCAGAGCGTCGAGCTATACCCGTATCGCCAACGGAGGCCATGAGCGCTTCGCCAGTGGAGGCCATGATCGTTTCGCCAGTATGTAAGCCCCATACGAAGGCAACCTTTGTGCTTACAAACAAGCAGATAACACAAATGGAAAGGGAGATAAAGAATGGAAAGCAGAGACGGAGGGATGAAGGCCAACCTTCTTCAAATGTTTCTCAATGAGGGCGCGCAATGGAAGAAGGAAAAGAGGACTTACACGCAGAGCTACAAGCACTTAAGGCGGATTCACAAGCACTTAGAGAAGAGGTCACAGCCCTCAAGCGAGAGCTTGCGGATAGAGTAAGCAGTGGACTTGAAGAAGGGAAATTCCAGCCCTCGGTGATAGAGGAGATGTCACAAAGTGATGACGTGGCCGCGGACAGCAGAAACCCTAATTTCTGCCAGAAACCCTAAAATTCCTGCAAACCCTAATTTTTGCCAAAAATGGAAATCGCGGAGATGTTATTAAAAAAAAAAGGCGACGCAAATCTCTGTTTTTTCCTATGATTTGGGAGAAAGAGAGAGAAAAAGAGAACTTGCTTTTTTATTGGCTCTCATTGAGAGAGAGAATCTGCTTTTGCTTTCAAGCTTTTGGGGCTCTGCTTTTGGGCATCCCTTGTAACCTTCAAATAAGTGGTGAGGGTCTCACTTCTCAGAGCATCTGGACGCAGAGTCTGAGAGTGAAACCCTAGCTACTCTCTTGTACTATAATCTGATTAATATAAAAGAAATACCGAAAGGGGCGCCAGTCTTTGGGGCCAATATCTCTAGGCACGGAACTCCGCCAGGCTAGTGCAAATCTATTGTGATCTGTGAATTGTTTTGAAGTGGTTATTTGGTGCTGTCGCGGTTGATTCTTGACTTGGAGGCTGTTACAGTGGTATCAGAGCACAGCTGATTTCTCTTCTACGGGAAATCCGATCCCCGAATTTTTTTTCCGCGGCACTTATGGCTTCAGGCAATGATCAGTCGACTCCCTCTGCATCTGGAGATGCGAGCAGGGATCACAACGAAGATTCCGGCAGAGAGTATGGCCCGCCTTGGCCTACTTAGGCGGAGCGGCGAGAGATGGAGCGTCGCCATTTGATCGGCGATGCAACAAAGATGATGCTCAATTTTGCCAAGGACCCAAAGATGGCAAAATATATGAACCAGACCTCTTTGGAAGAGGTACAGATGGAGTGGCAGAGAAGCACAACACCACTCCCGAAACCCGCTCTCAAGAAACCTTCTGCCTCCAAGAAAATATACGGAGAAGGAACTGGAGAACGTGGTTGATGCACGGATTGCTCAACTTTTTGACGCGCAAAAGAAAGCCAAAAAGCACGGCAAAAAGCAGAAGAAAAGCACTGACTTTCTAGGTTACAAGGCAAAGAAACAGAAGAAGCGTGTTCGATATGAAGGAGTACCCAGTTCTTCTTCTTCTTCTTCTTCTTCTAATAGTTCTTCTAGCTCCTCGGATTCGAGCGAAGAAGACAGAAAAGGTAAAAAGCGAAGCAAGAAACAAAGCTTCTAAAAGGGCAAGAAAAAGCCAAAGAAGGCTACATCTCGCCCAGAGACTGACAGTTCTATTGCGGACTGGTCTACAGACAGCTCAGATTCCGATGACGGAAACTTTTATGCGAACAAGAAGAATTTTTACAAAGCCAACCAGTATGACTTTCTCGAAGATAAAAGCAAGAAAGTCCGAGTGTTGAAGGAAGGTGGCCACTCAATCAAGTTTGATACTTTTTCAGGATACTCAGATGCTTCGAAGGCTTTGTCTTTTATACAGCAGTTTGACATCGCTTTTGCGGGCGGACGCTATTCAGAGCACTCCAAGATTCGGAGAGCTGCCTCTTACTTTAAGAGGAATGCTCGTACTTGGTGGTCCACGCTTCTTTAAACAAGACTGCGCCAGTTAAATGGCTGAAATTTAAGAAGCTTTTTATTTCTTCTTGGTTGACGCAAGAATATGAACGAGATATACGAGCTGCTTGGAACCATCCTTGGATGACCAAGAGCGATACAGTAAATACTTACTGTGAAAGATTCTAGAGCTCTTTTCTACCCGCCTCTTCATTCAAGAAGATCTCGTTCAGAGAACAGATTGAGCGGTTTACCTTGGGTCTACCTACAGAGATCCGAGATCACTGCTTGGAACAGAAGTCAGCTTCTATTCAGGAGTTGATGAGTCATGCGAAGCGGGGCTTTGCCATTCACTCTGGCAATCTGACCTACCCCACAGATGAGGCCATGACACAACGAGCCGAACAGACTTCTCGGAATGGAAGTAGAAAGAAAAAGAGCAACCCAGAGAAAAATGATGCACGACCCAAGCTTACTCCTGAGGAGAGAGCTCGCTTCATCAGAGAGGGGAAATGCTTTGGATGTGGGGAACAGGGACATATCTCCGCGAAGTGCTCTAATAAGGCACAGAAAGAATAGAATGATAAAGACGACGACAGGTCTGAGAGTTCGAGAGCAACTGAGGAATGTGGCAGAAAAGGCAGATAGAAAAGCAGAATTGGTACCACATGGCGTGGGACCTACACCGAATCTAATGAATGGAAGTACAAACTTTGCCGCTTTTGGGGCAAAGTGACGGATCAGGAAGCTCTTTTGAAGGAGCCAAGGCCAACTTCTTTTCACTTGGAATTGGCGGCTCGATTTGGAATTACGCACGACAGACTGACGCCACAGGCGGAGGTAGTTCGACTGGCACCCGGATGGGATGTTGCCATTACACCGAGCATTGACAAACTTTGTTTGCAATGACAAGGGTGTTCAGGGCACGCGAGTGACGTTCTACTCAGAATCCCTTGGTACCACAAGAACTACGCCGTGGTTGACTACCAGGCCGAGAAAGAGACTTTGATAAATGAAGGGCCAATCACGGATAGTCTCTATCTTGGCCAGGTCCATTTGCACTCCTGCTCCTGACACAATGTGTCCCAAAAAGTGTATCTCTGGTAGGAAAAATTCACTTTTCTTTGCATTATCACTAACATGTGATCTCGTAATGCCTGAAAGACTTGAAGCAGATGATCTCTGTGTTCTGCCTCATTCTTGGAGAAAACAATGATATCGTCAAAGAAAGTGCCAACAAATAGTCTGTACTCTCGAAAAATCCTGTCCATCATCCGGTTAAATGTCGCAGGAGCATTGGTTAAGCCAAAAGGCATCACCAAAAAACTCAAATAACCCAAAAGTCGTCCGAAAAGCTGTCTTGTAGACATCTCCTGGCGCTATCCTAATCTGATGATATCCACTCTTCAAGTCAATCCTGCTAAAGCGCGAGGATCCCTGTAACCTGTCAAGTATATCATCGATCCTAGGAATCGGAAATCTGTTCTTGATGGTGATTTTGTTGAGAGCGCTATAATCGATGCACATTCTCCAAGATCAGTCTTTCTTCAAAACCAACAACACTGGAGAGCAATACGGTGAAGTACTAGGCTGGACAAGACCCTTTTCCAAGAGGTCTTTCACTAGGTTCATCATCTTTTCATTCTGTACTCGGCTCACACGGTAAGGTGGCCGATTCGGTGGCGTGCTTCCAGGTATCAGATCAATGGTCTAATCTTCAGGCCCTCTGAAAAGCAATCGGCATGAGTGTGGAGAAAAATCTTGGCGTTCTTTTGATCAGGTCAAAACATATTCAACCTTTATCCAGCGTTTAGTTCTCTCCCAAAAGAATGAGTAAGAAACTGAAGTTCATCAAGTACAATCTTCTTGGGACTGTGTTCGTACTCTAGGCGGTTCATAGAAAGTTTGCAGAGGTTGCTTCCCCTTTGCATACCTTGACACAAAAAGGAGTACCTTTTTCGTGGGGACCCACAGAGGTGACTGCCTTTCGGACATTGAAAGAGAAATTGACTACGGGACCTATTTTGACTTTGTCGGACTTGCAGAAGTCATTTGAAGTATATTGTGATGCTTTCGATCGTAGTCTGGGTGCGGTCTTGATGCAAGAAGGCCATGTCATAGCTTACGAGAGCCGTTTGTTCTCTAGGCAGAAGATGACAGCACAGATCTATGAGAAAGAGCTTTTGGCGGTTATCCATGCTCTTACTCAATGGCGGCATTACCTACTCGGAGCGGATTTTACTGTCTTTACAGACCATCAGAGTTTGCGCTACTTCTTGTCACAGAAGCAGCTTTCGAAAAAGAAGATGCGGTGGGCGAACATCTTGTCACAGTTCCACTTCCAGATTGTCCATGTGCAGGGACAGAAGAATGTGGTGGCAGATGCTTTGTCTCGGAAACCGTTGGTTTTGGCTCTTTCCGCGATACATCATAGGAGCTTCGAGGATATGGTCGATCAGTATGCCACAGATACAAATTTTGCAGATATTTTCACACGGATACGGGATGGGGAGACAATAGCTGGATACTCCCTTCGGGAAGGCTACTTGATGAAAAAGACTATGTTGTGCGTTACACAGCCGTTGAGGGAAAAGATTATGACTGAATGCCACTGTCCACCTTTTACGGGTCACCGCGGCATTGCTACCACCATGAAAGGGGTAGAGAGATATTTCTTTTGGCGGAGACTCAAGAAGGATGTGGAAGAATTTGTGCGCAGTTGCTTGGTATGCCAGAAGGTCAAGTTTGACAGGCATAAGGCACAGGGATTGTTACAGCCTTTACCCATACCCACCCGCCCCTGGGAAAATATTGAAATGGATTTCATTTTTTGATCTCTCGAGAACACAGAATGATCACGATGATTTTCCGATTACATGGCACGTCTGAGACGATTGTCTCAGACAGAGACCCCAGATTTATGAGTTTGTTTTGGAAGCCAATTTGGGAGAACATTGGCACGCAGTTGCAGTTCTCGTCATCGTTCCACTTGCAGACTGACGGGCAATTTGAGATTGTCAATTCAGTGATTTTAGATTTATTGAAGTCTTGTATCTCGGATCAGAAGACTCAATGGGAAAAGAACTTACCTTTGGTGGAATTTGCCTACAATAACACGATACACTCTTCGACAGGGAAGACGCCATGTGAGACTGTTGAAAGTACTGCGAAGGTTGGAACATCCTTCCTGAGCACGAAAGATTAGATATTTGAAGCGGATGAATATTCGCGAGATTTGGATACGGCTTTTGCCAAGGTTCGCGAGACCTTGCAGGAGTCTCAAGAACGACAGAAAAAGGTAGCGGATCGCCATCGTCGCGACTTGAAATTGAAGGAGGATGATTGGGTGCTCTTATGTTTTGAGAAGGCACGCCTACGAAAGAAAAAGGGAAAGGAGAGGCTTTTTCCAAAGCTTAGTATGCGATACTACGGACCTT
Source organism: Adiantum capillus-veneris (assembly GCF_014529385.1). Taxonomy (NCBI): domain Eukaryota; kingdom Viridiplantae; phylum Streptophyta; class Polypodiopsida; order Polypodiales; family Pteridaceae; genus Adiantum; species Adiantum capillus-veneris. The sequence goes on from NC_140959.1 coordinate 4,351,316, forward strand.
TCCAAATCACTGACAAGATAAATGATGTCTCCTTCCGATTGAAACTGCCAGATAATTGGAGGATTCATAATGCATTGCATGTGAGTCTCTTGAACCCTGTAAAGGGTGATGTGCCTAATGATGGGGAGCCTGATGAGCAACCCGAAGTGGAAGAAAACGAGGAGATCCTTGTTCCTGAACAGATTTTGGCACATAACGATACGAAGAAAGGTAAAGTCCGAAGGCGGGTTCTTGGTTAAGTTCAAGAACTTTCCTGCATTTGATGCAAAGTGGATGGAGGAGGAGGACCTAGCAGATACTCCTCGGATTGTGAAACTTTACCTCGATGTTTTGGTTTAGCATAGTCTACCCCAAACGGAACCCAGAATTCAGCTTGGCCGGAGATCTGGTGCAGTGGGATGCACAAGAGGGGAGTCACTCCGCTCCCTTGTCAACAGATGCCTCGATTTTGATATTAAAGTCACTGATGTCTCTTTGAGCTTCAGGGATACTGAGAGCTGACAGTATTCTACTGGATGACTTTATGACATGGAATTCCTGATTATGATACTGATTTGTTCTTGACTTTTTGTGAGTGCAGGAACTGATAGACGAAATGACTGCACCATTTTGGTCTGATTGATCTCGAATAGACATGGTTGCAATAGGGGTTAGTCAATCGGACATCGTTGAGGTCCCGATTGGACCTAGATGTGATTGCTAGCTACATTGCCGATAAATCATGGTCTAAGATCCGAATGAATGTTGAATGTCATGTAATGTCCTGTGATGTCTGGTGATGTCCTGTGATGTCGTGTGATGTGACTGTCGATTTTGTACATGTGCTAGATGTGTGTTCCTAGTACGTAGGTACTAACAGTCAGTGTCTGCTAAGACGGTTTATGGCTTTTGTCGGTTTTGCAGGCGTAATCACGGTCGACTACAATGCTTTCAAGAGGGGGGTATGTCACAAAGTGATGACATGGCCACGGACAGCAGAAACCCTAATTTCTGCCAAAAACCCTAAAATTCCTGCAAACCCTAATTTTTGCAAAAAAACCCTAATTTCTGAAAATCACGGAGGTGTTTTTTTTTTTTTTTTTTTTAAACGACACAAATCTCTGCTTTTTCCTATGATTTGGGAGAAAAAGAGAGAAAAAGACAACTTGCTTTTTTATTGGCTCTCATTGAGAGAGAGAGAATCTGCTTTTGCTTTCAAGCTTTTGGGGCTCTGCTTTTGGGCATCCCTTGTAACCTTTAAATAAGTGGTGAGGATCTCACTTCTCAGAGCATCTGGACGCAGAGTCTGAGAGTGAAACGCTAGCCACTCTCTTGTACTATAATCTGATTAATATAAAAGAAATACCGAAAGAGGCGCCAATCTTTGGGGCCAATATCTCTAGGCACGGAACTCCGCTGGGCCAATGCAAATCTATTGTGATCTGTGAATTGTTTTGAAGTGGTTATTTGGTGCTGTCACGGTTGATTCTTGACTTGGAGTGTCCAAGTCTATAACAGGAAATCAAGGTCATCAAGGAGCAGGTACGGATAATCACAGAGGAGGAGAAACAGAAGGTGGTAAAGACGTCTTCGTGGATGGATGTGATCACGAAGACGCAGAAGAAGGCGGATGAGGCCGAGAAATGGATAGAAGTCGCTAAGAAAGGGAAAGGGAAAGAAACCACATCCGTCCCCACTCCTACAATCATCAACATGACTCTAGAAGAAGAGCAGCGAAGGAGAACTAGAGCCTTGCATATAAGAGTAACCGGTCTAAAAGACCGAGATGATGTGGAAGGGGAAGTTGAAGAACTTCTCCGCATGATGGGTAGTGAGGCTACTCATACAAAGGCATGGAGGGTAGGGAAGAAGACACAAGGCAATGGGGAGACTTCAAAAGGGAGAACTTTAATCATCCGTTTCCCATCCATGGAGGCAAAGAAGGACTTCTTGAAGAAGCGCCCTACACTAAAGAAAACGGGCATATTCCTTGGAGATGACCTCACTCTCACATAGCTTGCGCATATGAGAGAGGTAATGCCAAAGATTCAAGCGGCAAGGGAGAAGGGAAAGACGGCCTTCTATAGAGATGGCCGGGTGGTGATTGTAGAGCGGCGCTCCACATGACGGTGCGAGACCTATGGGACCACACTCAAAGTTGCCACCTTGAATTGTAATGGATCTATGCACCTTGATGTGGGTGCTTTTGAGGATAGTTTTACGGGAAGAGAAATCATCTTCTACTCTGAGACACATCAGGCCCCGGGGCAATCTATGACTCACATTAGTGGATATAGATGGGAGACAGCCTATAGATAGGAGATGCGATCAGAGCACAGAGGGCAGGGCTCAGGAGGAGTGGCAGTGTTATTCAGGGAGGAGTTGCAGCCATTGATACATATAGCCTGCAGGGATGAGCAAGCTAGGTACATGTGGGTGAGATTGAGAGCAGAGATACACAGATATCTTTACATTGCTATTTGCTACTTTCCCCCGAGTACGTCAATTTATGCACCACTCAGAGGACAGTCCCCCTTCTCTATTTTGGATGATGACATATAAGAGTTCTCTAGAGATGGTGACATCATTATTCTAGGGAGTTTCAATGCTAGGACTACCCATCATCAGACAGTATTTTATGATACTTTAGAGGAGATGCTGAGAGAGTTGGATGTTGCAGAGACTGGCCTATCCAAACTATCACAGAATGGAGAACACACTGAGTATGGACGACACTTGATAGACATGGGGACTGCACATGGATTGGCCATCTTGAATGGCCTACAGAGATTTCCCACTGCGGGGGGTTTTACATGCTTTCCACACAGACATGGAGCCAGCAAAGTGGATTATGTCATGGCACAGCCGAGCCTCATCTCTAGTATCCAGGATCTCACGGTTGGACCCAGACCTGTTGGTGTGGCAGTGGACCATGCTCTTGTGTCGTTGAACATCTCTTTCCAGTTTAGTGTAGCACACAGGCTACGGACAGCAGCCCCTACTCGCTACACCTTCACGCGGGAGACGGACTCTGTATACATAGATGGGATCTACAGACGCCTGTGCACAGAGGAGCCACGGCGACCTCTGGAGGAGCTTACTACTATACTGACACAGACACTACATGATGCAGCAGCAAAGGCATACCCACATACCTAGCCTGAGCAGAGACGCCGTTCGGGGAGCATGCCCCAGAACAGTTGGTATGATGAGGAATGCCAGGACACTAGAGCTAGACTTCAAAGGGAGGTGCTTTTGGGGGACATCACTCACAGACAGTCACAGATTGACTTCGGACGCCTAGTGCGGCAGAAGAAGAGGCATTTTTGGCTCGCCTAGAGTAGGATCTATACCAGCTATTCTTGAGTCAGGACTCACGTGAGGCATGGCGGCTCTTTCATGAGCACTCCCCCCCCCCCCCCCCCCCCCCTGCCATCACTTCTACAGAGGCCTGGGCCAGTATGCATCATCTCTGTACACAGTTCCTGAGCAGCCCCCCCTTCCCGACCCCCCTGATCCATGCCCACACACATGTGCTTTTTTCACCGCTGAGATGGTAAGGAAGGCCATTGACAAGATGAGGATTGGGAGAGCATATGATCATGATGGCTTAGTGGTTGAGCATTTCACGCATTCCAGAGATTTACTAGCAGAGCTTCTAGCAATTATATTTAACCGTGCCATGTGTGAGGGCTTGCCTGATACTTGGAGCATATCTTTTGTTGTATCTATCTTCAAGTCGGGAGACCCTATGGAACCTGGGAACTATCGCAGTATCATGATTGGACACACATTGGCACGGTTGTAAGCATCTAATCTTGAGCAGCAACTGAGTAGATGGGCAGAGAGGGAGGGGATACGCGCAGCCGCGGGCAAGCAGGTTTCAGGAGGGGTTTTTCTACTCTTGACCATATCTTGACAATCAGAGCCATCAATGAGGAGGGCAGATCGCATGGGAGACGGATCCATTGTAGCTTTGTGGATTTCCGCAAAGCATTTGACACAGTGCCCAGAGCTAGATTGATGCGTAGATTACAGCAGATGGGAGTACCCACAGAGCTCATTTGGGGAGTCATGGCATTATACAGGTCAATAGTGGGGCATGTACGCACCCCAGAGGGTCTATCCAGACCGGTTTACTCCACTATTGGGGTGAAGCAGGGCTGCCCGCTCTCTCCTACTCTATTTGGTATGTATGTGGATGAGGTTTCTGACTACATTGAGAGAGATGGTGATAGAGGTGCACAGCTGGCAGGGACATGGATTCCACTATTGTTATATGCTGATGATATTGTGTTGATCTCCTACTCTCCAGAGGGGATGCAACATCACTTGGATGCTTTGCATAGGTTTGCCCAGGAAAGTGGTTTGTCCATCAACCTTGGTAAAACCAAGGTCATGGTATTTAATACCACCCCACAGTGGATCACGAGGTCAGCGCCCGCATTCACATACGGCCAGGAGAAGGTGGAGTATACAAATGCTTACACTTACCTTGGAGTGGTTTTTAGTGGACCAGCATTTTCATTGAGGAGGGTAGCAGAGACTAGATTGACCAGAGCCCATGCAGCATTGGGTAGATTGGAAAGGATGTGTTTATAGGTTCAGTTTCACGAGCCTCGGACGAAGCTCTGGCTCTTTGACACTTTGGTGGCTTCTACATTGCTTTATGGAGCTGAGATTTGGGGACCTTCACTGGATCATCACCGGAGGACATGCCGCAGTGATGGATGGGTGGACATGGAGAAGCCTCTGGTCTCTATGATCTCGCAGCTCATTAGAGCCAAGGCTTCAGTACCACGTGCTATTGTACGAGCAGAGCTAGCTGCCCCCCCACTAGTGGTTGAGACGCTTGCCAGATTACTACACAGCATCGACGGAGGCTGCATCAGCGGATTCGGATCACTTTGGCTCAACATACACGACACCCGGTCAGACTACTGACCATGGAGGAGATTGATGAGATCCACCAGCGACCGATGATGGATCTCTTGTGATCTAGCCATCCCAGCTAGATGTTTAGCTGCTTAGTTCACACCTAGCAGTTTAGGATTCCATAGTATTTTATTTTGTCATTGTCATTCTGTCATCTTGTTACTCTGACTTATTGTAACTTTCTGGTCTCATAGGTCACTTTGGCCTTTTGAAGACGTTAATATAACATTTCATTTCATTCCATCTCTCTCTCTCTCTCTCTCTCTCTCTCTCTCTCTCTCTCTCTCTCTCTCTCTCTCCCCCTTTTGTATTACGTAATCAAACTTACAAACCCAAAGGCATTATATCAGCCAGTAGGCATACACACATAAGGGATCTAATAGTGAAAAAACCCCTGAGATATTCAATGATTACAAACCATAGGGGAAAAACTACCAATGATGAAAAGTTACAAAAGATGGGTGATACAACAAAAGCTAGGAGCAAGGGAGTGAGGGAAGAAAGTAGCATAGAGATGAAGCAAAAACAGGCCACCCTAATGTCGAGAAGAGGCCAAAAACTCCACCAAAGAATCTTCGATAGCCAACTCCAGATCTCCAAGGCCGTATACAACCGCACATCCTAGCAAAAGAGACATCACCGTCGCAAGAAGACTCTGCACCAAAAAATCCGAGAGAGAGATAGCCTCTAGCCATCCTGGCAATGATCAATAAGGCTATGACATTCTTCAACCTACAAGCAAAAGAAGTGTATGGTGAAAATTTGAAGGCAAGGCGGGAACAACCCAACCCACCCACCAGCCCACACCCATCAAACCAATTCCAAACCTATATCACCCATCAAGACAAAAAACAAAAAAGAACAAGCAATACGCAGGCAAAACAGGCAAACATACACACACACACCTCAACCACAAGCAGTGATGCAAAACGCACTCACCACAAGCACATGCAGATCCACAAGCACAAGCATCACACACAAAAGAAATAAGGCGCATCCAATTAAGCAAGCTAACATACAGAAACCATGAGAAACAAAGAAAAATACTTGCATAAGAAAACAACGAAAGGGAAGAAACCGTCGCAGGCAGCACATGTGACGCGTAACGAGAAGGCACAACGTGCAAATGGAAAAGACCAAACTGATCAAACTTTAGACGCTTCAAAACAACTGAACTGAAAGAGATTCGTGCACGACACAGAGACACGGAGTGGCAGAGTTCCACCCCAAGAAAGCACTAGTCCCAAACAATGGCACCCCTTTTGGTATTTCTTTATATTGCTTCAACACAGGACAGCACCGGTGGCTCTACTCTGCATTTGCTCCCGCTAGAGAGAGCCAACCATTCAGATTTAAAGGCCCCAATCCTTCTAAAAGCAATTCACATGAAAAGCATTAACCCCAAAAGCATCTGGTTCAAAAGCTAGCATTCTGTCGAAACTCTTTGAAGATGAAAAAAAACCTTGGTCGTCCTCGAAACAAACACGCTTCTTAGATTTGGACACCATCTCGAAAGTCCTTCCGGCCCAAATAACCAAGGAAATCCATCGAATTCTTCTTCTTCCAATAGTGCTTTAAGCTTTTCATCATTTGGTAGGTTCTTCTTTTTAAGAGCTTGGTCAAACTCTTTCTGCAAGTACAGTTTCTGCTTTTCTGCGCTCGGCTTTGCTTTCTGTTTCATTACCGTCTTGAGGGGAGAATCGACGGCCTCTCACCATCCAGAGTGCATCTTGTCGAGCAAGTAATTCTTTAGGTGATTCATACATGGGTCTTTGGAGTACTTGATTAACCTTTTCAAACACATGTCAACCTGCAATTGACATGTCTAGAGTGCATCAATCAGGCAAGTAACTCTTCAGGTGATTCATATATTTTGGATCTTTTGAAGTACTTGATCAACCTTTTCATACACATGTCAACCTGTGTAAGGTGCAACGGAAGTGAATGTTGATAGTGCTCAGGATGAGTACTCCAAACTATGCTCAAGGGTTCCTTTTACTTACGGAAGGGAGAGCCTTCCGTTCTTACAGAGAGAGTGCAAGTGCAATGATCACAAAAAAAGTGAATACTACTGTGAATGAGAGTGTTGAGAATGAGAGAGAGAGAGAGAGAGAGAGAGAGAGAGAGGATACGACACCAGACGGTTCTCAAACCCTCACGGCTGTAAGGTTACCGAGGGTGAGCGTAAGTAACTCTAAAGGTAGCAATCCAAATGATCAGGAGTGTAGAAGAGCAACTGCACTACCATCCAAGCCAAGCTCCGGGTGACTCCGGATCTAGTCGCGTAATGATGCCTGATCTCCCGCATCTCGCGGGTAAACTCTCCAAGAGAGTCCAAAGCACTAAAGTCCCACTCCAGTCTGTAGATCCAAGCAATGAACATGTCCAAGAAGAGATCCAAGATACTATCCCTAAGTCCATGTAGATGCTCCTGTGTAAGCAAGTGATATGACTTGTCAAGGTCACAGTGGTGAGTGTCTATCCACACACCTGAAGCTCTGATACCACTGTCACGAGACGGGCACCACGTGCCAACGGAAAGGAACAGGCTGAACAGATTTTAGAACAATTACTACAGATTGTGAGGTGCTTTTCCATTCAATAAAAGAGTCAGCAACCATGTCTGTGCATTCACCTTGAGATGGGATGTTGCTTTTCGACCCTTGGAAGCCTCTTAAGACAATGATGTCAAATTGTCAGATAAGAGAGTCCTTTATTCGTATCCTTGAATTCGGAGAAAGCATCAAACTTCGCACTTTGGCTGTCATCCTTGAATCATAGTCACCGGCGACGGAGGGGACGGGGGACGACCAAAACCGGGATAGGGACGGGCTGGGACGGTAGGGAACGGACGAGTGAGGAGATTCCAAGTGGGAACGCATGCAAGACGTCCGGGGACGGATTGAAACGGCCGAGGACCCGGACGGGGACGGTCGACCGGTCAACGGTCTTTTTTTAAAGAATTGAATTTTGGGCCGTTTCAAACGGCCAGTTGGCAGCCAAACAGCTCTTTTTTTGGATGTTGAAAGTTTGAAGCAACCTGGTGGCTATAAAAGCCACCCTTTGGGTCACTTTGACATATGTCTCAAGCTCTCAACCTCAATGGTCCTCAAGTTCTCATTGCTCAAGCCTCTCCTCTCTACCTTCGGTGCTTCGTCTCTACAATCTACCCTCTCCTCAAGGCTCAAGGCTCGAAGCTCTACCTTTGAGTCTCCTCTCTACCCACTTGGCACTCTCTCTCTCCTCTACCTTTGAGTCTCCTCTCTACCCACTCTCTCCCTCCTCTACCCTCTCAACTTTCAAGCTCCCCTCTACTCTCTCTCCACACAAGCTCTCAAGGTTGGACCAGTCCGTACGTGCTGATCCGTACTATACGGCACGTCCTTACTAATCGTAGAGTACACGGACTAATCGTACTGTACACTAAGGTTTTTTTTTTTTTTTTTTGTGGAGGGGGTAAGTTGGGCATCCTCATGGCAGTGACTAGGGTCCATACATTTTCACACATTTCAGCAGGGTGTTTTTATTTAGTGTGCTCTATTAGGAGCCATTTTGTCTTTGACATTTGTCACTATTGTGGGTCGCTCCTTATTAACAGTTGTGGGCTACTTGAAGCAATGTTATGTTCACACTTTTGACTCTTTATTATGTAGTATGTACACTTTTATTGTTCAATTGTTAGCGGGTACTTTCATTGTTGAATGCTTGAAGGTTTTTCATTGTTCTTGTCAGCAGATACAAACGTTTAATGTATATTTTACACGATCGTTACTTGGTACTTGGCTAGTGAATCTCTAGCTGATAATGTAAAGTGCAGCGGAAGTGAATGTTGAACTTTCCTCAAGATGAGTGCTCCGAACTGTGCTCAAGGGTTCCTTTTACTTACGGAAGGGAGAGCCTTCCGTTCCTTTAGTGAGAGAGTGCAGTGGACACAGACAAAATGGTGAACACTGTGAATGGAGGTGCTGAGACTGAGAGATAGAGAGAGAAGAATACGACACCAGAATGTTGTCAAACCCTCCTTCGAAGGCCCCACTCTCTATGGCGAGAGCGGTCTACTATTGATTGCACAAATCTCTACAATTCTATGGACTTACTGACGATGTCAACGACGATGAGGACGACGACGAGACGGGTTGAAATTTGAAAACGCTAATGGCTGAAATCTGCAAATCTTTATCTGCTGAATTCTGACTCTACGGCGATGACGACGGCGATGCGACGACGACGCGCTGAAAACGCAGATGCTGAAATCTGCGTTTTTCGGGCTGAATCTGCAAACTTCGGTGAATCTGACTGTGCGGCGAGGATCTGCTGCGGGAAGGTGAGATCTACGAGGTTTGGGGCTTCTACTGCGGTGTCTTGATGCTGAAAACTGAAAACGCTGATGCTACTTGTGGTTCTGTCGCGATGATCTGCAAAACGTTGAGTGGTCCTGCTTATCCAAAATGCTAGGGCTGATTCTGTGCTGATGCAAAAACGCTATGGATCTGTTGTGTCTTGCTGTCGCCAGGGCTGATCTGTAATGCAAAAACGCCAAGGCTTTGTTGATGAAAAATGCTAGGCTTGTTGTTGGCTGAAAACGCTAGGTTTTGTTGCCGGGGAAGGTCTTGCTGAGAAGGTGCCCGTTGAACACTATGTTCCTAGTGTCTCTTTTGCCAGAAAGTGCTAGCGCTAGGGTTTCTTATATACTAGCTTGCTAAATTGTCCTACCCAATTTCCCAACAAAAGTCACTTAAAGATAACAAGTGAAAATTGGCTAAAATAGGGATAATAGATCTATGCACTATAAAAATGCTCCTAATGGAATCTGATGAAAATCTGATGATCATGTTGTGTGCAACCAAAGGATATGCATCTACTCTTAAGTGTCTGGACATGCACGGTCTACGAACAGACTCACAAAAGTGCCAGAACACTTCCTAAGCTAAGCTGACTGAACTGAATTGAACCCTTGTCATGATGTAGCTTGTCCCTCCTTTTCAAAGTGAGGTACTGGTACCGAACTGTATGGTGTCGAGGGAGATCGCCAACAACGTCTAAAATCCTGGAAAGGACCCTTCGCCAGCCCACTTTGATGCGTGGGTCATGCGTTACTTGAACTTCATAAAGGTCTGCAACACTTGCTTCTTTGGGCCACGCCGAAAGCGACACAAAGTCATTTGTGGCTACTTCAATGCTTCAACTTCGTCTATAGTCATGCGTCTACCTTCTTCAAGAATCTCCGAAGCTGAAAATTCCTGAAACCACTTCCAACACAAAAACATGAACATACCCATTCCATGTATAGTGACTGGAAAAATTCTAGTCTTCTTTAAAGATTGTGCAACAATGGAATCGAAACTTGTCTTTCTGATCTAAATCAATCAATTGTGGCAAATCACAATGAAAATGCCGATGCTTGAAGATCAATATTTCTTGTGCTCTTTCGAATACTGTGTCATGCAAAGGAAGCGACATGGAATGTGAATTCCTTGGGTGCAAACATTTCATCTTTTCATGCGTAAGCCGCATACATCCGTGCTCATTCATGAGTGAATCGTGTTCATCATGCAATATGGCATGCCTATGAAAAGGGATCACATAGGACAGTGACTAAAATACAGGAAACCATCACAAATAAAACACTCGAACAATGCGTACTGACTAATCATGCACACACATAATACTTCCTGTGGAGGTTCCTTGGACATCGACTCGAGAGCCAAGATCGGTTCTTCGTGATTGATCGAATCTGCAATGAGGTTAGCTTCACTAGAAAAAGTATCAACTAAACCATCATCCTTGTGAACAATCACATCTTTATCCTACAAATCATCATAATCGTGAATAATCACATCTTGATCATGCAAATCATCATGCTTATCATTATCAAGCAATTCATCATGCTTATCATATCATGCAAATCATGTGTATCGTGCTTTGGAAAAGAAGAGACTGAGAGAGTCTCCTTCTCCTGTTTCTTTTCAATCTTCGCCTGCACAGTAGAAATGAGAGATGAAGAATGAATAACTTGCTCTCCACGAATGACAATGGGAGAGTCACTTTTGGCATTGAAAGTGAACGTATTTTCCGCCCAATCAATGAGAGGGTTATGCTCACGAAACCATGGAATGCCCAAAAGCACATCACATCCTGGAAGAGTCTCGAGAGACTACAAATTTTCTGCGGAAAGACGCTTGTTGAACAATGAACAAAACATCAAGGCACTCTTGCGTGATGAGAGAGTCCATACCGGGAGTGAAGCCCGACACCTCGAAAGGAGATGTCTTGCTAACCTCCAAGCGGGCTCTTTCGACAAGAGAGTCACTAATCACATCATGCATACTACCTGGGTCAAACAATATGACAAAACGCTGACCCTTCACATGACCATATCATTTAATGAGAGACTCATCAATGGGAGGATCATGAGAAACTTGGGTCACACTCATGTTCTCATTTATTGCATTGACAGAGGAAGTGGGTTATGTGGGTTCTTTGAATTCATTCAGTCAAGCTTAGGACATGTTCTTTTGATGTGACCCTTGATGTGACAATGAATCTTCCGACGTGATGTATCCCTAAAATTCCTTGGTCTGCCTTTTCATATGGAGTGAGTTTAGGTTTAGCAATTGTTATTGCTTTACCCTTAGGTTCATTTTGAGTGTTTTTTCTGAGAGACTAAAGGAAGATTGGATAGAAGAAATACCGTTCTTACCGTTATGAGAAGTCTGAGTGCTACTTGGAGAAGTCTTGTTTTTCTTAGGCTTTCCCTTATTGTGCTTCATGTCCTATGCGAAAGCAATCGCAACAGCCTTGTTGAGATCGATTAGATCGAGTACTTCGACATTATACTTGATATACTCGTCCAATCTATAAAGGAATGCCTCCTTGCGCTCATCATCCGATTTGCGCAATTGGGTACCGAGCTGCAAAACACGATTAGAGAAAGACATAACTAGCATACCATTTTGCTTGAGACCGCACCAATCGTCTTTCAACCGTGCTAGGTACTGTGGTGGCATAAACTGCGCCTTGAGCTTGTCTTGGAAGTCGTTCCAATTGAAGGAAAGGGGCGTACCTTCCTCGGCTTCCTCTAGGTGTACGGTCAACTATGCCTCTTGCCATGCATGGTACCAATTAATGGCATCACAGGCAAGGTACATGGCTGCCGTCAAAACCTTGCTATTTCCTGTCTTCTTAGTTGTTGCAAAATAATCATTAAATTGATGCAACCAAGAATGAATAATCGTAGCATCCATCTTACCATCATACTTACTGAACGTGATCTTCTATGTGACGGGGTTGTTAGAGCCCGAATCTCGGCTTGCGCCACGTGATGAACTACCAACATCTTTGGCCGGCTCGGGTTTCGAAGTGAGAACTTGTCAAACCAACGCTTGCATGTGTAGGTCTCTCTGTATCTCACGCTCTGCCTCCAAGGCCGCTCGTCTTTCTTCACGTGCTTCGCGCTCGCGCTCCAAGGCAACGCGATTTGCTTCCATCATCAACTTGACCGAAACCTCCATAGGATTTGGTGCAAACCGTGGCGTAGATGGAAAGGGGGAGGGTCGGAAAAACCTCCTGGTGGGGAAAATTCTTCTTCACCTTCTTCATGATCATCACCTTCATGCAAAGTATCCATTTCGCTTCGGGTGATGACCATACACTGAGATCTTTGGTTCTTAAGTTCACGAGGAACTTGGGTTCTTGTGGGTCTGAGGTTCTTCGGTTCTTGAGGGTCTTGAGGTTCTTGAGGTTCTTCTTTAGCTTGCAATTTGTGTTAGAGAAGGATCTTCTCTAACCCAAGCTCTTCTCTTTCCCGCGGACGCACCCCTTGGAGGCCTTGCGCTCACACCAAGGTTGCTTTTTTCCACCTCACGTCAATTGGCCGGCCACTAAGTGCACGGTCCGCTCTCAATGAGTAAAAAGAGAATCAAGGGAAGACTGGACAAGCCCTTCTTTCTTGGGTTTCCTATCACTCTTCAAAAACACGATTAGGAATCGACACGACCAAGAGGACTTGGGATACATGCAACCGCAACAAGCAAAAAAGAATTCTTGTGGTTCTTTCCATGAGTGATACAGAACACTGTCAAAGCTCTGATACCAATGTAAGGTGCAGCGGAAGTGACGTTGCTCAAGATGAGTGCTCCGAACTGTGCTCAAGGGTTTCTTTTACTTATGAAAGGCTCTGCCTTCCGTTCCTTTAGTGAGAGAGTGCAATGGACACAAACAAAGTGGTGAACACTGCGAATGAAGGTGCTCAGACTTAGAGATAGAGAGAGAAGAATACGACACCAGAATGTTGTCAAACCCTCCTCCGAAGGACCCACTCTCTATGGCGAGAGCGGTCTACGAAAGACTCAAGGGTTTCTTTTACTTACGAAAGGCTCTGCCTTCCGTTCCTTTAGTGAGAGAGTGCAATGGACACAAAGTGGTGAACACTGCGAATGAAGGTGCTAAGACTTAGAGATAGAGAGAGAAGAATACGACACCAGAATGTTGTCATACCCTCCTCCGAAGGACCCACTCTCTATGGCGAGAGCGGTCTACTATTGACTGCTAATCTCTACAATGCTATGGACTTGCCGACGATGTCGACGACGATGAGGACGATGACGAGACGGGCTGAAATCTGAAAACGCTAATGGCTGAAATCTGCAAATCTTTATCTATTGAATTCTGACTCTATGTCAGTCACGACAGCGATGACGACGGACGACACGCTGAAAACGCAAATGCTGAAATCTGCGTTTTCCGAGCTGAATCTCCAAACTTCGGTGGATTTGACCATGCGGCAAGGATTTGCTGCGGAAGGTGAGATCTACGAGGTTTGGGGCTTCTACTACATTGTCTTGATGCTGAAAACTGAAAACGCTGATGCTACTTGTGGTTTTGTCGCGATGAATCTGCAAAACGCTGAGTGGTCCTGCTGATCCAACGCTAGGGCTGATTCTGTGCTGATGCAAAAATGCTATGGATTTGCTGTGTCTTGCCGTCTCCGGGGCTGATCTGCAATGCAAAAACGCCAAGGCTTTGTTGATGAAAAACGTTAGGCTTGCTATTGGCTGAAAATGCTAGGTTTTGCTGCCGGGGAAGGTCTTGCTAAGAAGGTGCCTGTTGAACACTGTGTTCCTGCTGCCTCTTGTGCCAGAAAGTGCTAGTGCTAGGGTTTCTTATATACTGGCTTGCTAAATTACCCTACCCAATTTCCCAACAAAAATTGCTTAAAAATAATAAGTGAAAATTGGCTAAAAGAGGGAAAATAGGTCTATGCACTGTAAAAATGCTCCTGATGAGCTTTGGGTTAGTGACGTTCTGCCACTATTTGTAAACTTCTGTTAACTCACAAAATCTGGTTACAATTAGCATGCAGGCCACATCCTAATAGCTCTTGGTTGCCAAAAGCAAGTGCTTTAACAATTGAGTGCTTCCAAAAGCAACTTGGCCACAAATAATCCATGTAGGGACTCCCAAAAAGCTGTAGCATGTAGCAGCCAAGTCGACGGTCCAAATCAAGCCGAACAAAACTGGTACGTCATCGGTCCAAACAATAGTCCTTTTCCTCAATGGATGGCACATGCCAAGCATCTACAACAAAGGTCGCAAACAAGATTTTGTCCCACACATCTCTCTCTCTCTCTCTCTCTCTCTCTCTCTCTCTCTCTCTCTCTCTCTCCCCGTGTGTGTGTGCCCGTGTGTACGCTAGGATCGACTACTCTTAGGTGCGACCCAAGATAGCCCATACGTTGTTGCACTTATCGTGTGTACAAGTGGGGATAGTGGATGCAAATGCTAATGTCATTGGCCAATGAATTATCACTGGTGGCACTACTACCGCCACTAGTATGGTCGAGGCTACCACCACACTCTTTATTATCTTCTAGCTCAAGCAAGCAGGTCAGTGTTGTAAAAGCATCTTGCGTTGGAGGAGATAATGAAGGAAAGACCAAAAGGCACTCTTTATCTCTTCGCAGTACTTGCATGGCCATAAACTGTAGTCCGCATCTCTTAAGAGGCATTCTATTAAGCGTACGAAATTTATCAAATAAATATTCACTGATCGAGCGATTCAGATGAATAGCTCAAGCAGGCTAGGTCAGGATTTCCATCAAGAAAAGACGTAAGAATCAGAAGAATCAGCAGCCCCCCCCCCCCCCCCCCCCCCCCACCAACCAAAAAAAAAGAGGCTACATACCTTGAATCTTTTTGTCCTGCTGAGGAGGAGGAGGAGGAAGAGGCGAAGAACGATCGGAAGGGGATTCGACAGCGGCGTTGTCCTCAGGAATCGCAAAACTGGGAGCTTGACGCTTTGGCGACTTGGCCGTTAGCACGGCAATGCCCGAGCGTAGAAAGGGAGGTTGTCGCTGCAGTAAGCAACGGGTGGTAGAGAAAGAGGGACAAGTAGCAGACACCATGAGCGACATTTCTGGAACGATGTTTGAAGATCGAGTTAAAAGCTGCATGGCTGAGACTCCACACTATCTCGCACGGGCAACTTCAAATGGGATCATAAGGTTGAGGTGATTCGGACCGTAACATGCACATTTGTAAATTCGGGGAGAAAAGTAGATTCACGTAGGCTTGTAAATTCGGGGCAATTCGCACCTCACGTCTTGAACCCGCGACTTCCCCACGGTGAGCCATGTGCACTAACCACTACGCTCGCATGTGTTCGTTGAAATATAGGGGATTCGAGTATCTTATATCGTAAATGTGAGTCGATTAGTAAATTCGGGCAGACTAGTAAATCCGGAGTGATTGTCAAATCTGACGATCCACGATTGGCGCACCTCGCGTTTTCCTCCTCCACCATTGATCCCATTTGATCATGCCCGTGTCATATAGTGATGAACGTGTCTGAGTGTGGAAAACGTCGTAGGAAATTATCACCAAGTGTGGTCATTTCCACAGAGAGAGAGAGAGAGAGAGAGAGAGAGAGAGAGAGAGAGAGAGTTATGTAACCTTTGATTCTCTCTAATATGTCGCTACGATCCAAAGAAATGCCTTGTTAGTTGAGCGCGATTCCAAGGAAATGAGAAGTTGAAGGGAGAGTATGCATTTCTCAGGTCTCTTCGATGTTAAAATTCTCTTCTTCTTCTTCTGTCGGTCTCTCACGAAGCACACCAGGTGGCATATTCGGTGTCTCGTGAAGCATCTTTCGAGAGCAACTTGCGATTTAACCTCTCTCTCTCTCTCTCTCTCTCTCTCTCTCTCTCTCTCTCTCTCTCTCTCTCTGCGCCCCAGCTCTCATGGGAGGATGAGCAACCACGGGTGCACAATAACATAGAACAATGAAGGTGATTGAGAGATGGAGCGCCGTAGGATGAGCAGTGGTCAGGGGGGGGGGCAGGATTCTCTCACGAGGGAGGTATGAGGGGGGGTCGTTCAGGTTCGCAGAGAGGGAGCAGTGGAGACGTGAAGGCGTGAGAAGCTCTGTCTGTCGCTAGCGGGAGGGGAACAGGGGAGGCGCAAGAAGGCAGTGAGGAGAGGTGGTGTAGAGGGAGGAGGGTGCAACAGAGCTGCTCTCTCTCTCTCTCTCTCTCTCTCTCTCTCTCTCTCTCTCTCTCTCTCTCTCTCTCTCTCTCTCTCTCTCTCTCTCTCTCTCTCTCTCTCTCTCTCAGGCGCTGCAGGTGGAGCGCATGCATGAGCAACAGAGGCGGTAAAGAAGGGCGGGTGTAGGGGAGAGGTCTGATGTGGAATTCTTTTAACGGGGGTAGGGGAGAGTATATCGGGGCAGCATCCAGAGAAGAAACTGAATTTCTTTACTAGTTTGCCAGTATGTATAGCAGTGTGTAAGAAAGAAGGGGGGGAGGGGGCTTGACGAACATATGTAGGAGGCTCCAAGTTGGAGGAGCATTGTTGGAGTTGGCCACGCATCACTGATAGTAGCAAGGGAGGCCGGCGACAGCAGGTGGGGAGGGTCGCGAGAGGAGGGAGACAAGGCGTGAGCTTCAGATTCTTTTATACTTCATTTGCAACGTCGTGAGCACGAAGGCCGTTTACTCAGATGGCTTAGGGCCATCGCTGTGGAGTTGTCAGCGCGCCTTCACCCAGGTTCAATCCCTACAAACACATGCTCCCGTTTTAGAGCACATTCTCCCTTGCTCTTGAGGGAAAGAGAGCCTTGTAAGATTATCTCCAATAAAAATGAGTGAGAGCTAGTATAAATTCACTACGCTTATAGGGGGGAAAAAAGAGAACAGCGAGGGATTTTTTTTGGCTAGGAAGCACGCTTTGAAATAAATGTTAGACGTGTAAAATCTCCCAACATACTAATCTCTTTGGCTACTTGAAAATAGAAGGTGTCTCCCCCCCCCCCCGCGCGCGCGAGTGTGTGTTTGTGTGTGTGTGTGTGTGTGTGTGTGTGTGTGTGTGTGTGTGTGTGTGTGTGTGTGTGTGTGTGTGTGTGTGTGAAGTGGGTTGAAAAGTCTCACTCTATCTTATTGTAGATATAGCAAGAACCACGTACATAATTGTCAATATGTGGGATATAGCTGACACGAGTAGTGCATAGAGGCTATAAGAGGTTGACAATCTCTTAAAATATACACTTAATTCCTGTCTACTCAAATGCACACTCAATTGCATGTCAAACAATGAAAGCTAATTGTCACATTGGTAAGCAAATCATGACAATTCATGAAGCTACCAAGCTCCATTCAGTACCAAACTTATAGGACATGTGCACAGCGTCTAAAGGTCTCAAATCCACGTTTTGACCACTTACAAAAAAAATTGATTACTATCTATAAGGTCTCAAATCCACCTTTTGACCACTTACAAAAAGAATTGATTACTATCTACAGTGTACATGCTTAAGGTCTCAAATCCACGTTTTGATCACTTACAAAAAAATTGATTACTATCTATAGGGTAGATTTGACCTAATCAGTTTTGGTTCAGAATGTACCTACAAACTTGGCCTTGATGGTCCAATACCCCTGCTGTAGCTAAAATGCAGTTTTTATGTTTGAATCTTGAGTTATGAGCTGATTTGTAAGAGGATTAGCGATAATAAATTTATAGAACCATCATGAGAGACATTGTTGTGTAGAGCTTTCACATGTGGACGCAGTACTCGAAAAAGACATTCCACGAGGGAGATACGAGCATTATAAGAAAGATGGAGAGTACACAATGCTCAAAGAAAGTGACATACAATTCATTATCCAAAAACTTTATTAGTTTTCACAAAAATTGTGTACCTTAGCCAAAAGGTTTAGGGTTAAAAACACGATCTCTAAGCCCATATGTGGCTAGAATCACGTCGATACAACGTGGAAGCACTTAGTCCCTCTTCGTTAGGCTCATACTTACACATTCAAACTCAGAACATGACAATTTACTTAAATTAGTGGCTATGAATGTCCAATTTGTTCAAATGAATAGCAAAAATTACAATAGAGCTCGTAGGTGAAGCTATTCTCTCATAAGTTAGTTATGCCACTAACATCCCCCCCCCCCCCCCCCTTGCTCTGCGTCGTATGTGACATAGCTACATATTGGCAAAATAGTGTGTAGGTTGACGGGTTGTGTTCCTCTTTTGCAACTCTTCTAGTGCCTTTTGATAGAGAATGTGAAGTTCCTTTTCATCAAGAATTATAAATTGCATGGTAATCTAGTTCTTCGCCTTGATGGTTGAATAGGCCACAAATCTGGCTTGAAGATTGGAGACAACGGGTCCAAAGTGCAGGGACTCAGAGGTATGGAGGGTGCAAGTGGGGTGTAGCGTTGGTGAGCTTCGAGAGCATGCAAGGGAAGAAGAGGATGAACGAGAGAGAGAGAGAGAGAGAGAGAGAGAGAGAGAGAGAGAGAGAGAGAGAGAGAGAGAGAGAACAAAGTAGGTCGACACCACAGGGAAAAGAAAGACGACACACTATCTATTGATTAATTAGAAATCATAATGTATAGGTAAAACTTTACATGCAAGAAACTCTACTAAACTGTCCTTCCCTGCATGCTATAGAGTGTATACCCACGGATTGATACCACTTGGGCTTGGAAACCTAACAACCCCCCTCAAGCCCAAACCACTGACAACGGACTTGATGCAGACCATGGCAGACTTCAATCACCTAAACTACGAGTAGAAGCCTCCCCCCCCCCCTCTTTTGACAACAACATAGGTGTGTGTGTGCGCGCGCGCGTGTGCGCGGGCACGCGCATTCCCCTTAGACAACTATCGAAGTGAGAACCAAAACTCAGAACCAAACATTAATGGGTAGTCTTACCACTGTTGTGTGACAGTGTCTATAGCCCATACAAAGTTTTTGGCATGACAATAACTAACAACAGACAAGCTAAAAGAAGGCTTTGACTGAAAAGTATATTACAGACAAAAAACTTCTATGGCACTGAACATATAAAAATAGTTCGTGGACTCTGCATGTGTTGGTTGACCAACTTGTTGTAGCAAAACTTTCGATTTGTGCGGTCTTCATCTCCCTTAGGAATGGGAAGCTTAACACCAACAAGATAATCATGTTGATAATGTGTTCTACCATTTCTGTGGCATCATCTAGCTTGTCAATTTTGGAGGCCGGATTGTGTAGCATGTGCTCTTTCATTTGCAACACATACCAAGAGTTCTTAATACGATCACCCCTCAAGGACTTGCTCATACTCTTAGCACTATTAACAACCTTTGTAGGCTTGCGGTATTCAATAGAGTAATACTCGTATGGGAGCTGGATATTAATTGTGAAAGCTTGTTTACCTGCTCGTCCCACTCTTCAATAGGCGCTTTAATACGCACTGCATAGGATTTCTCCAAGGACAGCTTTGGCAACGTTTCAGAATAATGCAAAAATCGGGCATTTTGATATGCAGTCGTAGGCAATCACGTGAAACTATAAGGGGGATGAAGCCATTGAGTGCGTTCTGAGATGCCCTATCTACACAGCATTTTGAAACGCTTCACTGCAAATGCCCTCGCGCATGTCCGCTTGTTGACGCCAAGCCTTGGCAGCGACAGTGTTCTGAAACGCATTGTTTACGCCTTGAAGCTTCACCCGCTTGCAGCCACCTATCAAAACGCGACCCTGGAGCTCTGATACCACGTGAAGGGACTCAAGTCTATGGAGGGTGCCAGCGGGGCGTAGCCATGGTGAGCTTGGAGAGCATGCAAGAGGATGAACAAGAGCGCACGAGAGAGAGAGAGAGAGAGAGAGAGAGAGAGAGAGAGAGAGAGAGAGAGAGAGAGAGAGAGAGAGAGAGAGAGAGAGAGAGAGAGAGAGAGAGAGAGAGAGAGAGAGAGAAGCAGGTCGAAAGGGGGAATCTTGAGGGGGATTGAGGGTGAAAAAAAATGGGCGCCCATGGCGGGCATGGAGACTCGAACCCTCGCCACCACCATGAGAGCCCAATGCACTAACCGCTACGCCCGCGACGGGGAAGTTGACATATGGACAAACCGGCAAATGATAAATAAACGTGGACAGCCCTCCCTGCTTGTCCAAGTTTACCTTTTGGTGTCCTAGTTTACCCCGGCATCCTACGATTGCGCACGTCTTGATCTCCGTGTCCGAACTTCGCTGCCGTGGATCCCACCGCTTGAGCTTCAATAAATCTCCCGTGCCCTTTAGTACTGAGGGTCGCCACCAAAGGGAAAAGAAAGACAACACAATATGTATTGATTAATTAGAAACCATTACATATAGGTAAAACTTTCCATGAAAGAATCTCTACTAAATTGTCCTTCCTTGCATGCTATAGAGTGTGCACCCGTAGACTGATACCACTTGGGCTTGGAAACCCAACACAAAGATCTTTGATCAAAAAGTGAAGAAACCTGTATAAAAGGCCAGCTTGAGTGTTTGCATGTTGTAAGATGGTGAAAACATTAGCTTTGCATAGAACCCGTAGAGAAATTCATTAAAGGATAGGATGGATAGACCATGGCACGAGCCTTTGTTGCCCTCCAAGGATGACATCCATGTTGTACCATAATGTATGTGAGCATCATGCGGACTATCTTTATGATCATAATGCAAGCCAAGTTGGGATTTTTTATTTGTATGACTTGGCACTGGGCACTATGTTGGATCTTTCCTAATATCTTCAAGTGCATTCGTGTGGAGTATCAATTACCTGGGATACTTTGGCAACTAGATTTTTCTCCACCTTGGGTGTGACAAGGGTGAGTTAGTGTCTTGTTCCTTTAGTAGTCTCTCTTTGATGGATTGATGGTGTCAATCTACTTCTATCTTTTTGAAAGTAATATGAGTGACATTGAGGGAGTGTAGCATCCTCTCTTCCCATTGCATGGCTTCTTTCCAAATTTGTTGTGTTTCTTCAAGCATGTTGGCCTTGAGCTCCATATTGGCTACAACATTCAGGATTTGGTGCTCCACAATAGTTCTAGCTTTTGTTTCTATAGGGAGTATCTCTAGCAATTGTACTGACTCACCATTGGGTAAAGTCAACTATAGAGCTTCATTGTCACCCATTGGTGATTCTAGTTTTTCATCTTCCCTTGCCACCTAGCTTTTTATCTCTTGCTAGTATGCTTGCTCCTTATGCATAAAATTGATAGCAAGCTCTCTTTTTTGCCACTCAGATGGATTCCTCTTCTAGTGCCTTTTTTGCCATTGTAGTTATCTGTAGGTAAGGGGAAATTTCATGTAAGTTTTTCTTCAATGTTTTCCTCTTTTGAGCTACACTTGGTGATGACTACATTGAGCCTGCAGATTATAAGCATAGGTTTGTAGTATTTCAGGGTTCCAACACCTATGCATCTCCATTGCTTGAACTTGGATATATCCAATTCAATTATGTTGCTTAAAGATTATCACCAAAACCCATGCAAACATGATGCAACTCAAAAAACCCAACTTTGGATTTTAAAAAAATAATCAAAGCACAATAATAATCACAACTATACTTAGGGCTTGATTTTTGGCAAGAAAAATGAACTTTGGCATTGCACATGGGTTGAGGGCATCATACATAGGTGGAATTCGGCTTTTGAGAAAATTTGGATAAACTGATGCATGGTTTAGGACATCATAAATATTTAATATTTGGCTTTTGGGAAAATTTGGATGAACTGATAAATGCTTGGGATCATCTTTTGAACATAAGACTTTTGAAAGTGGCTAACTATGAAGTGGAGTGCTCTGGCATTCCAAATTCTTTCAAACTTGGTGTGTGGGCTTGTGATGGCATGCTAAAGCTATAGGGGACAAGAAATTATGAAATTGGACTCGTTCTAGCTCTAAAGATAATAACCGTGATAGTTATTTCTTGGCAGTTTTTGCAAGTTTGACATTACACAATGATGAAACATGATGTAATGAATCTCTGAATGTGGTTTTGGTAAAATTTGGAAATTTCTAATTGTCCCTCAGGTTTTGAGTTTTGGAAAGTTGAAGCTTTGGTGCGTTTTATGGTAAAGAGACCAAGTGAAAATGGAAATTTTCACTTTTTCTTAATATATGGCGGCAATGCAACATATCATGATGTGAAGAAGTTTTGGGAAAATGATGCATTTTTTACCTAAAAGATAATAAGCGTGATTATTACCTATGTTACCGTATACATGTGGTAGTGATGTGTGTGAACACACTAGGACCGCTGGGGCATTTTTTCCCTGTTTAGGAGATTTTTTCCCCCGAGCATTGTATATACGCCCATCACTCTAGGGCTATCTATCTTTCTTTTGCACACTAAGTAATACACTCTCTATTGTGTGCCTTGAGCTTCCTTCGTCTTCTCCAAGCTGTGTGTGTCTCTCTGCAACCCTAATTCCAACAATTGGTATCAGAGCAGGTTATGTCCTCGCGGGCTTAGTCGCCAGCTGCTCCAGCACACGCCTACTCACTTTCTCTTATTACAGTGAGGTTTGGCGAGTGTTCGCAGGTCGACAAATATTTCGGGAAAGCTCATAGAGCTTAGTCTGCTCACATTTCTGATTTGGGCTCATCTCGGCCTCCGTTTCCACTACAGGCAGGTCTGCAAAGGCAATTTCGTCATTTTGTGCAGAATTTTTGTCAGTGCCGTTTTCTACATAACAGGTGCCTTACAGTCTTCTACGGTTTGTGCTATATAGCACGTGTTGTTCCTGCTCCGTTTCTCCTATTTTCGGGCAGTTTTTACAACAAGTGCGCATTTACCATGGCTGACAACAACAACACAGATGTGTTCAAGATGTTTGCTGCTGAGGACAGGTTGGATGGGGACAATTACCCTATGTGGGTTTATATGATGCAACATGTTCTTGCGCCAAAGGGTGTTTGGAATATTGTGCAAGGCATTGATGTACGTACTGGTTCTGAGGATGCAGGCGATGTTGAGGATGTTGCAGGTCTTGCTGCAAGGATTGCTGCTATTAGAGTTATTTTGCCTACGGCAGAACAAGCTCGTTGGGATGTAAAGGATGCGCAGGCTCATGCATTGATTGTGTTTTCTGTGAAGCGCACCATTGTTCCTCACATCTGTTCAGCAAAATCTGCAAAATAGGCTTGGGATATTCTAGCAGGTCTTTATGCAAGCCGCAATGAGGCCAAAATTGCTTTGCTGCGTAAAGAGCTGGAGTCGAAGATTATGCATGAGGAAGATGATATGGACACTTTTCTTGCTGGTGTCAAGGATATCAATGAGCAACTTATTTCTGCAGGTGAAGTCATTTTAGACAGTTCCCTTGTGCAGACTATTCTTGATGCCTTACCAGATTCTTACCAGACTTTTGCTAGTACTTGGAGACTTATGACCCAAGGAAATCCTGAAGTTGTCAAGTTTGATGCATTATGCACATTGCTGTTGCAAGAGTCACTTTCCAGAAAAAACAGGACTAGACCGTGCAATTGAAAAGGCTTTTATTGCTTCTCAAAGAAAGGGTGGTAACAACAATGCAGCCACTTCTTATGGTTCTGCTGCTGCGAGTGGTAAAAATTATGTTCCTAATGCTTCTGCTGGCAGCAATTCGTCTGGAAATTCTGGTGATAAGGGCAAAAAGAAGATGCGTTGCCATTATTGTAAAGCTAATGATCACTTGATCAAGTCATGTCCTAAGTTGAAGGCCAAAGAGGCTAAGAAGAAAGAGGGTGGTTCCACTGCAAATATTGGTTCCACTACAAATGCAGCCATTGTTGAGTCTTCTGTGAAAGGAGACCGTGTTGCTGATGTTGATGCAGAATGGGCTTTTAGCGCAGAGTGCACTTACAATCCTGCTGTCTATTATGCATGCTTGTCAGTTGCTGCATATTCACATGTGTGGTATTTCGACAGTGGTGCTACAAAGCACATTACCTCACATCGTGAATTCTTCACCTCTCTCGAGTTTGTCCCTCATGGGAATTCAGTCACTTGTGCCAACAATGCCTCTTATCCGGTTCAGGGAGTTGGAAAGATTGTGCTTACTGCTGCAAATGGCACTTTCTTCACACTTGTTGATGCACTTTATGTACCTGGGATCAAGAAGAATCTCTTGTCTGTATCCGCACTTGCTAGACTTGGACTTGTAGTCAAATTTGTGGATGACAGATGTACAGTTCATGATCTCAGTTTCGGTGATGAAATTGTTGCATCTGGCCTTTTGTGCCGTGGGCTGTATAAGCTCACTTTGTATGACAAGTGTGGACAAAAGTTTGCAAATGCTGTTGCAGATTCAAGGGCTATTTCAGATGCAAAACTTTGGCATGCACGTTTTGGTCATCTGAATTTTGCTAGTTTGCTGCGTTTGCAAAAATCTGATATGGTTTCTTCTTTGCCGCCTCTTCAAGCACCTGTCAAACATGTTTGTGAAGGCTCTATTTTGGGTAAGATGCAGCGTTCTAAGTTTCCAAATGATGGTTCAGTTAGGGCCACATGCAGGTTGCAGCTTGTGCATAGTGATGTTTGTGGGCCCATGAAAACTCCGTCCTTGGGCAATTACCTGTAATTCATGACTTTCATTGATGATTACTCCAGGCATGCATGGGTATTTCCGCTTAAAGCGAAGTCCGAAGTTTTTATGTGCTTCAAACAATTTCTGGCTATGGCTGAAAATGTCTCGAAATGTACTATGGGCACCCTCCGTTCCGATCGAGGGGGGGAGTATATGTCTCATGAATTCAATGCATTTCTGGCTAGTCGTGGGATAAAACACCAATGTACAATGCCTTATACACCTCAGCAAAATGGTGTTGCTGAGAGGAAAAACAGGTTACTTACGAAAATGGCACGATGTATGGTCAAAAGTCAAGCTTTGCCGCATTCTTTTTGGCTTGAGGCCATCATGTGTGCCACTTATGTATTAAACAGGTGTCCTACAAAAACTTTGCAGTCTATTACTCCATATGAAGCATGGCATGATAGAAAGCCTTCTATTGAGCACATGCGTTTTTGGCTGTTTGGC
Source organism: Adiantum capillus-veneris (assembly GCF_014529385.1). Taxonomy (NCBI): domain Eukaryota; kingdom Viridiplantae; phylum Streptophyta; class Polypodiopsida; order Polypodiales; family Pteridaceae; genus Adiantum; species Adiantum capillus-veneris. Next base: position 4,376,550 of record NC_140959.1, read on the forward strand.
ATATGCTTTGTTGCCACAAACATAGTGCAGAAAATTGGATGATAAGGCTGTCAAATGTAATTTTTGTTGGTTATAATGCTGAAAGCAAAGGTTACAAGTTGTATCATCCACAAACAAAACATATTCTGGTTTCACGGGATGTAGTGTTTGTGGAAGATTCTGTTTAGCCCTTGCTGTCATGTACTAGAGACAGTAATGTAAGCTCATAGGACATTTATGACACTTTGTTGCCTCTTTTCAATGGTGGAAATATGAATGTAAGTTCCAATGAGGCAAATGTACAGCCTATGGGGGTTTCTGAAAATGTTACAGATCAGCCTATTACTGATGCAGATGTACATGATGTACTTGATGAGGAAAGGGCTGAAAATGAGCAGGCTAGAGGTATGCCAAAATGGCTGGTGCACACTTTGCGCGACAGTAAATTGGATGCACCTTTGTCTAGTCGTACTCATTCAGGCTCTCGCCATGCATCTTATGCATCACATTGTTATGCTTTGGTTGTGTCTAGCTTACATGATGTTGAGGAGCCTCTGTCCTTTGATGAAGCACATAATTCAGAAAATTGGATGGCTGCCATGCAATCAGAATATGATGCACTTATAGAAAATGACACATGGACTTTATGTGATTTGCCTCCTGGCAAAAAGGCCATTGGTATGAAGTGGGTTTACAAGTTGAAACGCAAGCCGGATGGTGAGATCGATTGCCATAAGGCTTGACTTGTTGCAAAGGGTTATGCACAACAAAAAGGCATAGATTATGAAGAGACTTTTGCTCCCACTTTGTCGTATGACTACTGTGCGTTTTCTATGTGCATTGGCAGCTTATTTTGGTTGGGATGTACATCAATCAGATATTGTTACTGCTTTCTTGAATGGTGACATATTTGAGGAAGTTTATGTAACGCAGCCTCGCGGTTTTGTCATAAAAGGACAAGAGGACAAAGCGTGCAGATGTAAGAAGGCTTTGTATGGGTTGAAGCAATCTCCTCGTGCTTGTCATGAGAAAGCTGACACTCATTTGGTGAAACAAGGCTTTCGTAATAGTCCAACAGAAAGCAAATTGTATGTAAAGCGTGAGGGTGATGTACTTCTCATTGTGGTTCTTTATGTCGATGATTTGTTGATCACTGAATCAAATGAGAGACATATTGCTGAATTTAAGGCTGATTTGAATGCTACTTTCAAGATGAAAGATTTGGGGTTGTTGCATCATTACTTGGGTATACAGTTTAAGCAGTGTGATGGTGGTATTGCCTTGTGTCAGAAAAGCTACATAGAGACATTGCTATGTAAGTTTGGACTTGAGGATTGCAAACCTATTGCCACTCCCATGGAAACACGTTTGAAGTTGAGTCTTCATGATGCTCGCGATCCTGCTGATGTCACTCTTTACCAAACTGCAGTTGGCTGCCTCATTTATGTATGCAACACGAGGCCAGCTATTCATGTTGTAGTCTCACAGGTCAGCAGATTTATGCATAGCCCAGGGTCTAAGCATTGGTAGGCTGTCAAGAGGATTTTCCGCTCCCTTAGTGGCACTTTACATCTTGGCTTGTTTTATCCCAAGGGGGGATCATTGCCGCCAGAATGACATGCTTTTTCGGACTCAGATTGGGCTGGTTGTTTTGACACGCGAGTGTCCACAAGTGGTTTTTGTTTCATGCTTGGCAGTTCATGTATATCATGGTTGAGCAAGAAGCAACCTACTATGGCCACTTCGAGTTGTGAGGCTGAGTACAGGGCAGTCTTCACAGCTACGGTTGAGTGTGTATGGCTCAGACGCCTTATGGCTGATTTGGGTGTTGGATAGGACACTGCCAACACTATCTACACTGACAGTCAGAGTGCATTGGCAGTTGCGAGGAACCCAGTCTTTCATGCTCGCACAAAGCACATTGAGGTGCATTACCACTATGTCAGGGAGAGGCTCCCAGCAGGAGAGATCAACTTGGCTTATGTGCCAACACAGGACAACCTTGCAGATCTTTCCACAACGGCATTGTTTTGTGAGAAGCTTGAAGCTTTCCACAAAGCTTTGGGCTTACTCCCCTTTGTGGACTGATCATGTCCTCAAGGCATGGCACTTCCCTTTACTCATGTGCCAGCTCTCGTTCACCGCATCACTCCAGGGGGGATTTGTTACCATATACATGTGGTAGTGATGTGTGTGAACACACTAGGACCCTCGGGGCATTTTTTCCCCCGAGCATTGTATATATGCCCATCAGTCTAGGGCTATCCATCTTTCCATTGCACACTAAGTAATACACTCTTTATTGTGTGCCTTGAGCTTCCTTCGTCTTCTCCAAGCTGTGTGTGTCTCTCTGCAACCCTAATTCCAACAACCTAGGCTTGAATTTTTTTCTCAAAACTGAAACTTAAGGTTACACGCATGCTAACTAGGTTTAGCACATAAACTTTAGCCCTTTTGAACTTGAATTTGAGGACTTGAAGTGGATTCTCCCACTTTGCTCTCTGATTTTTGTGATTTTGTCCTTAACTCTTGACAGTGGTGGTTCTTCTCCCTGTGGAGTGCATGGGCTTGTTCCATAGGTCATATTGATCCGGCCTATCAAATTTTGATAATTTTGGAGTCAATTTGTGATTGTAAAAATGATGCTTTACGCATCTTTGAGCCGTTTTCTAATTCCATAGGAATCATTTGATGTTTTCTCAAACTCCCACTAGGCACATTGTCTATATACTCTTATGTAGAAGCCCCTGGTGAGGTTAGAATCCATTTTTGATACTGTGGAAAAATTGAGATCATTATCTATAGACCCCCCTAGACCTTGGTTAAATGGTCGTATGAGCTTATAGGAGTGTTCTATAGGTTTATGCTACGTTCCATTCAAATTTGGTTCATTTGATGCACTAGAACGATCACTATGGTCATTTTTGCGTCTTTTTATCCCGAACTACCCTATTGACCTATGGTTTGTTTGGACTACCCATTTGACAATCCCACAATGAAACAAGTTTATTAGTAGGTTAGGACTTATACCTTATCCAAAACCGGATGAATGAGTTACCACAACTAAGAGGTAACTAAATGAATGACCAATTTCCAGATTTTTTGAAGGTGCTAGAACATATAAGAATACCTCTTCTTAACTTTCGTGAAAGTGACTTGCCGACATTTCTCATCAATATACTTATTTTATCTATCTTAGTGACGAGCAATATTCAGCATATCCATATGATCATGGACGAACTACTAACATGCATCATCATCAGCCAGCTCCATCATAATTGGTGATAGAGGTTGAAAACCATTCATAAGCATGAAGGGACTAAACTTAGTTGAAACATGCTTTGCATCATGATAAGCGAACTCTAAACTAGAGAGGTAATATTCTCAATTGGATTGCTTCTCAAGAATGTATGCTCTTAGCATATTCTGTAGCATTTGATTAATACTTGTAAGCTACCATCTGTCTCTGGATGATTGGCAAAGCTAATATTAAGTTGTGTTCCCAACAGTTCGGAGATAGCCCTCCAGAAATGACTGGTACACATGGGTTCACCATTACTCACAAAATTACAACGTAATCTATATAATCGATATATATTGTTAACAACCAACTTGGTTAAAGAGTGGACTTGATTGAAATAAATTCACAAAATTTAGACACAATCTATCGACAAGCACATATATCGAGCCATGACTCTGTATGGTGGTTGGTAGACCCACAATAAATCCCATATAGGTATTGCACATGTGGTGCTAAAAATCTTCATAAGCGATCAGATTCATGAAGTTGCATGCCGATGCAAATATGCCTTTGCTAAACACTAGGGCCCATAACACCTAGAGAGCATGCATTTAGCAAAAATGTATCTAAGCCTGCATTTCCATGACTAATGATTTGTAGTTGCCAATGGTCATGGAGGATGTCATGCTCATAGAATACATGAAAGACGAGGGAATACATGTGTAAATAGCTATTTGAAAAGAACGAAATACTTCCCCCTGCATTTTTGAGATAGCCCTGCTAAAACATTTGGACCATAATAGAATGTAAACATAAATCACGTTTAAGTACAAATAATGAAAATGTTTCATTAACAAGACATAGCCTTGCTATATGCGTAATATGAATGCAAAATTTCAACCTAAAAGAATGAAACAACCATCCGTTAATGTCGTTTATAGTACTTGTTACATTAATGAGTCTTACTAGATATCTGAATTTTTTTGGCCACTAAAACTATTCGTGATATCATGTGCTTGAAATGTTCCAATAAATGGATTTGACTAGCACCCAAGGACTCTATTGTGATACAAAATTGGGGCAATAGGCACCAATTTCAGTCCCAGATACTCATATTCTCCACATGTGGAATATGTCTCGTATATTGATATTAGTAAATGTGATATCCATCAAGTATGAGAAGTACTTGTGTGTGGAGATAACTGAAAATACTCAGTGATAGGAGTGAAAGGATCCTTATAAACCTTGCTCGACACTGACTGTAGGAATGATCCTTGTTCACCCTTGTAACAGATCCTACTTGTGTCAAATCCAAGTAGTCATTCCCCCAATCCTGGATTAATTGAACGTGCCTCATAAAAGGTTGTCTCAAAATGATTTTTTAGTTTAGTTTATTTCCCAATTCTACAATAAATAGCAAGATTACTATCACATTTTCCTATAATCACATTGGTTCTTCAATGTGATCATTTGCCTGTTGCATTTCCATTCTTGATTGCCTTATTGTTGGTCTACCCCGCTTCCCATACAGTTGTGGTGGCTATGGAGATGCCAACCCCACTAGCACCAAATCTCATTTTTTATCTATTCAAATGATTTTTCTCTCGCTAGAATTGGCCATTCTAGTGAGAGAAAATAAAAATAGTAGAAGGGCCAACTATGTACAATCGGCAAAAAGGAACGTGTTTGTGAACTAGAGAGTTCCAAAATTTGAATGCATTCTTCATAAGTGCCAACGGAATTCAATAAGGATTCAATTAGGATTCTATGGGGCGAAGACGGGATATTAGCGAGTCCAAAAGGTCTAAAACCTAGAGCTATGTGGAGATAAGTGAAGGATAGTCAAAAGGTGGGAGTGGGAGCCAAGGTGTTATTATCGACACTTGCCAACCTAGAGCTATGTGGAGATAAGGGATTTGGTCCACAAGTCTCCCCATGCAAAAGAGAAGGTGAGACCAGTAGCTCTAGAAATAGAAAATTGCTTTTACAAGACCTAAAAAAAGAAGGCGAATCTATAAAAAGGGCATGAGCGGCTTATTAAAATTGACGTGATGAAAAAAGTTATAGTTCATATGTTTTCATTTGAGGACCGCAAGAGGGAGTTTTCTTCGTTTTTTTGTAAGGCTGCATTGAAAAGAGGAGGGAAACTTTTGTCTTCATGTCTCATGAAGCTCCATGCAATCCTCACCAAAAAGAATCTCTCCATGCTCTTCTCAAGGCTTGTCCTCTCTCTCTCTCTCTCTCTCTCTCTCTCTCTCTCTCCCCCCCCCCCCCCCCCCCCCCCCCCCACACACACACACACGTCTCTATAGCTATGGCTTCTCAAGTTTATACACGATTAACTATGTAGGTTACTACTTCTTAATGCTTACATATCTTCTTTCCAACCTTATTCTTGCTTAATCCCCGTAGATCCTATCACGTGTGATCCTTGGGATTGAGTTCAACAAGGTGTTTTAAGTGAATAGTCTAAACACAAACACTGCCAAATTTTAGAGCTTTCATCTCTTCAATTTGTAGAGTTAAAAGTGAAATTAGCCAGTTGTATTGATCAAAAGATCTTCTAAAGAAGAAGAATTAATTAAGACAAAGTCCTTTTGGAGGGGGTCGGCTCCAAAAAGTCCGGCCCTCAACTGGTGTCAAATTATTCTCTTCCTCTTTCTTGCAGTTTCGATACATGTATGTGATGTGTGGTTGAATCTAAGTTAATGCATGCTTTGCAATTTTCATGCTTGAATATGCTCAATATTACACAATTGATTGATTACACTAGTTAATCTATAAATTTTGTTGCACTTTAATCCCAATTCTTTGACACCGACTATCCAATATTCGCATGGTTTTGACCTTGTTATACTCCAAAGGAAGTGTTGTATTCCCGTTATTTCCTATAATCTCCCACCGTGTTCATCGGAATAGATCTAACAAGTTTATCTCAAAATTGTTCTTGTTTCAACTTTTTGATTTTTTTCATCGTTAGTCCAATGATTCTCATTTTATCCAATCTTTTTTGCAAATCTTCCCATAGATATCGTTTGATATTCAACAATTCACCCAATGTGATGGTACACTATATGGTTGTTGATATGTTGACCAAAGATTTTCCACTTCTAAGGTTTGCTTTGCTTGTCTCAGTTTTGGTGTCCTACATACCAAGGATCCTTATTTATTTCCACCTAGGCCTGAGGATATAATTTTGAATGTTTGGGCTTTGAAGAGGCTTGACCGTTTTGATCCCCAATCTCCATACAAAAATTGTCCCTCCAATTCCGTAGGTGGATGATTTAGCCATACTTCTTCAATTTGAGCCAATCTCAAGGTGAGGCTTCAATTTGAGCCAATCTCAAGATGAGGCTTCCATTGTTAACCTCTCTCACTTTTTTCGATAGGTGTTCATGCCAATCTTCCTCCACTAGGGGAATTCCCTCTAGCCCTTCTTCACTATCCGAAACCATGATTCAAGTTTCTCTTTTTCAACTAAAGCCTCTCATAGTTTCTTAGTGTCTCTCGTCTTAATTGGTCTCGATTTCATTTTGTCTTTTGTAGGATTTCCAATTATTTCAACTTTTGGTTTTTGTGCTTCAAGCATTGTTTATGTGATTCTCACTAGATTCTGATAGGATTTTAGTTTAGCTGCTTCCATATCAAGAGTTGAATAATTCTTCCGTTTGGTTTTCATGGTTTGACCCGTTTTCAATCCTGTTTAAAAGGCTTCCAAGGTAGTGTTGATGGGTTCATAGAATTTATCCAAAAGTATTGAACCGCTTGAAAGATTTTGGGAAATCATTTTTCCAATGATCATCTGATCCACAATTATGACAATTTTCCATTCTCAGTTTAGGCATAGGTTTCATCATGGATGGCCTAGCCCCTTGGCTGGAAATAAAGTACATAGGTTCTAGTCCTTGGTGTGCCCAATAAACTGGTTCAACCATGGAAGGTGGTGCTTGATTATCCTTCACTATCACGGTAGAGGAACTAGCCTTGTTATAGGGCGTAATGTGTACTAAGGCTTGCTCATTCACTTGTCCCTTAGGATGCACATACTTGACTCGTATTACATTAATTTCTTGGTAGTGGTGGTTGCTTTGCTAGTATAGGTTGTGGTATCTCCATCGTCATGGGTGACTTTTGCGTTTGGCCCATGTTAAGTGAATACATATACATAGGTTGTCCTTGTGATCTCATTGGCATGTATTGAAATTTTTTGTCATACTTTGGTCAATAATAGTACTCGTTTGTCTCAGGATTTTCTACTTTTCCTTGATAGCATGCCATTTAGGTAGCCTTGTTGTTTGTATGGGTTGCCTTTGTGATGGACTTTGTACTAGCCCTATCATTGGTCTTCTTTGCATGATGTTCATCATGTCATTCATATGCTTGAGCATGTCCTCTATGGAATCAAGAGGATCTACCACAATTGGTCCTACTTGTGCTTGCACAATAGATGTAGTCTTCTCACTTTGAGTGTCTTTTACAATGCTCTCTTCATTGAAGATTTCATAGTTTTCTCCTAAGTCTATCGCATCAAGAATGCACGCTTCCAATGTTGTGTGTTTCCTGCTATGAAGCATAGCATGCAACTCTTTATTGAGTAGACCTTCGAGAAATAATGAGAAGTATTTCCTCAGCTATAATTTTTAACTACGTGTATCTATCAATGTATTGTCTCATTCTACTCACACAATCTCTCACATATTCTCCTTGTTTTTAGTTAAATCTATATCATGCTATGTTTGATTCCCATTTTTGAGCAAGCATCAATAAATCTCTTAGCCAAAGTTGTTAAGTTTGTAATCGATCCAAGAGATATGGTTTGAAACCAAGTTAAAGCCTTTTTCTCTAAGGTCATTTCGAATCCCTCAAATTTAGTGTGAAAATTAGAAATTCTCTTTACTTTTAGCATTTGCCTGAAGCTTGTTAAGTGGTCATATGGATCCCCAAATCCTTGACCCATTTTTGAAAGTTCTGACTCTTTGATTATGCTCAACGCCTACTCTCCTGGCCGGCGGTCCACTATCTAAGCCTTTAAACGACCTACTTGGTAGAGGTGACTCATGTAGCCCTTTATTGGCTCTAGTGTCACCCAATTTTTCTTATTTAAGGTGGTTTTTGCTCCTCTCGTCGAGGTTTCATCCCTAAGGTGAGATCCATGGGCTATACTACCCCGTTGATCAGCCATATTGTCAAAAGATCTTTTCGTTGGTCCAAATTTTTGTTCTATTCTAGGCCCCATTCTCATGATCATATCCCTGATTGAATAGCACTAATATTTGGTCTATTCTACCTCTCTAGGAGTCATCATAAAAAAAAATTTGTTAGAATAATTATTGTCAAAATCAATACTAAAACAATCCCTTAAGAGGTGCATGAGAAGGTTTACTCCCTAATCTTAAATATATAAATGATCTTCAAGGGTGTTAAGTGTCTTGGTTTGGCATGAGCTATCCATAGCAAGTCTCTAGCATTGTTTTCCCCCCAATAGTAGACTCCTAATCGAGGGTTATCAATCGAGATACACTTCAATGGATTTATATGAACCTGATCGTAACCTTCCAACTAAAGCACCCGTGGTCCTTCCTTGGTGGTCATATTTAGAATCAATGTATTGACTTGCAATCCCCATTTATCCACTGTGTATGGATTCACAATTTTCAAGTACTGTGTTTTGTTTTGTTCCATGTAGACGGTTTCTTATTTGTTGGCCCTAACTTCCTCTTCAAAGTCAACACTCGTCAATTTGAACCACAAACTCCTTTTTTTTGGATCCAAATAAATATGAACCCCATGAGTGTTGGTCTTATAGAAGGTTAGGATATGCTTAAATCACAACAAAGTTCCAACAATTGGATGGGTGGAAAAGGAAGACATATCTCAAGTCAAGTCGGAGCAATAGTTTCTAGTGGTCCCCCCTTGATTATCATCACTTCAATTGACACTTCTGCTTTCTTGGTTAGATATGTGATTTTCTAGTATATGGCCCGATCTAATGGAATTGAACACCAATACCAAGCCGATTCAGTTGTCACAATTCTCCTTGTTTGAACTGCTTCCCAGTCCCAGTCTGATTTCACCAAGTACTACAATACCAAGCGATATGCTAGTCAGTCTATCAAATGTAAGCATATACAATGAATAATGGTCAAAATTTTTGGTCCCAAATTGAAGAAATAGCCAAAGGACCAATCTATAACCTTCAATCTCTAAAAACTCAGTTTCTAGTAGCAAACACTATCCAAATGACTCCAAATTTTTCAAGCTACCTGTGGAATAAGTGCTCTACTCTTGGCAACAAATATTTTTCTCTATGGATGGTAGAAGATAATAAGCGCAATTATCATCTACTATTGACCCCGAAAAACACCGTTTTACACTTTTGATAACACCCATTGGTTAATGATGTGATCTAAAAGCTCTAAATCAATTTTTAAAGCTACATGTGGAATAAGTGCTCTACTTTTGGCAACATTTTTTTTTTGAATTTTTTCTCAGTGGATCGTAGAAGATAATAAGCGCAATTATCATCTAGTAGCCCTGAAAACCACTTTTTTACACTTTTGAGAATACCCATTGGTTAATGATGTGATCTAAGAGATTTGAATCAATTTTTAACAAATTTGACAAGTTTTATATAAATTTTTACAACTTTTACCAATTTGCAGACTCTAATACAAAACAATTGTTAGTCTTAGACAAATCACTTGAAATTTGACACATGCACTCTATTGCTATCCTTTCAAGAAAAATATAAGAATCTTGTGTTTTGGAGCAGGGTATAATAATCAAGATTATTATCTCTTGACCTAAAATGAATATTTTTTTAAAAGTTTCTTGACCCACACTAGTTGTACACACTATGAATAGATCACTTGATATGTTTCACAAGGTTTGGATCAATTTTCCAATTTCTAGTCCATTTATTGCAGCTGATGTTGGATTTCAAAGAAAATTTGGTGCACTTGGCACTCAGTAGCTCCCAATGAAATCAAATTTGAAATATAAGCTCAATACATTATGGCCTAGCATATGGTATGCTCAATTGATGAAAATTTTTCAATTTTATAATTGGAGATAATAAGTGCGATTATGCCCAGATTTACGAAATTTTCAACTTTTGATGGTTCCCACACTTAGTACAAAGTATTTTAAGTCCTCTCAACAAGTTTCAACAAATTTGGATCAGATTTGATGTACTTACCTCCACTTACCAATTAATCAGAGATGGAAGTAGATTTAACATCAATTTTCAAATCAAATGAGCTCAAAAATACTCGAGCCTTCACAAAACTTCTTATACTTCACCTTGGTAAGACAATCCTTGACCCAAAGCTCAATTTCAACTTCAAACAAAAAAACAATTATTAGCTATTGGTATGAAATTGCACTTTGACTAATTAGGTCTTTTACAATGTATTTCAAGTACTTTTGATACAAAAAAATCAAATTTGCATACATATATCACACAAGAGTTAATATATCTCTTTTTTGGCAAACCTTTGAAATTTTTCTTCAATGCTGGTTTAAGCTTACCACTGTGCTTCTATAGATCCTCTAAGATGAGTATTTAACTTGCACCACTGTTTAGCGATCTTTTGAACGTACCTTAGGAGTCTGCAATCTAAAACCCTAAAAATCGATAGAACACTCATTGATGATCCCTTAGAGAGAGATGGATTGGAATCCCAACATTATGACTACTTAACCTACTCCTAACCAAAACACAACATGGGTAGTCGAAAGTGTCCACAAACAATAACTTTTTTCTTGTTTTTTATGAACTGAGTGTCAACTTTTAGACTCTGACATAGTCTTACTCATCAAGGACTAAAAAAAAACCTAACCTATACCTACAATGCCCTCTACAAGTACGACTACTCCCAAGTCACCTCTACACAACTCAAGATGACACTCCTCAACTATGTGATTTCTAAAAGATGATATTGTTCTCCAGGGAAACTTAGAGGAAGTGATGGATAATGATATCCAAGAATTGAGGTTTTCCATAGTTTAGGTCACTTCATCCCCAAAAATAGTGCCAAATGTTTGAGGTGGGATGTCAATCCTCATTCTATCTTACTGATGATATAACAAGAACCATATACATAATTGTCAATCCACGGGATGTAGTTGACACAAGTGTGTGGAGGCTACACGAGGTTGTCACTCTCTTTAAAAACACACGCAATCCCTATCTACTCAAATACAACACTCACTTGTATGTCAGACAATGAAAGCTAGTTGTCACATTGACAAGCAAATCATGACAATTCACTAAGTTACTAAGATCCAATCAGTACCAAACTTATAGGATAAGTAGACAGAGTCTAGACATACATGCCTAAGGCCTCAAATCTACTTTTTAACCACTTAAAAAAAATGATTATCATCTATAGGACAAATTTGACCTAATCAATTTTGGTCTTGAATGCTCTAGAAGCTTAGTATTGATGTCCCAATACCCCTCCTATCGCTAAAATGTAATTTTTATGCTTAAATCTTGAGTTATGAGCTTATTTAGCAAGAGGATTGTGACGACAGATTCATAGAACCATCACAAAAGACTTACATTGTTGCATAGAGGTATCATCTATGGACTTGCAGAAGCAAACCACACTCCGAACAAACATTCCACAAGGGAGATACAAGCATCAAAAGAGAGAGGGAGAGTATAGAGTACCTAGAAACAATGACACAATTCATTATCCAAAAACTTTAAGATTTTTTTACATAAATTGAATTTTATACCATACCCAAAAGGTTTTAGGTCAAAAATAAATGATCTCTAAGACCATATGTGCCTAGAATCAAGTAATACAACCTGGAAGCACTTAGCCCCTCTCTATTAGGCTCATAATAACACCTAAGCTCAAAAAATGACAATTTATATATATTAGTGTCTATGAATGTCGAAGTTGTTCAAATGAATAGCAAAGATTATAATAGGGTTCATAGGTAAAGCTATTTGATCATAAGTTAGCTATGCTGCTAACACACTTTCTCTCTCTCTCTCTCTCTCTCTCTCTCTCTCTCTTCTTCCTGTGTAGCATGAATAGGAGAGGGAATACTGGTGTATGTGAAAAGCAAGTGGAGGGGATGACCTGCAACAAAGCTTCATGGGTCACAAGGGAGCTAATAAACTCGCCAATTTTTTATTTTATTTTATTTTGGGGGGAGGGTAAGTAGGGAGTGAGTAAGGAGGCCCTCTTCATTTTTATTTTTATATACTTCTATAAACAAGTATATTCAAGGGGCAAGGCACCTACTAATGAGGGAAAAAGGTGGGGCAAGATGTACTCAAACACAATGTGTGTCTCTGTGTGTTGGCAATATGTAGAAAGGGAGGGGGGGGACACTACCCCTCGTATGACTAGGGAGGCATCTTCGTAGGTTGCCCCTTGTATGATTAGTCAGGCCTCTTTGCAGGCTATCACTGATTGGGGGGGGGGGGGGGGGGGGACACTACCCCTCGTATGACTAGGGAGGCATCTCCATAGGTTTCCCCTTGTATGATTAGTGAGGCCTCTTTGCACGCTGTCTCTGATTGGGGAGGGGGGCACCCCTTGTAGGGTATGAAGAGGGCACAGATGGAAAGGAAAGCCTATATATACTTGGGAGAATCAAATGATGGTTTTAGGTAGATACTTCTATATTATTGTTTGCTAAACCTTGAGGTTGCAAAACCCAAGAAATTTTACACTCATTTTTTGAGCTCTCTCTCTCTCTCTCTCTCTCTCTCACACACACACACACACACACACACACACACACACACACACACACACACACACACACACACACACACACACACACACACACACACACACACACACACACACACATTCTAAAAAATACTATTGATTATTCATTAAACAAGGTTTTATTTATGGTGGCCCATCTTAAATTCTATAACATTTCTCAAGCTTGTTTACTAGAAGCGTGCAGAGAATATATCAGGAGAAAATCGAAAAGTTTACATCAAGACCCCAAGGAGAAGGGGGGGATATCATAAAGTTTAGATATAGAAAGACCTTTTAAAAGCATATACATAGGGGGACTTTTATTTGGTAAGTCAAAATAACAAGTGATTAATGTTATGTATCATAAGATTCATCCCTCACAAAAGCACTACTAATGAGCTTCCAGTGGTGGCCAAGAAGAAACAATATTAGAGCCCTTGCGCATGATGCATTTCAAGGCTCTTTTTGAGGGTCCAAATTACAAGGTTTCCATTCACTTGCTGGGTTTGGCCAACACACATGAAGAAGTTGATATAAAGCCCAATCTTATAAAGCTCAATCTAGAGCAATGCAGTGGTCTCATGCCATTGAGATTCTCCTTTGGATAGCAAAGAAGACAGTTATAGGTACGTCTTTAGCTCTGATCTCTCTCTCTCTCTCTCTCTCTCTCTCTCTCTCTCTCTCTCTCGTGCTGGAAGATTGTCCAAAAAATCCTTTAAACAAGGGTAAAACAGTAGTGAACGTAGTTTCCAGAGATGGCGACATTATTATCTTGGGGGATTTCAATGCTAGGACCGCCCATCACCAGACAATATTTTATGATACCTCAGAGGAGTTGATGCGGGAGCTTGATATTACATAAATGGGCATGTCTAGATTATCACAGGATGAAGAGCACACTGAGTATGGCAGATACTTGACTGATATGGGAACTGCACATGGATTGGCCATTTTGAATGGCTTACAGAGATTCCTTGCAGCTGGTGGTTTTACATGCTTTTCACATTGACATGGCGCTAGTACAGTGGATTATGTTATGGCTCCGCCAGGACTCATTCCTTCCTTTCAGGATTTTGTGGTGGGAACTAGGATGTTGGGATAGCTGTCAATCATGCTATCTTGTCTTTCATTTTATTGTTCCAGTTCAGCACAACTCCATTGGGAGAGGCCTCTACACATACTCAGTATACCTTCACGAGGGAGACAGATCAAGTGTACATTGATGAGATATACATGCAGCTATGCACTCAGGTGCCAGGACGACCATTAGATGAGCTCATCCAGATTGTGATTAAGACGCTACATGATGCAGCCTCAGAGGCTTATCCCCACAGCCAGCCTACACGCACGATTTGGGAGCATGCCTCATGACAATTGGTATGATGAGGAGTGTAGAGAGATGAGGATCAAATTACAGAGAGAGGTGCTCATGGGTACTACTACACATAGACAGTCACAGATTATCTTCCGCCACCTAGTGCGATGAAAGAAGAGGGCTTACCTATCTCAATTAGAGCGTGATCAGTACCACATGTTTATGAGTAAGGACTCTAGTGAAGCATGGAGGCTTTTCAATGAGCACTCTCCACCGCCAGCCATCACTTCCACAGAGACATGGGGGGAATATGCTACATCTCTCTACATAGCATCAGGGCAACCACCTTTGACTACCCTCCAGAGGCATGCCCATAAACGTGTATTTCTTTACTGCTGAGAGGGTAAGGAAAGCCATTGACAAGATGAAGACAGGAAGAGCACATGATCATGATGGTCTGGTAGCAGAGCACTTTATCCATGCCAGAGATATGCTTGCAGAGCCTCTTGCTATGATGTTTGAAAGAGCCATGCATGAGGGTTTCCCTAAGACCTGGGTATGTCCACTATTGTGCCTATCTTCAAGTCGGGAGATCCTATGCTTCGCGGGAATTACCGAACCATCATGGTTGGTCACACTCTGGCTAGGCTATATGCATCAATTCTTCAGCATGAGTTGAGTGGATGGGCAGAGAGGGAGGGCATACGGGTAGCATGACATGCAGGGTTTAGGAGAGGTTTCTCCACTCTTGACCAGATTTTGACACTCAGAGCCATTGTTGAGGAAGGTAGACACCATGGCAGGAGGATATATTGTAGCTTTGTGGATTTCCACAAAGCCTTTGATATAGTGCCATGAGCCAGACTCGTACGCAGATTGCAGGACATGGGGGTGCCCACAGAGCTGATCTGGGGGATCTTAGCTTTATACAGGACAGTGGTGGTAGGACAGGTACGCACTACTTAGGGCATGTCCGACATGGTTCGCTCCACCATTGGGGTGAAGCAGGGTTGTCCCCTATCTCCAACTCTTTTTGGGATATATGTAGATGAGTTTTCAGATTATGTACATATAGAGGGTGATAGAGGTGCCCAGCTTGCAGGGACGTGGATTCCGTTGCTATTATATGCTGATGATATCGTGTTGATCTTCGATTCTCCAGAGGGGATGCAGCGTCATTTGGATGCATTGTATAGATTTGCACGGGACAGTGGATTGTCTATGAACCTTGGTAAGACCAAGGTAATGGTGTTTAACACCACGATGCAGTGGGTAAGGAGGTCTGCCCCCACTTTTACATATGGTCGAGAGACTGTGGAATATGCAGATACATACACTTATCTTGGGGCGATTTTTAGTGGTCCAGTATTTTCCCTGAGGCGTGCAGCAGATACGCAGTTGCAGCATTGGGGAGACTTGAGAGGATATGTTCGCAGGTTCAGTTCTAGGAACCTCGGACAAAGCTTTGGCTCTTTGACACTTTTGTCACTTCGGCCATGCTGTACGGAGTGGAGATATGGGGCCCCTTAGCTGATCACCATAGCAGAGCTGGCAGTACTGATGGATGGAAATGTATGGAGAAGCCCTTGGTGTCTATGATTTCTCGGATGATTAGGGCCAAGGCCTCAGTACCACATGACATTGTTAGGGCGGAGCTCGCTGCTCCTCCATTGGTAGTGGAGGCACTCACTCGATCAGTTTCATTTATGCATAGCTCTTGGGCTCTCCCCAGAGACAGATATGCTCGATTAGCACTTGAATCTTCGCGACAGCTAGCATTGCAAGGAGATAGATCATGTTGGTATGCAGAGATGGCATCTTGGTTTTAGTTACATGGCTTTTGTATGGATTGACCAACCCCATTTCAATACTCTCTGGATGCACCCTCCACCTCCCTCACTAGGGCAGAGATTACTAGGCTCATCAGATAGGACTTGATTCAATTGGATACGAAGAGGACATGGATACAACCTACACATGAGCTAGGTAAGAAGACGACTTTCTATAGAGAGCATCTTCTCCAACTCACAAAGGATGGTTTTATGATCAGACCAGGATACATGGACACTCATTTATCCCACGGGATCCGATGTGCTATTTGTCAAATACAAACATCCTCACATCAACTAGAGATCGAGACAGGCAGATTTAGAGGAGTACCCACTGAGTCCAGGATTTGTCAGGTGTGCCAGATAGAGCCAGAGACAGAGCTACATTACATATGTCACTGCCGAGTATACTATGAGATACGAGGCCACTTTCACTGTCTATTCAGAGAGGGTTTTGGGCCACTTTCTAGAGTCATGAGATATCAGGATCAGAGATGCCTTGAATTATACTTACTGGAGATTTGCAAACACAGAGGACCTCTTGAAGAGGGGCACAATGAGAGAGATCCAACAACAACGAAAGATTACAGATTTCTTTCAGTCACAGATAGAGGAGTCTGAGCAGCCCCAACAACATAACAACACCAGAGGCATACTGCTTGATCGGGCGATAGAGCTGGGACGGTTCCGTCGCCCACGGATCAGGAGGCCCTCTTGACATCAACGCAGACTGCGACAGAGGATCCATACCATATTGGTGCGACATAGGAGCCGTCCCGGCATAGTGCCTACCTTGGAGGACATTGAATCTCTATAGCCTTTTGGATACTGATGTATATGTATATGATGCCTCGACTGTCAAAGAGCTCCATTCTATCAGCTCACCCCTTTGTATTCCACTCGTATCAGCTTTCACCCCACCCCTACCCACTATTTTCTTTTCAGCTCTTTGTACTTTTTGTACCCAGACCTGGTATTAGATTCACCACATGTAACCTTTTGGTCTCATAGGTCATTTTGGCCTTTTGAAGACATAACTTGTAATTTTTCTATCCAATATATGCGTAAAAGAGAAAATTTTACTAAAAATAATAAGCAAAATTAAGGTTTTAGGCTTCTTCTAATTATCTCTGGTTATTCTAACAAATAATTACTAGATTTAAATTATTGATAATTATTCTAACAAATAATTATCAGATTTAAATTATTGGTATTTTTCCTAGATAGTTTTCTAAGTTTTAAGCCTAATTTTAGCATTATTTTAGCTTAAAATTGGACAGCTGATGGCAAAAAATGGTAAAGCAGGTAGAATTTATAGTTCTCAATGATACCCAATGCAATGGAATTGGTCTATTAACTTGAGAGTAGCCAAAATTAGAGAGAGTACTTTTGTGAAATTACTTTGTGTGCATATCGGGTTACATTTCATTTATTACATCTCTCTCTCTCTCTCTCTCTCTCTCTCTCTCTCTCTCTCTCTTGCGCGCTAACGTTTAACAAAACTCCTTAAATATAGGTGTCTTTAAAATATTTCCTTCTTCTTCTTCTCTTCTCTTCTCTCTCTCTCTCTCTCTCTCTCTCTCTCTCTCTCTCTCTCTCTCTCTCTCGCGCGCGCGCGCGCTAACGTCTCACAAAACTCCTTAAATATAGGTGTCTTTAAAACTCGAGGGGGTCACTATGTGTAAATTGTGTATATCACATGAGTTCAAAGACTATTTCTAGAATTTCTTATCTGTGATATTTTCACAAATAAAATACACCCTTTTCCTATTCAATTTGAATTTTTTTTCCAACTCTATTTTATCATACCCTTTTGTAAGTGAAAATGTGAGAAAAAATGAAATTTAATAACTCCTTCTGCTGCACTCACGTGATAGTCACAAAATTATTAAGTGACACACCCGAGCTTTACAAGCACTTACTCATTATAGTTCCTTAGAATGGGATATCGATCATGTATTATCCGTGAATTGTAATATTATCTTCTACGGTTTTGTCCTCATGGATATAATTTACTTCTTTCCCCTTATTTGGAATCTCTAGTATGATTGGCCCATTGACTTTGATTGTTGAAATCATCATCACCGTCATCATCATTGGGCTGCTTCTAATCTTTTCTTGGGGGTGGCCCTTTAATGTCATCATCTACTTTACCTTAATCATTATAATCATTATAATCATCATTTTGTATCTCTTTCTAGCTCTACAAATATTGCATTAGTAGTGCATTGGCCAATGTATATTGATAATCATCTTCCATACTCACAATGGTGTCTTTAAAGCCTTTCCCTAGAACTTGGGGCTCACTGGTATAATGTGTTAGATCATCATTGGCATCTACTAGATCTAAAATAGTTTTGTAAGTATACTTAACTTTTATGGCTCTTGGAACGCATTCAAAGTCCAATCTTTCTTGTATTGCTTGAATTTTTTCATGTGCTTATGATCATTCATTATTGGTTTTGTCTTCTTGCTTCCAATACTTCCTTGACAACTTGGTCATTGACTTTGTAATCCTTCCATAGACTCTCATACAAAGCAATGTTTTCTTTAATTAGCTTAGCTCTATGCATTGGTTCTAGCTACTATCCAACTCTTGTTGTAAAGATGCTTGATTTTTTATTATAATGCTTTTAGTTGTAGTTCTTGAATGGTTCCAACAATCTTGGAATTCATTGTAGTGTTCTTTTGACATTCTATTTGTAGCATCTAATGTCTAAAGATCAGAGTTCCATGCCAATTGGATGCAAGCTACACCTCCTTTCGTCATTGCTTTTACTACATCTTTGTCATCTTAAAATATCACCATAGATATTTTATATGTTAAGTCTATGTCACTCTAGTCTTCTCCTTTCTATGGGATTCTTCAAAGTGTATAGATTGAGTGGGAAAAGAAGAGGAAAATCAAGAGCACAATAACCCAAGGGGTGTGTCATCTTTGTCATAAATATGGTCTCCTAAAATTGTCACAAAATACTGTATAGCACTTTGCCAATATAAATCCACTCCCACTAATGTAGCAATCAAGTCCCATGATCAAGGGTATTTCCCAATCAATCTAAATCTACCCCAACATCCAAGGTCTCAAGCCTATAAAGGGGTAACCACTCATTTTTCATGACTAGTGTTTTCTCCAAAAATGAATAGTATGTGTTAATTCCAACAACTGGCATCAAAGTCTAATGGGTTCTCTCTTGGGCTCTAACCGATAAATTTAGGGTTTGTGTTGCAAGTCCTTAGGGATTAATTTTTGAAAACAACCCCTTTCCCAAATTAATACCTAAGATTTAGCAAGCTGCTAACTGTGCATCATTGACTTGGGAAATTTGCAACCCTCCATACAATCATGTTCTTGTCACAACATTTTTTCATAAAGTTAGGGCTAACCTCCTTCATTCTTGGCTCCTCGACTAACCTCTAATGTTGTCAATCTTTTCCATGTTGTAACCAATCTTAGCATTAAATGTTATACCGAATGGTTGAATATACAAAGAGCATGCCCGATTGCACGTCTATGCTTTTTCAAGAGCGAAAAAAGAGAGAGAGAGTAGGTGTGTACTAGGTCCTTCAAAACTACTCTCTCAACTAAGTGCCTCTGAAGATTCAACTACTCATGTTACCAAAGGTTATTTTTTTCCATCAAAACATTAGGAAACTATATTAAGAGAGCGCAAAAAACGATCACATTATTGGCTGAGTGTGATGTTAAATCAAGGCTAAACAATGGAGCATGTACATAACTTGCGCTAGGGATTCAATAATTATAGGGGGGGATTCAAGGGGTACAAAGGGCTTGCTGGCCAATTGAGCTACGTTTCTTGGGTAACCCCAAGGTCGAGGGTTCGAGGCTCACGGGTTGCGTTCTCTTGGGTGTATTCTCCTCCCTTATTTGGGGGAGGGGGGGGGGGGGGTTCCCACGATTGCCCCTCGAGGGTGTAATGTACAACAATGTATAGTTGTAAATACATGATATGTGTATAGTTTCTCCCTACTACCTTCCCCACGCTCATGGTGGAAAAAAAGGGGCTTGCCGATAGGCACAGAAATTACTAAATGTTCTCATCCACGTCATTTTTGGGAGTCATAAAATCATATTTAAAGGACACCAACATTGATAAAACATCGGAACAAACTTTCCGTGAGCATAATAAATGTTAGCACTTTTTTTTTTAAAGCACAGCATCTTATCATTAAAAATCATTTAAGTTGTATAAGATATGTTATCCCTCCCTTCACTGCCAAAAAAGAGTCATCTTGTCCTTGGGATAGGGCCAAAAAGTCCGGCATGAGGGACAAAGAGAGCCTCCACCATGGAATGGCTTTGTTTATGTGAGGATTATTGCTTGTTTTGCTTTGCACAGCCCCAAAGAACCCACCTTGCCAATAAAGAGCTAGCTTGTTGGCTGGCAAAATCTTAAGAGGCCAAGAAATAACCCGCCGCCCCCGCCGCCACCCTACACGTACTGCAAGCTCAAAGCTCCAATGTACATTATTGCAAGGCAGCATCACTTGACCTACGCGTATATTCCGATACAAGCTTTGCAAACAAAGACGATTTGTCCTCCAACAGCCTTTGGGGACGCTCATACTCTGCTACCCTCCCTGACATGGACATGCAGGCAATGCACAATCAGGTCTGCAACCAAGTTTATTCATTCCATTTCTAATGCCTCTTTTAAGTGGAAGGAAGAAGGTCGCTCATACCATCACTCAGAAACAAGACACGGTCGCTTTGAATGATGGTTGGAATGCGGTGCGCAATTGTGATGACTGTGCAATCTGCAAACTCGAGGCGTAGAGTATCTTGTATGGTGCCATCGGTAGCAGTGTCCACTGAAGCAGTGGCTTCATCAAGGACCAGAATGCGCGTCCGCTTCAAAAGAGCCCGCCCTAGGCACACCAACTGCCGTTGGCCAACACTCCAGTTTTCTCCATTTTCACTCACTTCACATGCACCATTTTCACACAACAGCATGTCAAACTCACTTGCAAGCACAAGAAGAAGACCCAAAGATGCAAACCTGGAGCATCAAGCTTGTCATCTTTAGTTCGAACAACATCCCCAAGTTGACTCTTGTCAAGGACCTGCAGCAAAAGGCGATAAATAATCTATACAAGTAGACTTACTTAAGCCATGGCAAACCAACGAATTGTAAATTTACCTCCCATATCTTGGCATCACTGTGCTCTTGTAATGGATCAAGGTTTTCGCGTATCGTCCCTTCAAATAATGTAGGATCCTGTGGGATAATGCTCAACTTTGATCTCAAGTCATGCAACCCTATTTGAGAAATGTCCAAGTCATCTATCAACACATTTCCTGCAACAGGCTCTACCATTCGAAACAATACTTGTATGAGGGTCGACTTTCCACTGCCAGTCCGACCCACAACACCTATTTTCTGCCCACCCAAGAAGGTGCATGTGATTCCATGAAGAACCAAGGGCAAATGGGGAGCATATTTTACCTGTAAGCAACAATTTTTTTAGCAAAAGCCCTCTCTCTGCTAAACATCGTATGCCCAATGCTTGGTACAGCACCTGCAGATTCTTAAGAATTATTGTGCCTGCCCATGGCCAGCTTGTGGGAGGGCGACAACTGTCTATGACAAAAGGAGCTTCAGAAGGTAGCTGGCAGTATTGTTGAATTCGCTCAACAGATATTATTTTGTTCTCCAGGTTGCAAAGATTCCAGATGATCATGTATTGAAGGTAACTCACATTCAAGCCATATGTAACAGCAAGCCCAGCAATACCTGCCCCAAATGCTTTGAGATTTAGACACAAAGAGCTATTAGTAAAGGATGATCTACATGAAAAGCAAACCTGGAAACCTACTTGGATCAAAGGTGCCCACAGGTAAGCTCACGACTAACAGCAATGCCAACAAAAATATGATACTCGAAACCACATTCAAGCGTAAACACAGCCACTCCATTGCTGCAAAATTATGAAAAAGGGGTCTGCAATAACAGTCAATCAAGTCCAGATTTGTGTTTGTAAACCGACATTCCTGGTTGAACCCCCTGATCGTAGCAACACCCGAAATAGACTCGCTGAAGTGGTGTATAATAGGTGACATGCGAATTCCGACAAGTCTTGCCAATTCTCTGGCAGATGCTATGTAGTATTGCTGCAAAAACCTCTCTCTCTCTCTCTCTCTCTCTCTCTCTCTCTCTCTCTCTCTCTCCATTGCAACTCTCATCACCACAATTTTGGAGCATCGAGAGTCACTCATCAGCCATACACATACTACATCACATGTAACTTTGATCCCAAGGTCATTGAAGAATTTGAAGTCACTGCAAGCGGAAACGTGGATGCACTTGCAGTTGGCTGCCTAGATCTTGATAGGCATGCCATCATTAAGTCTATAGAATCAGTTGCACGTTGCTACAATGATTCTGAAGAGGGATGCAGCTATATGTTGCTGGGGCTCTTGTTGCAGCGCTTGGAAGGCGTACTTAGCAATCCCACCCCTTCTTCACCTCCAGCTGCACTAGTAACGCCTCCATCAATCTCCTCCTAGCACTTTCAATATTGTCATCAGCTGCTTTGTAACACCCATACCAGCACCTCTCTCAGTAGATTAGAGGCATTCCACAGTCATTTTGTTGTCTATCATCTCCTCCTCCTTATCTGGTGTACAGATCAGTAGTCTCCCAAATACGAAGACCTCACCCGCTCTTACGTTCATTGCCACTTCTGGTACCTGCAAGACTATTGCCTTTGCTGCCTCATACATGTGAAGCTGCCAAATAGCATACTTTAAAATGTTGAAAGCTTACTAAAGCTTACTCTGCCATCTGCCTTGTACGAGGAACGGTAGGTGTATATGGACTGGGCAAATGTAATGTTGGGGGGGGCGGAGCTCATGACAGGCGTGACATTTCAGGGGTGGCTGCAACCTCCGTTGGGCTACAGCTATGCATACGAGGGGGGCGAGTATGTAGAGGTGTACAAGTGGGGAGTGCGTTGGTTCTGGCGCTTCAACAACAGTGCATTCTTCCTAGCCATTGCCACTCTCATCGTTGGCGCCGAGGGCGCGCTTCCGGTGGCCAAGGAGCAGGGCCTCACCAAATCGGTGGAGAAGGCCAAGCATGCGGTGGCGATAGGGAGCATGTTCTTAAGCATGGCGCTCCTCTCCTTCATGTTGACATTCATCATGGCCCAACTTACACTGCTGCCTCTGCTTGCGTCCGACCAATATACTATGGCGTTTCCCTCTATCCTATTGGGTGGGGGCCTATTGTGCGGCCTTCTATTGCTCTGGTTTGCTTTCAAAGCTTGGCCTCTTGTCCTCCCTCTTGCCATCTCCTATGTCATTGAACCCTGTCTTGACTATATGTATATCAAGCGGTGGCATCACGTCTTGCCAATAACATCGCCAATCTCACTAAATTAGTCATAACAGCTCTTTGTATTTCGTGGATAAGATGAGTCTAGTTCTGTGGAGCCTTTCATCGTTGATTGCTAAAGCAAGAAACCCCGGTTGCAACCCACTGCAGCAATATTGTCGTCACTTCCATTGTAGTCTGTGGCAGTATTCTTTTTGACCCCCCCTTATAAGTAAGGGAGGTTGCCTACCAAGACGCCCTTGAAGTCATGCCAGCTTAATTGATCGCAATCCCTCTCTTGGAATGTGCAAAAGCCGTTGAAAACGATCATAGAAAATCTGAGATTGTGATACCTCAGCTGAAAGCTCAATCAACTAGGTATGGGGATCAAATCCAGAGGTTAGCAGCTTATTTTACAGAAGCTTTATGCAGGAGGCTAGCAACGGTACAAGGAAGAGGAGAAGTTGAGTGTGTGGCTGGTGGTGAATGTTCTCCACAAGAGCTGATCCTCACATACAAAGCAATGAACAAGACGCGCCCGTATTTCACATTTGTGCAGCTAACATCAAATCAGGCCATATTGAAGGCAATTGGGGGGGCAGAGAGTCCTTTTGACCATGCGAGGAGATTTTGTTAAACCTGAATGTTGAATGAAAAATTAATAGAGCAATGATCTCAAAGAAAAGGCACAATGAAATTGCTGCATAATCTTACAGATTAGTTAGGCAGCGCCTCCGACTGCACCATTGTGAGGGCCTTTTTTCCATGAACCTTATGCCTGAATCACCTCACTTAAAGCCACATCATCAATTAACTGCCTCAATCCCCTCACGTAACTTCAGCAGAATCTTGCCCGTTCGCACCCAACCTCACTCCTTCTCTACCAGAGCTATTACCTCCCCATCCTCTTCCTCGCAAAGTCTTCCATCATCTGAGCGGGCCCACACACAATCAGGCTGCACTCTCCCCTTCACCTTCGGCTGCTTTCACTCCCGCCGACTTCACTCGCCCCAACATCTCTAAAGTCGAGTCTCAAAGCTCTGACTCCGCCACTTCTCCCCACGCAACTTCATCATCGGCCGCCTCCTCTCCGGTACTGTTCTCCCCTCCTAATTCGAGCGAAGCTTCGCCAATTCATCCTCGGGTTCGTCTAGTGGGAAGGCATCTATGAAGCAACATCTTTTCACACCATCCTCTCTGAAGAAGGTGTCTCCCAAGAAATTCCACCGATTCTCGAAGACAATGTTGGATCCTCACTTGCAGCTGCTCTCAACTCTGATGAAGCCCCCGCTTGGATCGAAGCAATCAATGCTGAGATTGCTGCACTTCATCACTGCCACAGTTGGACATTGGTCCCGCGGCTTCCTCATCATAATATCATTGGCTGCAAGTGGCTCCCGAAGTAAAAGCTCCGCCCCGATGGTTTTGTTGAGCGCTACAAAGCGCAGCTCGTCGCTTGAGGCTTCACCCAACGTCTGGGCGTTGACTACACTGATACTTATTCCCCTGTTCTTGGTATGTCATCTTTTCGCCTCCTTGTCGCCATTGCTACTGCCTTTGATCTCCCACTGCATCACTTTGATATTATCACTGATTTC